>NC_138775.1:282695336-282902857 GCF_965119305.1 Pelophylax lessonae | reverse complement strand
AGGTGAAGCAGCGGCCTTGCTACGTACATTGTGCAGAGTTCAGGGGTGCACTCTGCCTTCTTCTATGGCTGTTTACCTCTGCATCCCCTATCCACATCTCACTTCCACCCCTCTTCAGCTCTCACTTCTGCATGCAACCCCCCTTCCACTGCCCCACCTTCTCCCTCCCTCCTTAGAAGCTCCACCATCTTCCACATGTCTTACTTGTGTTGCTGTGTTAAGCTGAAGCACCCAGACCGTTCTATTACCTCCCCGCACACTGTAGGTGACTCTGCTTCTCTCACTTGCAGGGAGATCATCCAGTTGGGGTTTTGGAATCCGCACTGCACTCCGGGCCCCTTCATATCCCTTTTCCCCGTCCTGCACTCTGTAGGAGCCATTCAGGAGATCAGATCTGTGGGAGCCATTGGGAGACAAACTGTCACAGATAAACACAGAAGCTGGACGTCTGTGTTTACAAGTGATAGTGGTGAGCAGCATGGGCGACCGCAGAACTTTTTCGGGGGGGGGGGGGCAACATTTTAAGGTCTCCCATGCTCCTCCCCTTTTCAACAATGTCATTATACTTATTTTGAGCATTTATTTTTAACCAGTTGCCGGCCAGCTCCGGTATATTTACTGCAGCAGGCTGGCTCATACAGACAAAGCGACGTAGGGATACGTCACTCGCCTGGGAGGAGCAAGGGGACGAGCGTGCGCCGCCGACGGCGCGCTTCCGCCCCCGATCGTCAGCAGGGAAGCCGATGCGGGTGTCAGGTGGCTCCGATTGCCGCCTGACACCCGCAATCGCTCCCCGCTGAGAGAGAAGCGCGGTCGGCTGTTGTAATCACATCTGACCGTTCTTCTCTCTGGAATGATCACGGAGCTCCTGTGATCCTGCTTTATATAGGATCGCATGTCTCTGTGATCATTTCACAAGTCCAATTCCCATACAGTAAGAATCACTCCCCTAGGGTCACATTTAACCCCTTGATCACCTATACTGTTAACCTATTCCCTGCCAGTTCCATTATTACAGTAACAGGGCATATTTTTAGCACTGATTACTGTAGTAATGTCACTGGTCCCCCCAAAAGTGTCAAAAATGCCAGTCAGGGGTCCGATTTGTCCGCCGCAATGTCGCAGTCCCGCAGATTGCTGCCATTACTAGTAAAAAAAAAAAAAATGACATAAATCTTTCCCGTAGTTAGTAGAAGCGATAACTTTTGTGCAAACCAATCAAAATAAGCTTATTGCGATTTTTTTACCAAAAATATGTAGCAGAAAACAAATTGGCCTAAAATGTTAAAAAATTTAGATTTTTTTTTTTGAGAATGTTACATAGCAGAATGTGAAAAATATTGTTTTTTCTTTAAAATTGTCGCTCTTTTTCTGTTTATAGCGCAAAAGATAAAAATTGCACAGGTGATCAAATACCACAAAAAGAAAGCTCTGTTTGTGGGAAAAAAAGGACGTCAAATTTATTTGGGTACAGTATTGCACGACCGCGGAATTGTCCGTTAAACGAACGCAGTGCCGAATCGCAAAATATGGCCTGGTAATTAAGGGGCAAATCCTTCCGGTCTTAAAGTGGTTAAAGAGCAAACAGCAGCATTTATTTTTAATCATTTTAAATGCAATTGCAACCGGGCCCCATGCTCCAGGGGGTCTGTGCAGCTCCCCTGTACACCTGGATAGGAGGGGCGGCGGGGGCAGCATGTAGAGAAATCATTGTCCTCCTTTTTCCTCCTGTAGCTGCAGGAGGGAAATGGAGGAGATTGGTTCCTCTGTATGCTGCCCCCGCCACTCCTCCTATCCAGTTCACTTGTGTTCTACTGTCTCTGGGCCCCTGTGTGCTCCCCTGGTCCCCCTCCCCCCTCCCCCCCCCCCACTGTGCTCCCTCCCCTCTTCTGCCGGCTGGTGCAGGGGATGTGTCACAATAGAGAACCAGGAAGGGTCGCTAAATATGTAATTTACCAGCTCCCTCCTTTTCTGAATGGACAGAGTCATAGTCAGTGACATTGTAAAAAGATAAAATAAAATTCTAAAAAATAATACAATTAAAATACTAAAAAAATAAAAACTACTGACACCAGTGGGGGAACTTCCAGGATCGCAAAGGTCACACATGCAACCGGGCCCTGGCATTCCACCACCGTGGGGAGGCCCCAAGATGGCAGTAAGGAGGACCACTGCAGAACTTGTGAAAGGGTCTTACTGAAGGACCGTAATAAAGGGCCCCGCAATGAGAGTAAAGGGCCCCAGAATCAGTGGGAAGAGCCCCAGGCTTGAAGGGAAGGGGTCCGGCCAGGGGGCCCTTCATGGTTTCTTGCACTGGGGCCCTGAAGGTTCTAGTTACGCCTCTGCAGCGCAATGTGTAGAAATGAAATAAATTCTAATGTTGCTGCTGCCTACCCAGTTACTTGAAGGGAAGGGGTCCTGGGGGCCCTTCATGGTTTCTTGCACCGGGGCCCTTAATGTTCAAGTTTCGCCTCTGGCAGGCGTCCCAATACTTTTGACAATATAGTGAAGGTATTTAATTTCTGCTCACCTGGAGTTGAACTTTAAACTTTACATCTATCTGGCATTCCTCAATGAAATTAGTTTGTTCTCCTTTCCAAGAAACTTTCCTGCCACCTTATTTTCACCTTACGCCGTCAACTTCCGAATTTTCCCCCCTTGCAGCGCCATAGCTTGCATTTGACCTTTCTGCTGCTTTAACACATCTCCAGCGCTCCCTGTCCGCAGGTAACGCATCACCAAACGCCGCTTTCTAAGACATCACCTGAGCCAACGCCGTGTCTCCGAAGGGGCTGGTATTTATCAATAAGACTCCTCCGAGAACAAAACAATCGTCCCCCTTGTCATTTGTATAGAATCAGCCGCTGACCTTAAGCCTCTGTCCCAGCGCAATGATCAGAAGCGATACCCGGGAAAAGTTTGATGCGCAGATATGCAAAACGGAGCTGAAATGTCAAATTTGCATACATTTCAAGTGACCCAGTGCTTTTCTAGCTGCGAGCATTCTTTATAGGCTCATGACAATTGCAGCATGGGGTAAGTGAGTCATTTCTCATGTCTGCGCAGTGTCTTGTCACTGCTCGTTAGGCCGCACTTGTTGAAAGGATCAAAAATCTGAACGTCGCTGTCTCGGATTAACGGCGCACCTAATCGGATGTGACAGCCGCAGCTTATTTATATTGGGCTACCAGATCCCGGAGCTGGTGGGGACAAAGAAAGCCTTACAGCACTCGTAATATGCATATTTAAATAGTTCATTATGCAAATTTGCCCTCTACCTGTCAATTAAGGGAAACTATAAACATAGGCATTTATATATGTTGTATGGGGGACTATTTTTTTCTTCAGCTATGCTTTAGAATTCTTAAATTGTCTGATTTCGGAATATATCTCTTGAAGTGTATCCAAGGCCAAAACTTTTGGAAAATGTGGGGAAGGACTAGAACTTTGGTTAGGTTCATATTGCCATCCCTGTGACCAGTGTTATAGCTAGCACATTGGGCACCCGGGGCCGGTTATTTTTTTGCACCCCCCCTCCCCAAGTCCAGGGCCTCCTCTGCCCCCCCCCCCCACCCCAAGTCCAAGGCCTCCTCTGCATAGGGTTGCTACCTCATCCCTTTAAAGCGGTAGTATACTGCTTTTTTCCACTTTTAACTACAGGTTAGCCTATAATAAGGCTTACCTGTAGGTACAATTAATATCTCCTAAACCGGCACGGTTTAGGAGATATTTGCACTGCATGAAGTCGCTCACGCGAGGGGCGCATGCGCTCTGAAGGTCCGGCGGACCTTCAGCTTTCCTTGCCGGGAGCTTGCCGGAAAATGACTCCCGCGCGCATGCGCGGGAGTGACGTCATCGCGGCTCCGGCCACTCACAGCGCCGGAGCCGCCGAACCTGAAAGAGACGCCGTGGGATCATGTCAGCTCCCACAGCGGTGTCCGGGGGTCTGTGTCGGGGCTTCGTTCTAAAGTAAGTAATTCATAATGAGCTAGTATGCGATGCATGCTAGCTCATTATGCCTTTGTCTTGCAGGTTTTTTTTTTTTTTTTTTTAGGTTTGCAACCGCTTTAACCAGACGTGGATAAACCGGAATATTTACCCCCCCCTTAATGACCAGGCCATTTTTTGTGATTCGGCACTGTGTTATTTTAACAGACAATTGCGCGGTCGTGTGACGCTGTACCCAAATAAAATTGATGTTCTTTCCCCCCCCCATAAATAGAGCTTTTTTTGGTGGTATTTGATCACCTGTACGACTTTTATTTTTGCGCTATAAACAAAAAAAGAGCGACAATTGGGGAAAAAAAACAATATTTTTCACTTTCTGCTATATAACATTCCCAAAAAAAAAATTAAAAATCAAATTTTTGCATTATTTTAGGTCAATTTGTTTTCTGCTACATACTTTTAGTAAAAAAAAAATCCCAATAAGCGTATTTTGATTGGTTTGCGCAAAAGTTATCGCGTCTACAAACTAGGGGAAAGATTTGTCTTTTTTATTTATTTATTTATATTTTACTAGCAATGACGGCGATCTGCGATTTTTAGCGGGACTGTGACATAGCAATGGACAGATTGGACGCCTAACTGACATTTTTGACACTTTTGGGGGGACCAGTGACATTACTACAGTAATCAGTGCTAAAAATTTGCACTGTTACTTTACTAATGACACTGGCAGGGAAGGGGTTAACCCAGGGATGAGCCTAGGGGGTGTTTTCTAACTGTGAAGTGGATGGGCTTGTATTATTAACACAGAGACCTCTGTTCCTAAATAGGAGGCACACATGGGCTCTGTGTTGATAGCAGAGAGAACAACGGACTGCTGCTTTTACAACAGCAGACCACCATTCTCTATTAACGGCGAGCGATCGCGGGTGTCAGGCAGCAATCGCGGCAGCCAGCCCCACGCCTCGGCTTCACTGCTGGCGAGTGGGCACCTTTCTGTGGCGCGTGCACACCCACAGGATCGCTCCTGCGAACCGCCGTACAGGTATGGTGATTCGCGTGAGCCTGCCGCCATATA
Organism: Pelophylax lessonae; assembly: GCF_965119305.1. Taxonomy (NCBI): domain Eukaryota; kingdom Metazoa; phylum Chordata; class Amphibia; order Anura; family Ranidae; genus Pelophylax; species Pelophylax lessonae. The sequence continues at coordinate 282,897,831 of NC_138775.1, read as the reverse complement.
ACTGTGGCAAGTGGTTAATGAAATGTCATATAAAAAAAGCAAATGCTTTTTGGGGGCAACACCATCATCAGGGCTCAACACAGGAAAAAACTTGGAAGGACTCAGAGAAACCAGTGGCTTCACACATCTACATTAGAACCACAATGAGTAGCAACCTGACAGCAGCTATTGGGGCCGGCATGTTTCGTCAGATTTATGTAGTTCTTAGTACCGCCACTTTTAGAATCTGTCACTATTACTGCAATATATTCAAAAAGAATTACCATCAGTTGGCTAAGACTTACTCAAAGTTGGTGCACAGCGGGGTGGGGGTTGTGTAGTCATTACCTTAATAATATATACTTTATGAGTTGGCTAGGGCGAAGGCTGCTTGCGGCCTAGCAACCAATGATGAAGTCACACTGAACTGACAGTGGGTGGAGGTTACCTGATGAGAGACTAGTTCCCCATCAGGAGGCTGCCTGATGGGGGGGGGGGGACTCTGAGAGACTAGTCCCCCATCAAGTCCACTTTGGATGGAATTGACAGCAGATGGCATAGCCCCTATTCAATACAATGGCGGCTTTGGAATCCACCCACTGCCATCCGCTGTTAATCACATGGCGAATTCGAACCTGGAACTCGTCTCAGAGTTCCCTATCAGGCTCCGCCTACCCAACAACTCAAATTCCTGGCTGCTGCGCCTGTCGGGTGGGAAAGCCTGATGACGAACTCTGAGACTAGTTCCCCATTAACTCTGTCTTGACAATTCACAACAGTGGACTCAATAAAAAGCCACTATTGGACTGCAAAGTGGCTATGGATAAACCTAATATTTGGCGCTGTCAATCAAAGTTGGGAGGACCTTATGAGGAACTACACTCTCAGTTCCCCATCGGGCTCTGCCCACCCCTACTACAAAACCCTCCGGCCATTAGCCTGTCAGTGTGATGGGCACAGTGCCTGGGGAAGGAAGGATTGAGTGCACTGAGGAAGGAACATCCAGTACAGACAACCTCAGTGCCTGCATCTACAGATTCACGTGCCTGTCTCTGTACCACTGTGTGCCTCTGTGTTATAAACTATGGTTTATTTTGCAATGGCAGCACCGTACAAGACTACACCACAGCTCGTAACTTTCACACACTCCAGCTCTCAGGTGGCTCTCATAAACTCTCGGGCCATAGTCTCTTCTCAGTGTGCCCAACTTTCAATGCCTCCTTAATATTTGGGGCCAAACCCTGGCAGGAAACGTGTTCTCTATGTTGCCCATCTCTTACTCATGATCCCTGCTGCTCTTCTCATGGTTCTGATCATCTCTGCACCTCTCTGTAAATTGTGTCAACCCCCTTCCCCTTTTGATGTATTTACATTATCCTCAGATTAGGGGTTCTTTTAATGGTGAGTAAGAAGTGATCAATGTCCACACCAGCAGTGAATAGACAATTTTTCCTAGTGAATAATATTTTGTACACAATAAACAGCAACAGTTCTCCATTCCAGGTGTATAGAACTGTATACCATCATGATCAAGGCTTCCACTGGATTGCTTTCTCCAAGACCACTTATTCCTCACTGAGGACTAGTAATTCTTCCCTCTCACCTGAACTCCATTGAGGAAGATCCCTCTATTAGCCCATAGTAAATGGTGCCATACGCCCCTGGGTTGAAGGTACCCAGTATCCTGATACATGGCATTTTCTCCACACTGGGAAAATCCACCAATAACAGAGAAAGTGGGCCAGACAGGGAACTCTTTAAGGGAGAATCCCTTAAGAACGCCCTCATAGAGTGTGATGGCATTAGGTGTTCATAATACCACAAACAAATAAGGGGTGGACTTGGCTGAAGGGTGCTCAAAAGTGCAGCCTGTAGGTTTTCCCCATTTGTGTCAGATAAAAGCCAATTTGTCAGTTCTGAAAGATGGGGAAAATATACAATTGTTATCATGTTTTTACTTCTGTCTGGGAATCTGTTGGGGAGATTTTGCCTTACTTTAATGCCCTCCTTAAGATGACCATAGAAAGAATTGACATTGTGACTGTTAATGGAGCAGAAATGCAAGGACAGAAAATAAATACATTGTAAGAAGTATGTTTTTGTCTATGTCCCCTTTTGGGGTATTGTCTATCACTTCATGTGACTGTCCTCACAGGAATTGATGGCAATTCCCCCAATGAAGGACACAGATGGAAATAAACATCTAATCAAGGCTCTGCCCTATCTCTGCTCAATTCAAAAGTTGAGCTTTTACTACACTGGTCTGCTGAGTTAGAGAGGTGTATAAATAACTAGGCCCTGGCCTTGGTAAAAGCAGAAAGTGTAGCCAAGAGTCTCACCCGAGTTGGTAGTAAAACACAGAAAACCAATCTAGAAGGCAGAGGGAAAGTCGAAAGAAGGGGTAAGGTTTGCAGGAGTAGATATTCAGCCTAGGATCTGATAGGTATAGAGAAGACAAAGGTTGTGCCAGGGGTCAGCATCAGTCCAATAGAAACTAGAACACTGAGCCAAGTTAGAAAGTCTAAATATACTTTATGTCATTAGGGTAATTGGCGCTGCCAAATGCTAAATTAAAATGTAAAAGTGTGTCTCATAGATCTAGGTACATTAAAATGTAACTAATGGTCTTGATGGTAAGCCACAATGAATATTTGAAGATGTCAATAAATTAATAATAAAAATTGACCATTCATCAATAAATATCACAAATAAATACTTGGTAGCAATACATTAATAAGGCAACCCAATCAATAAAAGCAGTGAAGTATCTCAAAGTTCAAAGGGTAGTGACTCTTAAAACAATTGGTGTGAACACTAGGTGGCAGTGTTGATCAAAATTAAGTAGAGATGTCTGAGTGACTGGAAAGTGCCAGGTGCTATAATTAAGTCACAAATCTAAGTGAAGTGCCAAAAAATGGGTGTCTAAGTGAAATCAAATAAATATAGAAACAAGCCAAGTAGTATAAAAATGCATATGATGTGCCAAGTGGATGATAAAAAACAATTAAATAGGTGAATTTATGGTGGTTGAATAAATATTAATATAAATAATAATAAATTAGTCCATGTTAAAAATGAAAAAAAGTCCAAAGCAAAATATATGCTCAATATAATAGTCCAAAAACGTGCAATATGGTGATAGGACGTGCCAAAGAAAATCGCATGGATAGAGGGGGTGTCTCCTGGTGTGGATCAGGATGTGGGTGCTGGGTGAGGGAATTCCGTGCTCCCCTTCCTAAAAAGCCCGCACTCACCAGAGAGCGGCACCCCTACAGGGGTAACCAGCGTTGGATAATTGGGGTAAACCCCGATGAACCTCGGTGAGCCTCTCCTTTCCTGGTGGGACCAGTGGTATTTCCTCCCTCAAATGGTAGGTAATGGGGATGAGCGATGTACAAATAGGGTAATGAGCAGCGCTCCAGCAAGGATGATGTCCGGGATTATATGGGTAAAGAAACACTCATATAGTGAAGTACCGTAATGTATATTCTTTTATTAAACAGATAAAATCAAGTACTCACATTTAAAAACCGGATAAAACGTCTGTAAGAAAGTAGGGACCGCGAACCCCTCGTATAGCGGTATATCCGGACGCCGTGCGCCTCAACGGCCGGATGTGCGTCTCAAGGTGCGGAACTGACGTGCCTACGCTCTACGCGTTTCGTCATAAGACTGACGTCATCAGGAGCAGCGTGAGGCTACGTGAGTCCCGCTAGTATAAATCCTAAAACGTTGCCCGGCAACCGGAACAAGCGCCCAATCAGAAAAAGTATACTAGCGCGTCATCAGTTGGTGGGCAGATGTGGTTAATGCAAAACTGCATAGAACTTGAAGCTCCACCCGATTTGGATTTTTCGACCAATGGGTTTTTAAATAGAGCCATAATCAGCAGTTGCTATGTAAAAGAGGAAAAACTGTTTATTTATTTACCGATAATTTAAATAGGTGACAGAGGAATATGTCGGGACCGTCCGAATTAGTGGTTGAGTATTAAGTGATAAATATGAGGAATTAAAATAAAAGAACCATTAAAAGATAAAAGATATAATCGGGAAGATAAAAACTTTGTCATATGTGTTTTGAATCTAATTAAAACCTATGATACAAATGGTAAGTATTAAGGAGAAAGGTAAAAAATTGTCTATATGTATATATATGTTATAAGACTAAGTATACGGTAAAAGTGGGCATATATAAAGAGAATAAAATGTGAAATTGATGTAATATTGTGGCTTAAAATATGATAATATAATTACAATATAGTTCCAATGGCCTAATTAGTCTGGTGATGGCACTAATGACAAGGGGAATATTACAACTTTTCTAATTCTCTAAATACAAAAGCCAAGTTGAGTAAGTGTATATACTATTATAATACAGTATATTAGCGGGAATAAATATATTAAATAATGAGTCTTATAAAAGGGATAATATAGACCTCTAGCTATGTATAAACAACTAATAATAACATATTAAATGTAAAATGACCCAAATGATGTTTAAAAATGGTAATGGTGTTAGAAATACAAGGGATCTTGTATATGCATCGGGATACCATGAGTATCACGGTGTAATGTATATTATTATTAATGAGATATTGGAAGGCAATTGTGTTCCTGTGGACAGGCAACTGTGATACATACTATATAAAACAAATAGCAGAAAAAATGATAACAGGATATCATATAAGTATGCATAAAGGCATATATATCATTATTAAATATCTCATGTGCTAATACCTAGGTGACATGTGGTATACCATAAAGACCAAACCATAAATAACAATTAAATTGGTTCAAAGGGTGTGTCAAAAAATAAAATAAAATAAAAATAATAAGCTGTAGTGTGTTGCACTGTATAGTGTTAATCTCTGTTTTATCTAAATGTGCTCGATGGTGAGACCAAGATAAAGTGGATTATTGACAAGTATATTAGTGAATGATTCTATAGTGATGGGTGTATCTATATTTAGATATTAGTATGTGAAAGGAGTGGTATATAAAAAATATGTATAAGTGTTGCCATATAGTGATGTTAGTCCAATTGGAGCTTAAGACCACTGATATTGGTAAATTAAGAACATAGAAAAACTTTATTAAAAAGACTAAAAACGTGTAGCTGCACTAAAAATCAGAGATAAAGCAATTCAAGTCAATATCAAGGTTAAGTCCTCCGGGTTGAAGAGATTCGAGCAAGTAAATCCACTTAGTTTCGTTTTGTGAGATTTTTCTAGTTTTATTCTCACCTCTCCAATGTTCCTTTATACTGTCTATACCATAGAAAATCAGCCCTCTAGGGTTCCGATTGTGAACCTCCTTAAAATGTCTTGATAAACTGTGTTTGGGAAAACCCCTCTTTATATTTCCAATATGTTCTCTGATACGAACCATTAAAGGCCTAGTGGTCCTCCCTATATATTGAAGTTTACAAGGACATTCGACAATATAAGTTACATGTGTACTATGGCATGTGATCAGATTTTTTATTTTAAAAGTTTTCTTGTTTACATTGGACTTAAATTGTGTGATCTTCTTTTTCTGTGCTGTGTTATTTCTGCAGGCTAAACAATTACGACAGCGAACGAATCCTTTCATATCTGGAAAGAGTTTCACTTCCTTTGGGGGATTAATGACATTATGAACAAGTCTGTTTCTCAGTGTAGGTGCCCTACGATATATAAATTTCGGCCTACTTGGTAATATTTTGGAGAAGACTTTGTCCGATTTTAAAATAGGCCAGTACTTTTTAAAAATCTTTTCTAATGACTTATATTGTTTATTAAAACCAGTTATAAAAGCATATTCCAAGTTGTTGTCATTATTTCGAATTTTCGTTTTTAATAGTTCGTCTCTAGGCATATTTTTAATATTATCTATTGTTTTCTCTAAAATCAGTCTGTCGTATCCTTTTTCCTCAAATCGTTTAGTTAGTTTTTCTGCTTGTGTCTCGAAATCCTCAATATTAGTGCAATTTCTTCTAATCCTCATGTATTGTCCTTTGGGTATGTTTTGTTTCCATTTTGGATGGTGGCAGCTGGAGGTCGGGATATAACCATTTTTATCCGTGGGCTTAAAAAAGGTTCTGGTCTGTATTCTGTCTTCCTTTTTGAAAATCTGTAAATCCAAAAAATCGATTTGTTGTTGGTCATAATTGGCTGTAAATTTAATCCCATAGGGGTTATTATTAAGTTGTTCTATAAAATTGTCTAAAGTGTCTTGTGCTCCTTCCCATACTAAAAAAATGTCATCTATGTATCTACGGTAAAACTGTAATTGTGGAATATTTTTTCCGTAGACCATCCTCTCCTCTAGCATATTCATAAAAATGTTGGCCACGCTGGGGGCATAACGTGCCCCCATGGCCACACCTTTTGTTTGTAGATAAAATGTCTTGTTATACCAGAAATAGTTTTTCTCCATGGCAAGTTGTAGTCCTTCTAAAATGTAGTTGATCTGTACTTGTCTTAGGTCTGTTTCCTCCGATAAAGCCTTTCTGACACTCTCAATTCCATCCTTCTGGTCTATGCTGGTGTAAAGTGAATTTGCGTCAATAGTCACCAGGATCTGTGTTTCTGTTGTTGTAAATCCTTGCAATTCTTTGATCAGTTGGGTGCTATCTTTTAAATATGATGTTCCGTTACTAACTAGTGGTTGAAGAAATGTATCCAAATATTCACCAAGTCGTGAGAAAAGTGACTCGATCCCGCTAACTATTGGCCTCCCTGGTGGTTTGTCCAACCTTTTGTGAAGTTTGGGGAGATAGTAGATGACGGGTGTCTTTGCTGCTTTTGGGAGTAGGTATGTGGCTTCCTTTTCTGTTAGTATTCCCAATTTCGTGCCTTTCTTGATGTAGGCTTCTAATTTTTTCTTGTATTCCCTCTTTGGGTTCTTGGATAATTGTTTATATGTACCAGGAACACTCAAGAGATTATGCATCTCATTTTCATAATCCTGTTTTCTAATAATCACAAGACCCCCTCCCTTGTCGGCTGGGCGTATAATCACATTTTTCTTCTTTTCAATTTCTGCTATGGTATTCCAGATTTTATTTTCTTTATTGTTATATGTTTTTAGGTTCTTAATATCATGTTCTACCATCTTCTTGAATGCCTGCATGCATTCATTATTTGGAACTTTGGGGTTGAAAGTGGAGCGGTTCCTTAATTTGGTATGTTTAAAAGAGTTGTTGTTGTCGGTGGCCCTCTGAGTTCCATTCATGTTAATGAACTTTTTAATATTTAATTTCCTTAAAAATCTCTGTACATCAATATATGCTTCAAATTTGTCTAAATTCTTGTTGGGGGCATACTTTAATCCTAAATCTAAAATTTCTAATTCCTCTTGTGTAAAAACAGTGTCAGTGAGATTAAAAATTCCTTCTCCTAATATTCTCTTCTTCGTTTTCTTTCTCCCCCCACGTTTCCCTCTGGTCCGTTTCCTCCTTCCCATCGGTTGTTCCAAGTATTCGGCCTCCCAATATTCTGTTGGAAAGAGTTGGGATTCCTCCAACCTCTCTGGTATGGTATTCCTTGGTGGTAGGTGTTGCCTATAGGTCTGTTGTAATCCATGGGTCTTGGGGGTCCTCTCCAGTTTTGTACTCGTGGTTGGTTGTACCAACCTCCCTGTCTGGGGGGTCTCCCTCTGTTTCTTCCTTGAAAAAAATTCCCTTGTTCATAGGGTCCTTCATTCCTCCTGAATCCTCGGGGTGGGTAGGATCCCCTCTCCATCAAGGGAGAGAATCTATTTGAAGTGGGAATCTGATATCTTGGAGACTCGTAATTTTGGGGGTGTTGATATCTTGGAGATTCATATCTTTGGGGGTATTGGTATCTTGGAGATTCGTATCTCTGGTTGAACGGTCTCCTTGGTTGGTTTCCACGGGGTGTTCTAGGGGGTTCATAGTTTTCCCTGGTTCTCGGTGTTTCCTCTACACGGCTCTCTACGTCCCTCATTGGTCTGAAGGAAAATTCTCTCGGAGTTCTGGGAGTAGGTGCTTCAGATTCGTCCTCTTCTTCGTCTTCATCGGGTGTAGTTTCTCTAGATCCGGTAGGTGGTAAGGTGTTATCTGTAACTTCCATATTCTCATCCACTATGGAGCTTTGCCATTTATAGACCTTGTTATTTTTATAGTCCAGAATATCTCTATTAAATTTCTTCTGTTTTTTCGCTTGTAAGTCTTTATCATACTTGGCTATAATTGTGGATAGTTCTTTCTCTTTTTCTTTATATTCATTTTGTGTCGAAAAAGGCGTGAGGAGGGTCTTTAGTCTGGTGATGTTGGTTTCTACTTCCTTTAATTTAAATTTTCTTCTTCCAATGATTTGTGTCAATAATTCTGACTCACATCTGTTAAAAACTTGGAACCATTCTTCCATTAGGCCTGGATCAGAAAGGCCATCATTGGGATGTAATTCCCATCTTAATTTGCGTGGGGCCATTCTTTCTTTAATATACATCTCTAAGGTTGAGATGTCCCACCAGACTCTTAATTGTTTCTCTAGGTCATGCCTCAATTGTCTAAAAAGACCATTGAGATCATGGTTGTTAGTGGCTTTCTGTTGATTAAAAACCTCCTCAATTTTTATTTCCCTATTTCCGATGTAATTGAATATATCCATTGCAGCAGAAGAAAACACTAATTAAAGTGTCAGAGAATATTGAAGAAAGAATTCCGCGCTAATGGATCTAATTGTGTGGTTGGCTGCAGCCTACCCCAAAAATATAGTAAAACTATATCTGAAAGTGGAGAAGATATTAGGGTAATTGGCGCTGCCAAATGCTAAATTAAAATGTAAAAGTGTGTCTCATAGATCTAGGTACATTAAAATGTAACTAATGGTCTTGATGGTAAGCCACAATGAATATTTGAAGATGTCAATAAATTAATAATAAAAATTGACCATTCATCAATAAATATCACAAATAAATACTTGGTAGCAATACATTAATAAGGCAACCCAATCAATAAAAGCAGTGAAGTATCTCAAAGTTCAAAGGGTAGTGACTCTTAAAACAATTGGTGTGAACACTAGGTGGCAGTGTTGATCAAAATTAAGTAGAGATGTCTGAGTGACTGGAAAGTGCCAGGTGCTATAATTAAGTCACAAATCTAAGTGAAGTGCCAAAAAATGGGTGTCTAAGTGAAATCAAATAAATATAGAAACAAGCCAAGTAGTATAAAAATGCATATGATGTGCCAAGTGGATGATAAAAAACAATTAAATAGGTGAATTTATGGTGGTTGAATAAATATTAATATAAATAATAATAAATTAGTCCATGTTAAAAATGAAAAAAAGTCCAAAGCAAAATATATGCTCAATATAATAGTCCAAAAACGTGCAATATGGTGATAGGACGTGCCAAAGAAAATCGCATGGATAGAGGGGGTGTCTCCTGGTGTGGATCAGGATGTGGGTGCTGGGTGAGGGAATTCCGTGCTCCCCTTCCTAAAAAGCCCGCACTCACCAGAGAGCGGCACCCCTACAGGGGTAACCAGCGTTGGATAATTGGGGTAAACCCCGATGAACCTCGGTGAGCCTCTCCTTTCCTGGTGGGACCAGTGGTATTTCCTCCCTCAAATGGTAGGTAATGGGGATGAGCGATGTACAAATAGGGTAATGAGCAGCGCTCCAGCAAGGATGATGTCCGGGATTATATGGGTAAAGAAACACTCATATAGTGAAGTACCGTAATGTATATTCTTTTATTAAACAGATAAAATCAAGTACTCACATTTAAAAACCGGATAAAACGTCTGTAAGAAAGTAGGGACCGCGAACCCCTCGTATAGCGGTATATCCGGACGCCGTGCGCCTCAACGGCCGGATGTGCGTCTCAAGGTGCGGAACTGACGTGCCTACGCTCTACGCGTTTCGTCATAAGACTGACGTCATCAGGAGCAGCGTGAGGCTACGTGAGTCCCGCTAGTATAAATCCTAAAACGTTGCCCGGCAACCGGAACAAGCGCCCAATCAGAAAAAGTATACTAGCGCGTCATCAGTTGGTGGGCAGATGTGGTTAATGCAAAACTGCATAGAACTTGAAGCTCCACCCGATTTGGATTTTTCGACCAATGGGTTTTTAAATAGAGCCATAATCAGCAGTTGCTATGTAAAAGAGGAAAAACTGTTTATTTATTTACCGATAATTTAAATAGGTGACAGAGGAATATGTCGGGACCGTCCGAATTAGTGGTTGAGTATTAAGTGATAAATATGAGGAATTAAAATAAAAGAACCATTAAAAGATAAAAGATATAATCGGGAAGATAAAAACTTTGTCATATGTGTTTTGAATCTAATTAAAACCTATGATACAAATGGTAAGTATTAAGGAGAAAGGTAAAAAATTGTCTATATGTATATATATGTTATAAGACTAAGTATACGGTAAAAGTGGGCATATATAAAGAGAATAAAATGTGAAATTGATGTAATATTGTGGCTTAAAATATGATAATATAATTACAATATAGTTCCAATGGCCTAATTAGTCTGGTGATGGCACTAATGACAAGGGGAATATTACAACTTTTCTAATTCTCTAAATACAAAAGCCAAGTTGAGTAAGTGTATATACTATTATAATACAGTATATTAGCGGGAATAAATATATTAAATAATGAGTCTTATAAAAGGGATAATATAGACCTCTAGCTATGTATAAACAACTAATAATAACATATTAAATGTAAAATGACCCAAATGATGTTTAAAAATGGTAATGGTGTTAGAAATACAAGGGATCTTGTATATGCATCGGGATACCATGAGTATCACGGTGTAATGTATATTATTATTAATGAGATATTGGAAGGCAATTGTGTTCCTGTGGACAGGCAACTGTGATACATACTATATAAAACAAATAGCAGAAAAAATGATAACAGGATATCATATAAGTATGCATAAAGGCATATATATCATTATTAAATATCTCATGTGCTAATACCTAGGTGACATGTGGTATACCATAAAGACCAAACCATAAATAACAATTAAATTGGTTCAAAGGGTGTGTCAAAAAATAAAATAAAATAAAAATAATAAGCTGTAGTGTGTTGCACTGTATAGTGTTAATCTCTGTTTTATCTAAATGTGCTCGATGGTGAGACCAAGATAAAGTGGATTATTGACAAGTATATTAGTGAATGATTCTATAGTGATGGGTGTATCTATATTTAGATATTAGTATGTGAAAGGAGTGGTATATAAAAAATATGTATAAGTGTTGCCATATAGTGATGTTAGTCCAATTGGAGCTTAAGACCACTGATATTGGTAAATTAAGAACATAGAAAAACTTTATTAAAAAGACTAAAAACGTGTAGCTGCACTAAAAATCAGAGATAAAGCAATTCAAGTCAATATCAAGGTTAAGTCCTCCGGGTTGAAGAGATTCGAGCAAGTAAATCCACTTAGTTTCGTTTTGTGAGATTTTTCTAGTTTTATTCTCACCTCTCCAATGTTCCTTTATACTGTCTATACCATAGAAAATCAGCCCTCTAGGGTTCCGATTGTGAACCTCCTTAAAATGTCTTGATAAACTGTGTTTGGGAAAACCCCTCTTTATATTTCCAATATGTTCTCTGATACGAACCATTAAAGGCCTAGTGGTCCTCCCTATATATTGAAGTTTACAAGGACATTCGACAATATAAGTTACATGTGTACTATGGCATGTGATCAGATTTTTTATTTTAAAAGTTTTCTTGTTTACATTGGACTTAAATTGTGTGATCTTCTTTTTCTGTGCTGTGTTATTTCTGCAGGCTAAACAATTACGACAGCGAACGAATCCTTTCATATCTGGAAAGAGTTTCACTTCCTTTGGGGGATTAATGACATTATGAACAAGTCTGTTTCTCAGTGTAGGTGCCCTACGATATATAAATTTCGGCCTACTTGGTAATATTTTGGAGAAGACTTTGTCCGATTTTAAAATAGGCCAGTACTTTTTAAAAATCTTTTCTAATGACTTATATTGTTTATTAAAACCAGTTATAAAAGCATATTCCAAGTTGTTGTCATTATTTCGAATTTTCGTTTTTAATAGTTCGTCTCTAGGCATATTTTTAATATTATCTATTGTTTTCTCTAAAATCAGTCTGTCGTATCCTTTTTCCTCAAATCGTTTAGTTAGTTTTTCTGCTTGTGTCTCGAAATCCTCAATATTAGTGCAATTTCTTCTAATCCTCATGTATTGTCCTTTGGGTATGTTTTGTTTCCATTTTGGATGGTGGCAGCTGGAGGTCGGGATATAACCATTTTTATCCGTGGGCTTAAAAAAGGTTCTGGTCTGTATTCTGTCTTCCTTTTTGAAAATCTGTAAATCCAAAAAATCGATTTGTTGTTGGTCATAATTGGCTGTAAATTTAATCCCATAGGGGTTATTATTAAGTTGTTCTATAAAATTGTCTAAAGTGTCTTGTGCTCCTTCCCATACTAAAAAAATGTCATCTATGTATCTACGGTAAAACTGTAATTGTGGAATATTTTTTCCGTAGACCATCCTCTCCTCTAGCATATTCATAAAAATGTTGGCCACGCTGGGGGCATAACGTGCCCCCATGGCCACACCTTTTGTTTGTAGATAAAATGTCTTGTTATACCAGAAATAGTTTTTCTCCATGGCAAGTTGTAGTCCTTCTAAAATGTAGTTGATCTGTACTTGTCTTAGGTCTGTTTCCTCCGATAAAGCCTTTCTGACACTCTCAATTCCATCCTTCTGGTCTATGCTGGTGTAAAGTGAATTTGCGTCAATAGTCACCAGGATCTGTGTTTCTGTTGTTGTAAATCCTTGCAATTCTTTGATCAGTTGGGTGCTATCTTTTAAATATGATGTTCCGTTACTAACTAGTGGTTGAAGAAATGTATCCAAATATTCACCAAGTCGTGAGAAAAGTGACTCGATCCCGCTAACTATTGGCCTCCCTGGTGGTTTGTCCAACCTTTTGTGAAGTTTGGGGAGATAGTAGATGACGGGTGTCTTTGCTGCTTTTGGGAGTAGGTATGTGGCTTCCTTTTCTGTTAGTATTCCCAATTTCGTGCCTTTCTTGATGTAGGCTTCTAATTTTTTCTTGTATTCCCTCTTTGGGTTCTTGGATAATTGTTTATATGTACCAGGAACACTCAAGAGATTATGCATCTCATTTTCATAATCCTGTTTTCTAATAATCACAAGACCCCCTCCCTTGTCGGCTGGGCGTATAATCACATTTTTCTTCTTTTCAATTTCTGCTATGGTATTCCAGATTTTATTTTCTTTATTGTTATATGTTTTTAGGTTCTTAATATCATGTTCTACCATCTTCTTGAATGCCTGCATGCATTCATTATTTGGAACTTTGGGGTTGAAAGTGGAGCGGTTCCTTAATTTGGTATGTTTAAAAGAGTTGTTGTTGTCGGTGGCCCTCTGAGTTCCATTCATGTTAATGAACTTTTTAATATTTAATTTCCTTAAAAATCTCTGTACATCAATATATGCTTCAAATTTGTCTAAATTCTTGTTGGGGGCATACTTTAATCCTAAATCTAAAATTTCTAATTCCTCTTGTGTAAAAACAGTGTCAGTGAGATTAAAAATTCCTTCTCCTAATATTCTCTTCTTCGTTTTCTTTCTCCCCCCACGTTTCCCTCTGGTCCGTTTCCTCCTTCCCATCGGTTGTTCCAAGTATTCGGCCTCCCAATATTCTGTTGGAAAGAGTTGGGATTCCTCCAACCTCTCTGGTATGGTATTCCTTGGTGGTAGGTGTTGCCTATAGGTCTGTTGTAATCCATGGGTCTTGGGGGTCCTCTCCAGTTTTGTACTCGTGGTTGGTTGTACCAACCTCCCTGTCTGGGGGGTCTCCCTCTGTTTCTTCCTTGAAAAAAATTCCCTTGTTCATAGGGTCCTTCATTCCTCCTGAATCCTCGGGGTGGGTAGGATCCCCTCTCCATCAAGGGAGAGAATCTATTTGAAGTGGGAATCTGATATCTTGGAGACTCGTAATTTTGGGGGTGTTGATATCTTGGAGATTCATATCTTTGGGGGTATTGGTATCTTGGAGATTCGTATCTCTGGTTGAACGGTCTCCTTGGTTGGTTTCCACGGGGTGTTCTAGGGGGTTCATAGTTTTCCCTGGTTCTCGGTGTTTCCTCTACACGGCTCTCTACGTCCCTCATTGGTCTGAAGGAAAATTCTCTCGGAGTTCTGGGAGTAGGTGCTTCAGATTCGTCCTCTTCTTCGTCTTCATCGGGTGTAGTTTCTCTAGATCCGGTAGGTGGTAAGGTGTTATCTGTAACTTCCATATTCTCATCCACTATGGAGCTTTGCCATTTATAGACCTTGTTATTTTTATAGTCCAGAATATCTCTATTAAATTTCTTCTGTTTTTTCGCTTGTAAGTCTTTATCATACTTGGCTATAATTGTGGATAGTTCTTTCTCTTTTTCTTTATATTCATTTTGTGTCGAAAAAGGCGTGAGGAGGGTCTTTAGTCTGGTGATGTTGGTTTCTACTTCCTTTAATTTAAATTTTCTTCTTCCAATGATTTGTGTCAATAATTCTGACTCACATCTGTTAAAAACTTGGAACCATTCTTCCATTAGGCCTGGATCAGAAAGGCCATCATTGGGATGTAATTCCCATCTTAATTTGCGTGGGGCCATTCTTTCTTTAATATACATCTCTAAGGTTGAGATGTCCCACCAGACTCTTAATTGTTTCTCTAGGTCATGCCTCAATTGTCTAAAAAGACCATTGAGATCATGGTTGTTAGTGGCTTTCTGTTGATTAAAAACCTCCTCAATTTTTATTTCCCTATTTCCGATGTAATTGAATATATCCATTGCAGCAGAAGAAAACACTAATTAAAGTGTCAGAGAATATTGAAGAAAGAATTCCGCGCTAATGGATCTAATTGTGTGGTTGGCTGCAGCCTACCCCAAAAATATAGTAAAACTATATCTGAAAGTGGAGAAGATATTAGGGTAATTGGCGCTGCCAAATGCTAAATTAAAATGTAAAAGTGTGTCTCATAGATCTAGGTACATTAAAATGTAACTAATGGTCTTGATGGTAAGCCACAATGAATATTTGAAGATGTCAATAAATTAATAATAAAAATTGACCATTCATCAATAAATATCACAAATAAATACTTGGTAGCAATACATTAATAAGGCAACCCAATCAATAAAAGCAGTGAAGTATCTCAAAGTTCAAAGGGTAGTGACTCTTAAAACAATTGGTGTGAACACTAGGTGGCAGTGTTGATCAAAATTAAGTAGAGATGTCTGAGTGACTGGAAAGTGCCAGGTGCTATAATTAAGTCACAAATCTAAGTGAAGTGCCAAAAAATGGGTGTCTAAGTGAAATCAAATAAATATAGAAACAAGCCAAGTAGTATAAAAATGCATATGATGTGCCAAGTGGATGATAAAAAACAATTAAATAGGTGAATTTATGGTGGTTGAATAAATATTAATATAAATAATAATAAATTAGTCCATGTTAAAAATGAAAAAAAGTCCAAAGCAAAATATATGCTCAATATAATAGTCCAAAAACGTGCAATATGGTGATAGGACGTGCCAAAGAAAATCGCATGGATAGAGGGGGTGTCTCCTGGTGTGGATCAGGATGTGGGTGCTGGGTGAGGGAATTCCGTGCTCCCCTTCCTAAAAAGCCCGCACTCACCAGAGAGCGGCACCCCTACAGGGGTAACCAGCGTTGGATAATTGGGGTAAACCCCGATGAACCTCGGTGAGCCTCTCCTTTCCTGGTGGGACCAGTGGTATTTCCTCCCTCAAATGGTAGGTAATGGGGATGAGCGATGTACAAATAGGGTAATGAGCAGCGCTCCAGCAAGGATGATGTCCGGGATTATATGGGTAAAGAAACACTCATATAGTGAAGTACCGTAATGTATATTCTTTTATTAAACAGATAAAATCAAGTACTCACATTTAAAAACCGGATAAAACGTCTGTAAGAAAGTAGGGACCGCGAACCCCTCGTATAGCGGTATATCCGGACGCCGTGCGCCTCAACGGCCGGATGTGCGTCTCAAGGTGCGGAACTGACGTGCCTACGCTCTACGCGTTTCGTCATAAGACTGACGTCATCAGGAGCAGCGTGAGGCTACGTGAGTCCCGCTAGTATAAATCCTAAAACGTTGCCCGGCAACCGGAACAAGCGCCCAATCAGAAAAAGTATACTAGCGCGTCATCAGTTGGTGGGCAGATGTGGTTAATGCAAAACTGCATAGAACTTGAAGCTCCACCCGATTTGGATTTTTCGACCAATGGGTTTTTAAATAGAGCCATAATCAGCAGTTGCTATGTAAAAGAGGAAAAACTGTTTATTTATTTACCGATAATTTAAATAGGTGACAGAGGAATATGTCGGGACCGTCCGAATTAGTGGTTGAGTATTAAGTGATAAATATGAGGAATTAAAATAAAAGAACCATTAAAAGATAAAAGATATAACCGCTCCACTTTCAACCCCAAAGTTCCAAATAATGAATGCATGCAGGCATTCAAGAAGATGGTAGAACATGATATTAAGAACCTAAAAACATATAACAATAAAGAAAATAAAATCTGGAATACCATAGCAGAAATTGAAAAGAAGAAAAATGTGATTATACGCCCAGCCGACAAGGGAGGGGGTCTTGTGATTATTAGAAAACAGGATTATGAAAATGAGATGCATAATCTCTTGAGTGTTCCTGGTACATATAAACAATTATCCAAGAACCCAAAGAGGGAATACAAGAAAAAATTAGAAGCCTACATCAAGAAAGGCACGAAATTGGGAATACTAACAGAAAAGGAAGCCACATACCTACTCCCAAAAGCAGCAAAGACACCCGTCATCTACTATCTCCCCAAACTTCACAAAAGGTTGGACAAACCACCAGGGAGGCCAATAGTTAGCGGGATCGAGTCACTTTTCTCACGACTTGGTGAATATTTGGATACATTTCTTCAACCACTAGTTAGTAACGGAACATCATATTTAAAAGATAGCACCCAACTGATCAAAGAATTGCAAGGATTTACAACAACAGAAACACAGATCCTGGTGACTATTGACGCAAATTCACTTTACACCAGCATAGACCAGAAGGATGGAATTGAGAGTGTCAGAAAGGCTTTATCGGAGGAAACAGACCTAAGACAAGTACAGATCAACTACATTTTAGAAGGACTACAACTTGCCATGGAGAAAAACTATTTCTGGTATAACAAGACATTTTATCTACAAACAAAAGGTGTGGCCATGGGGGCACGTTATGCCCCCAGCGTGGCCAACATTTTTATGAATATGCTAGAGGAGAGGATGGTCTACGGAAAAAATATTCCACAATTACAGTTTTACCGTAGATACATAGATGACATTTTTTTAGTATGGGAAGGAGCACAAGACACTTTAGACAATTTTATAGAACAACTTAATAATAACCCCTATGGGATTAAATTTACAGCCAATTATGACCAACAACAAATCGATTTTTTGGATTTACAGATTTTCAAAAAGGAAGACAGAATACAGACCAGAACCTTTTTTAAGCCCACGGATAAAAATGGTTATATCCCGACCTCCAGCTGCCACCATCCAAAATGGAAACAAAACATACCCAAAGGACAATACATGAGGATTAGAAGAAATTGCACTAATATTGAGGATTTCGAGACACAAGCAGAAAAACTAACTAAACGATTTGAGGAAAAAGGATACGACAGACTGATTTTAGAGAAAACAATAGATAATATTAAAAATATGCCTAGAGACGAACTATTAAAAACGAAAATTCGAAATAATGACAACAACTTGGAATATGCTTTTATAACTGGTTTTAATAAACAATATAAGTCATTAGAAAAGATTTTTAAAAAGTACTGGCCTATTTTAAAATCGGACAAAGTCTTCTCCAAAATATTACCAAGTAGGCCGAAATTTATATATCGTAGGGCACCTACACTGAGAAACAGACTTGTTCATAATGTCATTAATCCCCCAAAGGAAGTGAAACTCTTTCCAGATATGAAAGGATTCGTTCGCTGTCGTAATTGTTTAGCCTGCAGAAATAACACAGCACAGAAAAAGAAGATCACACAATTTAAGTCCAATGTAAACAAGAAAACTTTTAAAATAAAAAATCTGATCACATGCCATAGTACACATGTAACTTATATTGTCGAATGTCCTTGTAAACTTCAATATATAGGGAGGACCACTAGGCCTTTAATGGTTCGTATCAGAGAACATATTGGAAATATAAAGAGGGGTTTTCCCAAACACAGTTTATCAAGACATTTTAAGGAGGTTCACAATCGGAACCCTAGAGGGCTGATTTTCTATGGTATAGACAGTATAAAGGAACATTGGAGAGGTGAGAATAAAACTAGAAAAATCTCACAAAACGAAACTAAGTGGATTTACTTGCTCGAATCTCTTCAACCCGGAGGACTTAACCTTGATATTGACTTGAATTGCTTTATCTCTGATTTTTAGTGCAGCTACACGTTTTTAGTCTTTTTAATAAAGTTTTTCTATGTTCTTAATTTACCAATATCAGTGGTCTTAAGCTCCAATTGGACTAACATCACTATATGGCAACACTTATACATATTTTTTATATACCACTCCTTTCACATACTAATATCTAAATATAGATACACCCATCACTATAGAATCATTCACTAATATACTTGTCAATAATCCACTTTATCTTGGTCTCACCATCGAGCACATTTAGATAAAACAGAGATTAACACTATACAGTGCAACACACTACAGCTTATTATTTTTATTTTATTTTATTTTTTGACACACCCTTTGAACCAATTTAATTGTTATTTATGGTTTGGTCTTTATGGTATACCACATGTCACCTAGGTATTAGCACATGAGATATTTAATAATGATATATATGCCTTTATGCATACTTATATGATATCCTGTTATCATTTTTTCTGCTATTTGTTTTATATAGTATGTATCACAGTTGCCTGTCCACAGGAACACAATTGCCTTCCAATATCTCATTAATAATAATATACATTACACCGTGATACTCATGGTATCCCGATGCATATACAAGATCCCTTGTATTTCTAACACCATTACCATTTTTAAACATCATTTGGGTCATTTTACATTTAATATGTTATTATTAGTTGTTTATACATAGCTAGAGGTCTATATTATCCCTTTTATAAGACTCATTATTTAATATATTTATTCCCGCTAATATACTGTATTATAATAGTATATACACTTACTCAACTTGGCTTTTGTATTTAGAGAATTAGAAAAGTTGTAATATTCCCCTTGTCATTAGTGCCATCACCAGACTAATTAGGCCATTGGAACTATATTGTAATTATATTATCATATTTTAAGCCACAATATTACATCAATTTCACATTTTATTCTCTTTATATATGCCCACTTTTACCGTATACTTAGTCTTATAACATATATATACATATAGACAATTTTTTACCTTTCTCCTTAATACTTACCATTTGTATCATAGGTTTTAATTAGATTCAAAACACATATGACAAAGTTTTTATCTTCCCGATTATATCTTTTATCTTTTAATGGTTCTTTTATTTTAATTCCTCATATTTATCACTTAATACTCAACCACTAATTCGGACGGTCCCGACATATTCCTCTGTCACCTATTTAAATTATCGGTAAATAAATAAACAGTTTTTCCTCTTTTACATAGCAACTGCTGATTATGGCTCTATTTAAAAACCCATTGGTCGAAAAATCCAAATCGGGTGGAGCTTCAAGTTCTATGCAGTTTTGCATTAACCACATCTGCCCACCAACTGATGACGCGCTAGTATACTTTTTCTGATTGGGCGCTTGTTCCGGTTGCCGGGCAACGTTTTAGGATTTATACTAGCGGGACTCACGTAGCCTCACGCTGCTCCTGATGACGTCAGTCTTATGACGAAACGCGTAGAGCGTAGGCACGTCAGTTCCGCACCTTGAGACGCACATCCGGCCGTTGAGGCGCACGGCGTCCGGATATACCGCTATACGAGGGGTTCGCGGTCCCTACTTTCTTACAGACGTTTTATCCGGTTTTTAAATGTGAGTACTTGATTTTATCTGTTTAATAAAAGAATATACATTACGGTACTTCACTATATGAGTGTTTCTTTACCCATATAATCCCGGACATCATCCTTGCTGGAGCGCTGCTCATTACCCTATTTGTACATCGCTCATCCCCATTACCTACCATTTGAGGGAGGAAATACCACTGGTCCCACCAGGAAAGGAGAGGCTCACCGAGGTTCATCGGGGTTTACCCCAATTATCCAACGCTGGTTACCCCTGTAGGGGTGCCGCTCTCTGGTGAGTGCGGGCTTTTTAGGAAGGGGAGCACGGAATTCCCTCACCCAGCACCCACATCCTGATCCACACCAGGAGACACCCCCTCTATCCATGCGATTTTCTTTGGCACGTCCTATCACCATATTGCACGTTTTTGGACTATTATATTGAGCATATATTTTGCTTTGGACTTTTTTTCATTTTTAACATGGACTAATTTATTATTATTTATATTAATATTTATTCAACCACCATAAATTCACCTATTTAATTGTTTTTTATCATCCACTTGGCACATCATATGCATTTTTATACTACTTGGCTTGTTTCTATATTTATTTGATTTCACTTAGACACCCATTTTTTGGCACTTCACTTAGATTTGTGACTTAATTATAGCACCTGGCACTTTCCAGTCACTCAGACATCTCTACTTAATTTTGATCAACACTGCCACCTAGTGTTCACACCAATTGTTTTAAGAGTCACTACCCTTTGAACTTTGAGATACTTCACTGCTTTTATTGATTGGGTTGCCTTATTAATGTATTGCTACCAAGTATTTATTTGTGATATTTATTGATGAATGGTCAATTTTTATTATTAATTTATTGACATCTTCAAATATTCATTGTGGCTTACCATCAAGACCATTAGTTACATTTTAATGTACCTAGATCTATGAGACACACTTTTACATTTTAATTTAGCATTTGGCAGCGCCAATTACCCTAATATCTTCTCCACTTTCAGATATAGTTTTACTATATTTTTGGGGTAGGCTGCAGCCAACCACACAATTAGATCCATTAGCGCGGAATTCTTTCTTCAATATTCTCTGACACTTTAATTAGTGTTTTCTTCTGCTGCAATGGATATATTCAATTACATCGGAAATAGGGAAATAAAAATTGAGGAGGTTTTTAATCAACAGAAAGCCACTAACAACCATGATCTCAATGGTCTTTTTAGACAATTGAGGCATGACCTAGAGAAACAATTAAGAGTCTGGTGGGACATCTCAACCTTAGAGATGTATATTAAAGAAAGAATGGCCCCACGCAAATTAAGATGGGAATTACATCCCAATGATGGCCTTTCTGATCCAGGCCTAATGGAAGAATGGTTCCAAGTTTTTAACAGATGTGAGTCAGAATTATTGACACAAATCATTGGAAGAAGAAAATTTAAATTAAAGGAAGTAGAAACCAACATCACCAGACTAAAGACCCTCCTCACGCCTTTTTCGACACAAAATGAATATAAAGAAAAAGAGAAAGAACTATCCACAATTATAGCCAAGTATGATAAAGACTTACAAGCGAAAAAACAGAAGAAATTTAATAGAGATATTCTGGACTATAAAAATAACAAGGTCTATAAATGGCAAAGCTCCATAGTGGATGAGAATATGGAAGTTACAGATAACACCTTACCACCTACCGGATCTAGAGAAACTACACCCGATGAAGACGAAGAAGAGGACGAATCTGAAGCACCTACTCCCAGAACTCCGAGAGAATTTTCCTTCAGACCAATGAGGGACGTAGAGAGCCGTGTAGAGGAAACACCGAGAACCAGGGAAAACTATGAACCCCCTAGAACACCCCGTGGAAACCAACCAAGGAGACCGTTCAACCAGAGATACGAATCTCCAAGATACCAATACCCCCAAAGATATGAATCTCCAAGATATCAACACCCCCAAAATTACGAGTCTCCAAGATATCAGATTCCCACTTCAAATAGATTCTCTCCCTTGATGGAGAGGGGATCCTACCCACCCCGAGGATTCAGGAGGAATGAAGGACCCTATGAACAAGGGAATTTTTTTCAAGGAAGAAACAGAGGGAGACCCCCCAGACAGGGAGGTTGGTACAACCAACCACGAGTACAAAACTGGAGAGGACCCCCAAGACCCATGGATTACAACAGACCTATAGGCAACACCTACCACCAAGGAATACCATACCAGAGAGGTTGGAGGAATCCCAACTCTTTCCAACAGAATATTGGGAGGCCGAATACTTGGAACAACCGATGGGAAGGAGGAAACGGACCAGAGGGAAACGTGGGGGGAGAAAGAAAACGAAGAAGAGAATATTAGGAGAAGGAATTTTTAATCTCACTGACACTGTTTTTACACAAGAGGAATTAGAAATTTTAGATTTAGGATTAAAGTATGCCCCCAACAAGAATTTAGACAAATTTGAAGCATATATTGATGTACAGAGATTTTTAAGGAAATTAAATATTAAAAAGTTCATTAACATGAATGGAACTCAGAGGGCCACCGACAACAACAACTCTTTTAAACATACCAAATTAAGGAACCGCTCCACTTTCAACCCCAAAGTTCCAAATAATGAATGCATGCAGGCATTCAAGAAGATGGTAGAACATGATATTAAGAACCTAAAAACATATAACAATAAAGAAAATAAAATCTGGAATACCATAGCAGAAATTGAAAAGAAGAAAAATGTGATTATACGCCCAGCCGACAAGGGAGGGGGTCTTGTGATTATTAGAAAACAGGATTATGAAAATGAGATGCATAATCTCTTGAGTGTTCCTGGTACATATAAACAATTATCCAAGAACCCAAAGAGGGAATACAAGAAAAAATTAGAAGCCTACATCAAGAAAGGCACGAAATTGGGAATACTAACAGAAAAGGAAGCCACATACCTACTCCCAAAAGCAGCAAAGACACCCGTCATCTACTATCTCCCCAAACTTCACAAAAGGTTGGACAAACCACCAGGGAGGCCAATAGTTAGCGGGATCGAGTCACTTTTCTCACGACTTGGTGAATATTTGGATACATTTCTTCAACCACTAGTTAGTAACGGAACATCATATTTAAAAGATAGCACCCAACTGATCAAAGAATTGCAAGGATTTACAACAACAGAAACACAGATCCTGGTGACTATTGACGCAAATTCACTTTACACCAGCATAGACCAGAAGGATGGAATTGAGAGTGTCAGAAAGGCTTTATCGGAGGAAACAGACCTAAGACAAGTACAGATCAACTACATTTTAGAAGGACTACAACTTGCCATGGAGAAAAACTATTTCTGGTATAACAAGACATTTTATCTACAAACAAAAGGTGTGGCCATGGGGGCACGTTATGCCCCCAGCGTGGCCAACATTTTTATGAATATGCTAGAGGAGAGGATGGTCTACGGAAAAAATATTCCACAATTACAGTTTTACCGTAGATACATAGATGACATTTTTTTAGTATGGGAAGGAGCACAAGACACTTTAGACAATTTTATAGAACAACTTAATAATAACCCCTATGGGATTAAATTTACAGCCAATTATGACCAACAACAAATCGATTTTTTGGATTTACAGATTTTCAAAAAGGAAGACAGAATACAGACCAGAACCTTTTTTAAGCCCACGGATAAAAATGGTTATATCCCGACCTCCAGCTGCCACCATCCAAAATGGAAACAAAACATACCCAAAGGACAATACATGAGGATTAGAAGAAATTGCACTAATATTGAGGATTTCGAGACACAAGCAGAAAAACTAACTAAACGATTTGAGGAAAAAGGATACGACAGACTGATTTTAGAGAAAACAATAGATAATATTAAAAATATGCCTAGAGACGAACTATTAAAAACGAAAATTCGAAATAATGACAACAACTTGGAATATGCTTTTATAACTGGTTTTAATAAACAATATAAGTCATTAGAAAAGATTTTTAAAAAGTACTGGCCTATTTTAAAATCGGACAAAGTCTTCTCCAAAATATTACCAAGTAGGCCGAAATTTATATATCGTAGGGCACCTACACTGAGAAACAGACTTGTTCATAATGTCATTAATCCCCCAAAGGAAGTGAAACTCTTTCCAGATATGAAAGGATTCGTTCGCTGTCGTAATTGTTTAGCCTGCAGAAATAACACAGCACAGAAAAAGAAGATCACACAATTTAAGTCCAATGTAAACAAGAAAACTTTTAAAATAAAAAATCTGATCACATGCCATAGTACACATGTAACTTATATTGTCGAATGTCCTTGTAAACTTCAATATATAGGGAGGACCACTAGGCCTTTAATGGTTCGTATCAGAGAACATATTGGAAATATAAAGAGGGGTTTTCCCAAACACAGTTTATCAAGACATTTTAAGGAGGTTCACAATCGGAACCCTAGAGGGCTGATTTTCTATGGTATAGACAGTATAAAGGAACATTGGAGAGGTGAGAATAAAACTAGAAAAATCTCACAAAACGAAACTAAGTGGATTTACTTGCTCGAATCTCTTCAACCCGGAGGACTTAACCTTGATATTGACTTGAATTGCTTTATCTCTGATTTTTAGTGCAGCTACACGTTTTTAGTCTTTTTAATAAAGTTTTTCTATGTTCTTAATTTACCAATATCAGTGGTCTTAAGCTCCAATTGGACTAACATCACTATATGGCAACACTTATACATATTTTTTATATACCACTCCTTTCACATACTAATATCTAAATATAGATACACCCATCACTATAGAATCATTCACTAATATACTTGTCAATAATCCACTTTATCTTGGTCTCACCATCGAGCACATTTAGATAAAACAGAGATTAACACTATACAGTGCAACACACTACAGCTTATTATTTTTATTTTATTTTATTTTTTGACACACCCTTTGAACCAATTTAATTGTTATTTATGGTTTGGTCTTTATGGTATACCACATGTCACCTAGGTATTAGCACATGAGATATTTAATAATGATATATATGCCTTTATGCATACTTATATGATATCCTGTTATCATTTTTTCTGCTATTTGTTTTATATAGTATGTATCACAGTTGCCTGTCCACAGGAACACAATTGCCTTCCAATATCTCATTAATAATAATATACATTACACCGTGATACTCATGGTATCCCGATGCATATACAAGATCCCTTGTATTTCTAACACCATTACCATTTTTAAACATCATTTGGGTCATTTTACATTTAATATGTTATTATTAGTTGTTTATACATAGCTAGAGGTCTATATTATCCCTTTTATAAGACTCATTATTTAATATATTTATTCCCGCTAATATACTGTATTATAATAGTATATACACTTACTCAACTTGGCTTTTGTATTTAGAGAATTAGAAAAGTTGTAATATTCCCCTTGTCATTAGTGCCATCACCAGACTAATTAGGCCATTGGAACTATATTGTAATTATATTATCATATTTTAAGCCACAATATTACATCAATTTCACATTTTATTCTCTTTATATATGCCCACTTTTACCGTATACTTAGTCTTATAACATATATATACATATAGACAATTTTTTACCTTTCTCCTTAATACTTACCATTTGTATCATAGGTTTTAATTAGATTCAAAACACATATGACAAAGTTTTTATCTTCCCGATTATATCTTTTATCTTTTAATGGTTCTTTTATTTTAATTCCTCATATTTATCACTTAATACTCAACCACTAATTCGGACGGTCCCGACATATTCCTCTGTCACCTATTTAAATTATCGGTAAATAAATAAACAGTTTTTCCTCTTTTACATAGCAACTGCTGATTATGGCTCTATTTAAAAACCCATTGGTCGAAAAATCCAAATCGGGTGGAGCTTCAAGTTCTATGCAGTTTTGCATTAACCACATCTGCCCACCAACTGATGACGCGCTAGTATACTTTTTCTGATTGGGCGCTTGTTCCGGTTGCCGGGCAACGTTTTAGGATTTATACTAGCGGGACTCACGTAGCCTCACGCTGCTCCTGATGACGTCAGTCTTATGACGAAACGCGTAGAGCGTAGGCACGTCAGTTCCGCACCTTGAGACGCACATCCGGCCGTTGAGGCGCACGGCGTCCGGATATACCGCTATACGAGGGGTTCGCGGTCCCTACTTTCTTACAGACGTTTTATCCGGTTTTTAAATGTGAGTACTTGATTTTATCTGTTTAATAAAAGAATATACATTACGGTACTTCACTATATGAGTGTTTCTTTACCCATATAATCCCGGACATCATCCTTGCTGGAGCGCTGCTCATTACCCTATTTGTACATCGCTCATCCCCATTACCTACCATTTGAGGGAGGAAATACCACTGGTCCCACCAGGAAAGGAGAGGCTCACCGAGGTTCATCGGGGTTTACCCCAATTATCCAACGCTGGTTACCCCTGTAGGGGTGCCGCTCTCTGGTGAGTGCGGGCTTTTTAGGAAGGGGAGCACGGAATTCCCTCACCCAGCACCCACATCCTGATCCACACCAGGAGACACCCCCTCTATCCATGCGATTTTCTTTGGCACGTCCTATCACCATATTGCACGTTTTTGGACTATTATATTGAGCATATATTTTGCTTTGGACTTTTTTTCATTTTTAACATGGACTAATTTATTATTATTTATATTAATATTTATTCAACCACCATAAATTCACCTATTTAATTGTTTTTTATCATCCACTTGGCACATCATATGCATTTTTATACTACTTGGCTTGTTTCTATATTTATTTGATTTCACTTAGACACCCATTTTTTGGCACTTCACTTAGATTTGTGACTTAATTATAGCACCTGGCACTTTCCAGTCACTCAGACATCTCTACTTAATTTTGATCAACACTGCCACCTAGTGTTCACACCAATTGTTTTAAGAGTCACTACCCTTTGAACTTTGAGATACTTCACTGCTTTTATTGATTGGGTTGCCTTATTAATGTATTGCTACCAAGTATTTATTTGTGATATTTATTGATGAATGGTCAATTTTTATTATTAATTTATTGACATCTTCAAATATTCATTGTGGCTTACCATCAAGACCATTAGTTACATTTTAATGTACCTAGATCTATGAGACACACTTTTACATTTTAATTTAGCATTTGGCAGCGCCAATTACCCTAATATCTTCTCCACTTTCAGATATAGTTTTACTATATTTTTGGGGTAGGCTGCAGCCAACCACACAATTAGATCCATTAGCGCGGAATTCTTTCTTCAATACTTTATGTCATGGTCAGGGGTCAGGCTCAGAGGCCAGTAGCTAAAGCAGTGGAGAAGCTTCCACCAACCAGCTGGATAAGTGCAGCAGCAGATCACTCTGGCAGATCACATCGGCTCATCCAACGTGTGAGGTCTAAGCACTAACTGGTGTGCACCTGAGCTCCTGATGGTGGAGATGGGTTTTGCAGAGTTTCAGTACCAGGTCGCAGCCCTCAGGATCGCCCCACCAGGAGGCTGGGTTGCCAACTGTCAGTAAAATTTGTGGAATTTGTGCCAATTCAGCCAAAAGAGCATCTGTGAGGTCAGGTACTGATGTTGGATCAGTAGAGTTGAGGTCAGGGCTGTGTGCAGACAACATAAAACTCAAACCATAACTTTATGGGGCTGGCTTTTTCCCCCGGGGGACAGTCATGTTGCAACAAAAAAAAAAAAAGCATTCACCAAACTGTTCATAAACAGAATATCTTTGTATGGCGCGGCCTTATTAGTACCTTTCACTGTAAAAAAAAGAAGCTGCTGCAGAAATAATTGCATTTATAAAGCCAAAAAAATTACATTTAGAGCCGGTTCACATTAGCGCGACTTGTCAGGCGACTTGTCAGCCTGACAAGTCGCGCTCCCTCGCGGTCCATTGACCGCTACAGGACCCATTCTAATAGGAGCAACACAAGTCGCTCCAACTTAGAAAAAGGGCCCTGTACTATTTCGGGGCGACCTCGAAGCAACTTGCATAGACTTCCATTATGTGAAGTCCCTGCAAGTCGCTCCGAAGTCGTGGTGCAATGTAATGCACAAGTTGCCCCCGAAGTAGTACAGAGTCGTGTTGCCTCAGTGTGAACCGGCTCTTTCCCTGCAAACTTTCTTTATTTTGTAAACAATGGCTTGGGGAGCCAGTCTGTATGATGAGGTCACAATGTAATGCATTGGGAACAAGATTAGAGATTTTTTGGATAAATTCTGGTGTCTCTTCCGCAGACTTTGGATAGAC
Organism: Pelophylax lessonae; assembly: GCF_965119305.1. NCBI lineage: Eukaryota > Metazoa > Chordata > Amphibia > Anura > Ranidae > Pelophylax > Pelophylax lessonae. The sequence goes on along the minus strand of NC_138775.1, from coordinate 282,869,463 downwards.
AGGTGTGGAAAAATTGGTCTTTATGTGTCGAAGGTGCCTTCACACTGTAACCCTATAGAGGTACTCTTGTTGAAAGCAAGAATTGGCCTTGCTGTCAAAAATTGAAATGATACGCACCTGTCAAACAGATGCAGGAAAATTGGTCTTTGGGTATTAATTGTGCTCATGAAACCTACACCAAAAAAGTTCTTCCAGATGAAATCAACACCCACAACACTAGCCAGCCTGGAAGTCTTACAGAGATTCCACATTCAAAAAACACTTAATCAGTGACATCGGCATCAGGGGCTTCATAGCTGCTGGTAATCCAACACTGATTTATTTTGATAAATGTCAGATGGTCCACGGAGTCTGTGGACAGACGCGTTCTATTATCAGTAACAAAACCTCCAGCAGCACTGAATGCCCATTGGGAAAGCATGCTGGATGCAGGGCAGCCCATAAGCTCAATCGCATACTGGGTAAGTTCCGGCCAGTGGTCTACTCTCATGACCCAGTAACCCAGTGGATCATCAACTGGAAAGCTCTCCATCTCTGTTTTCGCCTCTAGAAAATCATCCACCATATGATGCAGACACTGCCGATGGAATGTGGAAGCTAATAGCCCTGGGCGACGAGGACTAACAAAATTGTGAAATGCATCACTCCCTTCTCCACCGCTTTTCTCTTAAACAACAGAAGCCTCAAAACTAAGTTTCCTACGACACTGTAACCTTCAAGAGTCGGGAAAAGCATGGAAAAAAACCCTCTTCAAAGTGTCCTCAAGAGATTTCATCTTCTGCACCCTCTGTGGGGACAGAATGAATTCTGAAACTTTCCTAAAGGTGGTCAAGGAGGGTTGCCAACCAATATTGATCCTTCTCCTTCATGCCACGTACTCTTGGGTCCTTTTGCAGGCTTTGAAGCATGAGGGAGCCCATGCACTGCAAGTTTGCAGAGGCTTGAGAAGCAGACTCCTCGGGGTCACAGGATTACAGTATCTGAAACTACCTCCTCCCAGCCACGTACTACTCCCAAGAGTTCTGGGGATGGAAAACCATCTGTTGAGGGTTGACGTATGTCTTCCTCTTCTTCAATGCCTACAATATGTAATGTTCTGGTACCTCTGGTACCCTTATTCCACTTTCCAATTCAGTGTATGCGTCCCACCATTCTCTTCTGGTAGGTGCGCATACACCTTTAAGACCGATGCTGTCATCACTGAGCGCCGCAGAGCGGCTATTTCAACCGCCGGCGTTCTCACTCACATGTTCGTTCAACCTGCCTTGAAGCTCATATGCTTACAAGCGTACCTCGCTGTCGGAACCTCGCTACTGATCCCTGTATCCCGCTACCGGATCACTCGCTCATACCGAACCTCTCTACTACTGCTTGCTATTAGTGATAAGTACCCCGCAGGGGAATCCTCCATAACCTTCCTACTAAGCTTACACTATCTAGCTCTGCATATTAAGGACTGTTACTATCATCTGCACTATTATTTAGATTGCTAGCTCTTGAGCCTACTAACATCTATCCTTGCACTGGGTTAGTCTCTCCTGTATGTCATCTGCTATCCTACCACCTACTACCATACATGATTGCTAACCTATCTGCATCCTACCTGTTACCATCTATACTCTCATGAACATTTCTCTCAAGTGCTGTTCACCTATTGTCACTGTTCATACCTGTCTCTTCAGCTCATCACCACTATACTGCTATATACATCTATCACTCCAGGAACATCTTATTGAGTGTGTATATTTGTATGCTGAATCAGACAGACCACAGTGATGAGTCTTGGGAGTTGGAATTGGTATTTCAACGTATCTCTACATGACTGCTGAGTGGAGTTTTTCTGCAGCTGCAAATCCATCTTGTTTCAGAAAACGCAGGAGCGTTACACAATACTGCCAGAATCCTCCTCCTCCCTCTCCTCTTGTGCGTTCTGGGGCATAGGAAGGATGGTGTCTGCATAAAGTGGGCCTTGAGAGGAAAGAAAGTCCTCCTTATCCTCCAGCTGCTGCAGCTCAAATGCCCTGTCCATAATGCCACGCAGAGTCTGCTCCAGCAGGAACACAACAGGGATTGTGTCACCGATGCATGCATTGTCACAGCTCACCATCCTTGTGGCCTCCTTTAATGGTGACAGTACAGTGCATGCATCCTTTATTTGTAGCTATTGGTGTGGGGAAAAAAAGCTGAGCGGGCCTGAGGCTGTCTTTGTGCCATACTCACACAGGTACTCATTGAAGGCTCTCTGCTGCATGTGCTGCTGCTGCAGCATTGGCAACGTCAAGTTCCACCTGGTGGGCATGTCAAAAATCAGGTGGTTTACGGGCAGGTGCAATTCCCGCTGAATTTCAGCCAACTAAGCACTGGCTGTGTATGACTACCTAAAATGGCTACAGACTCTTCTGGCCTGCTTTAGCAGATCTTCCAACCCTGGGTACCTATTAAGGAAATTCTACACTACCAAATTGAGGACATGTGCTAGGCATGGCACATGTGTCAACTTTCCCTGGTGTTATCGCACATTACCATTCCTGGCTCCAGCTGGTGTGGCGTGAACCACCTCTGGGTATGCCCCTACAGAGCTGCAAGAATCTCTGCTCCGGTGTGGTTCCTAATCCCTTGACACGCAAACTGAAGCACTGCATAGCCTGACTTATTGAATAGCCCCTTGAACGCTTAGGGGGTACTTGTGGTTCGTAGGACAATTCAGCAGAGGAGGGCATGGAGGAGGAGGAGGGGGTAGAGCTGACCAATCTCACATCATCACCACTAGCTGTATGGAGACATGGCGGCACAACAAGCTGTAGCACTGAGCCTTATCCTGCATCCTTCCGAATTGCAAGCAGAGTTATCCAGTGTGCAGTGAACAAAATATATCGTCGCTGATCATGCTTGCTGGACCACGTGTCAGCAGTAACGTTGACTTTGCGGCTGACTGTCTTGCCCAAGGATGCCACAACGTTGCCTTCCACAAAATGGTACAGAGCTGGAATAGCCTTACGTGAAAAGAAATACCGACTAGGAACCTGCCATTGTGGTACAGCACATACTGCAAAGGGGGCAGAATCAAGCAGACAGAAAGGAAAAATCACGTAACGCACTGAAATATACTGTGTTAAATGTGCACTAATGCAGTGAAATATACTTAGTTAAACGGCACGTAGCACACTGAAATATACTGCATTGAACACGCAGTAACGCATAGAAATATGCTGCCTTAAACGTGCAGTAGTGCACAGAAAAATACTATGTTAAACGTGCAGTAAAACACAGAAATATGCTGCATTAAATGTGCACTAATGCATGGAAATATACTGCATTAAACGTATAATAACGCACAGAAATATACTGCGTTAAACATGCACTAACGCACAGAAATATACTGCGTTAAACGTGCACTAACGCACTGAAATATACTGCGTTAAACGTGCACTAACGCACTGAAACGTACTGTGTTAAATGTGTGCTAACGCACTGAAATATAATGCAATAATCGTGCAATAACGCACAAAAATATACTGCGTTAAACGTGCAATAATGCACAGAAATATACTGCGTTAAACATGCAGTAATCCACAGAAACATACTTTGTTAAAAGTGCTCTAACGCACTGAAATATACTGCGGTAAACGGCACGTAACGTACTGAAATATACTGCATTAAATGGCACATAACGCACAGAAATTTACTGTGTTAAACGTGCACTAACGCACAGAAATATACTGCATTAAACGGCACGTAATGCACTGAAATATACTGCATTAAACGGCACGTAAACACAGAAATATACTGCGTTAAACGAGCACTAATGCACAGAAATAAACTGCATTAAACGACACGTAACGCACAGAAATATCCTGCGTTAAACATGCAGTAAAGCACAATAATATGCAATATAATAATATACTTTGTTAAAAGTGCACTAACGCACTGAACTATAATGCAGTAAACCTGCCCTGACAAAACAAACTGACACTAAAGTAAAAATTAATGATCGCACTACACTCACACTGACTGAACTATCAGATTCACACTACACTGATATTCTACACTGACAATAGAATCAGAATAGCACGCTATAGCAATCTAACTCTCTAGCAGCACTGAACAGAGCCCTGTTCTATCTCTCTCCACACCGTTATCACACGACAAATGGCCGCTATTGAAAGAACACTTTTATAGTGTGGGGTGGGACTAAGAGTAATGAGCCATGATTGGATAGAGTCGTCATTACTTTCTCCACTTATAGCTCTGACAGTGCTCTGTGCCCTGAGTTGGCAAAGCTTTTATTGCTTCAGCCATTTAGGGCTTCCAATGCATAATTCGGCTGTTCGTCGAAGGGGCGAACAGCCAATGTTCGGCCCGAACTCATGCTCAGGCCAAACTGTTCGCTCATCGCTAATGTCCACATACTGTTCGCCATATACACTGCTTGGCCAAAAAAAAAAGTCGCCACCTGGAATTAACTAAGCAACTAACTAAACTAAGCATGCAGTTACTCTCCTATTGGATGGTTACTGCATGTGCCCAAAGAATGAGGTCAGCTGACCTGACTATACGGAATGACCAGGTTATTCCATCAATGGATTTTTTCTTCCCTGATGGCATGGGCATATTCCAAGATGAAAATGCCAGGATTCATCAGGCTCAAATTGTGAAAGAGTGGTTCAGAGAGCATGAGACATTATTTTCACACATGGATTGGCCACCACAGAGTCCAGAACTTTGAGAAAATTGAGAATCTTTGGGATGTGCTGCAGAAGGCTTTGCACAGTGGTCCGACTCTTCCATCATCAATACAAGATCTTGGTGAAATATCAATGCAATACTGGATGGAAATAAATCTTGTGACATTGCAGAAGCCTATCGAAACAATGCCACAGCGAATGTGTGCAGTAATCAAAGCTAAAGGCGGTCCAATGTGTGTGACCTTTTTTCTTTGGCCAGGCAGTGTAGATAGGTGTAATGCTTAGGTGTCCACATACTTGGCCATAAAATATAGCTGGGTGAGGAACAAGACAACAGCCTAAAGAACTGAACGAATCATTGCTACAGGATGCTGAGGATCAGTGAGCAAGTATCCCCAGGAGACAATGACTATATATAGGCTGCAATAGCAGGTTGTGAGCCTTCTGCTTCTATGAGCAAGCTACAAGATTTAGACGAATAAAACAAGCAATATTCCAACTCATCGTGCTGCTGCCCCATTCTATCCCACCAGAAAATACCATTTAGATTAGACTGAGAATAACCCCAATCTGAATGATCATATTCCAAAAAAAAAGAAAGAGAGAAACTTTCATAGCAGTGAAGGAACTATATCCAACTCATTTCACTATCTATCTATACATCATTTATATATAATTGCATATAATTATATATTATATCATTTATATATTTTCAAATTTTCAAATACATTTTTTATCAGAATTCTGTTCTACAGTATCTGAAAGTAATTTTCAATTACCGTATATACTCGAGGATAAGCCGACCCGAGTATAAGCCGAGGCCCCAACTTTTACCACAAAAAGATGGGAAAAATCATTGACTTGAGTATAAGCCTAGGGTGAGAATGCAGGGCGGCGGGCATGGTACAGGAGAATGCAGGGTGACTGGCATGGTGCAGGAGAATGCAGGGTACTGGCATGGTGCAGGAGAATGCAGGGCGGCGGGCATGGTACAGGAGAATGCAGGGTGACTGGCATGGTGCAGGAGAATGCAGGGCGGCGGGCATGGTACAGGAGAATGCAGGGTACTGGCATGGTGCAGGAGAATGCAGGGCGGCGGGCATGGTACAGGAGAATGCAGGGTACTGGCATGGTGCAGGAGAATGCAGGGCGGCGGGCATGGTACAGGAGAATGCAGGGTACTGGCATGGTGCAGGAGAATGCAGGGTACTGGCATGGTGCAGGAGAATGCAGGGTGGCGGGCATGGTACAGGAGAATGCAGGATGACTGGCATGGTGCAGGAGAATGCAGGGCGGCGGGCATGGTACAGGAGAATGCAGGGTACTGGCATGGTGCAGGAGAATGCAGGGCGGCGGGCATGGTACAGGAGAATGCAGGGTGACTGGCATGGTGCAGGAGAATGCAGGGTACTGGCATGGTACAGGAGAATGCAGGGTACTGGCATGGTACAGGAGAATGCAGGGTACTGGCATGGTGCAGGAGAATGCAGGGTACTGGCATGGTGCAGGAGAATGCAGGGTACTGGCATGGTGCAGGAGAATGCAGGGTACTGGCATGGTACAGGAGAATGCAGGGTACTGGCATGGTGCAGGAGAATGCAGGGTGACTGGCATGGTGCAGGAGAATGCAGGGCGGCGGGCATGGTACAGGAGAATGCAGGGTACTGGCATGGTGCAGGAGAATGCAGGGCGGCGGGCATGGTACAGGAGAATGCAGGGTACTGGCATGGTGCAGGAGAATGCAGGGCGGCGGGCATGGTACAGGAGAATGCAGGGTACTGGCATGGTGCAGGAGAATGCAGGGTACTGGCATGGTGCAGGAGAATGCAGGGTGGCGGGCATGGTACAGGAGAATGCAGGATGACTGGCATGGTGCAGGAGAATGCAGGGCGGCGGGCATGGTACAGGAGAATGCAGGGTACTGGCATGGTGCAGGAGAATGCAGGGCGGCGGGCATGGTACAGGAGAATGCAGGGTGACTGGCATGGTGCAGGAGAATGCAGGGTACTGGCATGGTACAGGAGAATGCAGGGTACTGGCATGGTACAGGAGAATGCAGGGTACTGGCATGGTGCAGGAGAATGCAGGGTACTGGCATGGTGCAGGAGAATTCAGGGTACTGGCATGGTGCAGGAGAATGCAGGGTACTGGCATGGTACAGGAGAATGCAGGGTACTGGCATGGTGCAGGAGAATGCAGGGTACTGGCATGGTACAGGAGAATGCAGGATACTGGCATGGTACAAGAGGATCCGGGGTTGTGGGCATACTACAGGAGATGCAGTTCTGTGGGCATGTGACAGGTGGACCATGCCCGCAGCACTGCATTCCTTGCGGCGGCGGCGCTTGCGCGGTGACATGTATGCGACAGGCGGCGCCATTTTTAAAGCTTAAGCCCGTCAGAGCGGACAGGGAATTTTTTTTTTTCCTTGACTCGAGTATAAGCCGAGGGGGACGTTTTCAGCACAAAAAAATGTGCTGAAAAACTCGGCTTATACTCCAGTATATACGGTAATTTGCATCTCTTGTCAAAAACGTTTTCTTTTAGCTTTGGACAATTTCATATAAAGTGCAGCGCAATAAAAAACCTAGTAAGGGAACAGTCCAAAAGTCCCAGAAGGTCCATAAAGTGCAGAGATAAGAAACTGGTCAAGCCCCTCAACCCCCAGCAGGGATCCAATGTGTCACTGTTCTCAGTTTCAGGGACGTATTAGGCCCAACATTTTGCCTGAATTCAGAGTCAAAGACGCACAGGACCCCTGTACTATCCTCTCCACAGCTGCCCCAGAGTTAGGTGTGAACCCAGAGTGCAGACCTCTTACTGTGAACATACCAGAATCCTTGAGACCGCAGATCGTAGAATCGTCTGGATCACCCCACCGAGCATCAAGATCGACTTTCGTCTGCTCAGGGACAGTCATCTTCCATGCAGGCTTTCACTCCAGGTTGTCTGATCCCCCATTAGGGAGCTCAGTGTCCTCACAGATGGGCAAATGACTGATGAACAGGATTGAGTCCAGATCCTATTGAAAGGTTCCACTGCATATATTTTGGCTGCCTGGATTCAATTAGGAGGGTCCCCCGCACATGTCCTGGCTTCCTGGGGTTTTACTATTTGATACCACCTGTTAAGCGCTGATTAAAGCGGAGTTCCGGGCACAAAAATTTTTCAATGAAAATACCCCCGGGGATAGTCAGGGCTAGTACATTCCACAATGGATAGCCTCTGAACTGTCCCGGGTCGCACTTACCTTTTAGAAGAAATACTTACTTTGAAAATTTCTTCTCCAGCACTGCCATCTCGGATGTGGGCAGCTGAAGCCACAGCGTCCCTTTTCTGCGTCCTCTTCTTCCAGAATGCCCTGCACTGGCCCTGCTCGTCACTTCCGGTACGGGCGCGTCATCCCTCCACAGCTTCTGGGCATGCCCAGAAGCTGTTTAGCAGGGAATGAGCCGCCGCACCGGAAGTGACGAGCGGGGCCGGTGCAGGCGCATTGATTCCCGGGAGCGATGACGTTCAGCTCCCAGGAACCAATGCAAAGAGGAAGTGACGGCGCGGGCCGTGGCCGCAGAGGGAGAAAGTGGAAGAAAGGTGAGTATATTTTTTTGCAATAACAAGGTAAGTAAAAAAAAAAAAAATCGTAATTATACATTTCTTTTTCAGGTGACTCGAAGCAAGCGGATGGCCCAAAATCAACTATGTCGATTTTGTGGACGGAACTCCGCTTTAAGTTATTTCAGATGAGTGCGGTATATACCTCACTGGTGGAGGGGCTTGACCAGTTTCTTATCTCTGCACTTTATGGACATTCTGGGATTATTCCCTTACTAGGTTTTTTATTGCGCTGTAGTTTATATGAAATTTTTACCTTGTTGGGATAAGAATGATTTATCTTCAGTGTTCAGCTTGCATATTTAGGATTTTTGTGCTTTCTCTGTTTGCGCTGATTGCTATTGACCATTGTCAGTGGTAATCATGCTCTGCACAGCAAAACCTGGAAAACAGAAAGCGGACCCACAGGTAGAGACTGAAAGTGAAGCAATAACCCACTGTGAAATTGAATCCAGTTCAGGTCAAAGACCAGATTTATAGTCCAGGCGGGCAGAGAAGGTCCAGGATGGAGGCCAATGATAAACACAATCAGCAGAAAAAAAGCTTTAGAAAGGACTGTAAACAGAGTCACACTTGGGTAAAGTACAAAAAGGAGGAAGGGTTTTAAATAGGGAGAATGGCATGACTCAAAAAAAGTTTTAGTTGTAGATACATTTTAAGACCCCTATTTTATATTGGTGAATATATAGCTTATTGATTCACTAGAGACCAGTGACATCACTATGAATGCAGCCTATCCATTCACTAGAAACCGGTGACATCACTGAGAATGCAGCCTATCCATTCACTAGAGACTGGTGACATCACTGAGAATGCAGCCTATCCATTCACTAGAGACCGGTGACATCACTGAGAATGCAGCCTATCCATTCACTAGAGACCGGTGACATCACTGAGAATGCAGCCTATCCATTCACTAGAGACCGGTGACATCACTGAGAGTGCAGCCTATCCATTCACTAGAGACTGGTGACATCACTGAGAATGCAGCCTATCCATTCACTAGAGACTGGTGACATCACTGAGAATGCAGCCTATCCATTCACTAGAGACCGGTGACATCACTGAGAATGCAGCCTATCCATTCACTAGAGACTGGTGACATCACTGAGAATGCAGCCTATCCATTCACTAGAGACCAGTGACATCACTGAGAATGCAGCCTATCCATTCACTACAGACCGGTGACATCATTGAGACTGCAGCCTATCCATTCACTACAGACCGGTGACATCAATGACATCATAGCCTATCCACTCATTGGCAGTAGTGTTGGGAGTTTATTGTTTCATCCATTGCGATCTCTCTGATCCCTCTACTTTCATGTAATTTGGGGTTAAATATTCTAACAGATTTTTAACTACATATAAAACACAAACTTTTACTTTCTTCATTCCTCTTGACTTGGCTGTGATTCAGCGCCGGTGCCGGTAGAGTGTTCTTTTGTTTAAACATCAAAAAGAATAAAGTAAAAGTGATTTGCTTCCTTCCACAACACCTGACAGGTCTGGCTGCTAACCTCGAGCCCGGGCATTCCATTTCACATTCACAGCATATGTCGGTGCCATCCTCGGCACACAATGTGCATACAAGAGCAGAGCAATACCCACCTGTGTGATGTTCAGACGTCCCCCGCCGGGAATACTCTCAGCAGTCGGCGGTGCCGATTCCACGCACACATCTCTTTCCAACCTGAGAGAAAATAAATTCACGGTAAAACTTCTGAAGTTTGAATGAAAAAGAAGATTTATGAGACAAAAGTAGTGGAAAGGTGCCAGGAGCCTAACGTTGTATCCCCAGTCATACACACACACTAGGTCTAATTTACTAAAAGAAAATCGCGTATGATGATCACTACAATAAAATGTTATTTTCTCTAATGTTTTTGGGTCTATTAACTGCCATTAGCAGTTTAACCACTTCTGGACCGAAAGATTTTCGCCCTTAACCACTTAACGCAAACCGACGTAGCCCCACGACGGCTGACTTTAAGTGGTTGTACCGGGGTGATGCCTCTAGCTAGAGGCATCATCCCGGTACCGTTTTTTTAGAGCGGGCGGTTGACTTTCCCGCGGTAATGACTGATGTGGCTCAGGAGCGGCTCGATCGTTAACCCAGTGAGCGGGAGGGGACAACCCCCCCTCCTGCCGCCTTCCGCGGCTCTGGCCGGGTGTCCCGTCCCACCGGGAGACCCGAGCAACCAGCTGGCGCATCTGCTGGCTGGATGGAGTCCCAATCAAAGCGGAATGCAGCTTCGTTTGGGTCTCCGATATTGTAACCCGGAGGCGGCGTCCATGACGTCACGTCCGGGTTACTCGGCTGCTAAAGGCACCGAATTTAAAAAACTGGTAACCATTAAAAAATTTTAAGGCCTCGCCTATGGAGATTTTTATTGACCGTAGTTTGTCGTCATTCCGCGGGTGTGCGCAATTTTAACCCGTAACATGTTTGGTATCTGTTTGCTCAATGTGATATCATCTTTCGCAATATACAAATAAAATGGGCTAACTTTACTGTTTCGTTTTTTTTTTAAAATTAGTAAAATGTAATTTTTGTACTTTTTCCAAAAAAAAATGGCGTTTGAAAGAACGCTGAGCAAATACCGCGTGACAAAAAATATTGCAATGACCGCCATTTTATTTTCCAGAGTCTTTGCTAAAAAAAATATATATAATGTTTGGGGGTTCTAAGTAGTTTTCTAGCAAAAAATACTGATTTTAACTTGTGAACAAAATGTGTCAAAAATGGGCTCGATCCTTAAGTGGTTAATGACCAGGCCATTTTTTTTGCGATTCGGCACTGCGTTACTTTAATGGACAATTGCACGGTCGTGCAACGCTGTACCTAAATAAAATTGTTGTTCTTTTTTGTCCCCACAAATAGAGCTTTCTTTTGGTGGCATTTGATCACCTGTGCGATTTTTATTTTTTGCGCTATAAACAAAAAAAGAGCGACAATTCTGAAAAAAAACAATATTTTTCACATTCTGCTATATAACATTCCCAAAAAAAAAAATTTAAAAATCAAAATTTTTTTTACATTTTAGGCCAATTTGTTTTCTGCTACATATTTTTGGTAAAAAAATCGCAATAAGCGTATTTTGATTGGTTTGCGCAAAAGTTATTGCGTCTAATAACTACGGCAAAGATTTATGTCATTTTTACTGTTTTTTTTTTTTTTTTACTAGCAATGGCGGTGATCTGCGATTTTAAGCAGGACTGTGACATTGATTGGACCCCTAACTGACATTTTTGACACTTTTGGGGGGACCAGTGACATTTTTACAGTAATCAGTGCTAAAAATATGCACTGTTACTGTAATAATGACACTGGCAGGGAAGGGGTTAACATTGTGGGTGATCAAGGGGTTAAATGTGAGCCTAGGGGAATGATTCTAACTGGGGGGGGGGGGGGGCGTGGCTTGTGAAATGACCATAGAGACATGTGATCCTATATAGATGGTTTACAGGGGCTCTATGATCATTTCAGGGAGAAATATGGTCAGCTGTGTTTACAACAGCCGAACGTCCTTCTCTCTCAGCCTCAGACTACTTATGGGCTCTCTCTCCACCTTCTGGGCACACCTCCCTAGGGATTGGCCTGAGTTCAGGCTGTCTATTCTGCTCTTCCTCCCACATTACTTCTAGAATCTTCTAGAAGACAGAGGGAGGCAGCAGACCAGTAGCCTGTGAAACACTGAGCAGCCCAAAATAATCAACCCCTGCTCCACTGAGTACAGGAGAGCTAAATTAAATATATCTAGCAGCTTACCCTAAACTAGGAGGGTGCTAGATTAGTATGGTACATGTGTGTTGCAGTTAAAGCGAAGTTCACCCAAGAGTGCAACTTCCGCTTTAAGGCCTTCCGACCCCCTGACATGCCACATTTGGCATGTAATTTTTTGGGGGGGTGAAGCAGGGACCTAGATTTGACAGGTACCCGCTCCCACCTGGGCAGGTCGAGTGGAAGTTCTCCTCTCCCCCTCCCTCCCTGCAATCTTCTGGGACACGTCACAGATGGTCCTTAGGACAACACAACACTGAGCTCTCTATATTTTGTTTAGTATGTTGTTGACAGTTGGTCGATCCACAAGAGGTTATCATACATGCAGGGCTCAAGTCCTGCAGGAACGCATGGGAATGACTTTCCTGTACTATTCCCACAGCAGGAATGCCATTCCCATTAGCCGCCGAATCCTGCAGGACTGGCCTTTGTCCTCCCCTCCCTCGGTTCTTCTCCTCCTCCTCCAGTGGCCGCTGTAACAAAATCCAGCCTCCTAGACCAGTTCCAGTGATAGGCGGAACACTGATCCAATGCCGGATTGAATCAGTGTGACGTGTATTAGAGGAGGCGGGACTTTGTTATAGCGGCTGCAGGAGGAGGAGGACCGAGGACGAGGGTGCGGGACATTCAAATCCGGGGGTGTCAAGCCGGTAGTTGCGCCGCTGACCTCTCATCTCCCATGTGAGGGCAGCTTGATCCCTCGGTCTGTGCTGTGCTGCGCTGCTCGCGGGGGCATGAAAGAAGGTGAGTGCCCGAGATTTGAGCAGCCTCCCCGTGTGCTAGATGGCGCTGGGATGGGACAGCTGCATATAGAGGAATTGATCTTTCAATATTCCTCCTGCAGCTGCTGAATGCCTGATTCTCCTCCTCTCCCTCATGCGGGCATTCAGCGGTTGCTGAGGAATATGGAAAGATCAATATATGCAGCTGCCCCTCCTATCCAACTTCCTTTTTCTTTTGCTGGCCCCCCAGTGCTCTTCAGCCCCCCCCCCCAGTGCTCTTCTTCAGCCCCCCCTCTCCAGCCACCCCTCTCCAGCCCCCCTCCACTCTGTGCTCTTCAGTGTCCCCCCCTCCACTCTGTGCTCTTCAGTGTCCCCCCTCCACTCTGTGCTCTTCAGTCCCCCCCCCTCCACTCTGTGCTCTTCAGTCCCCCCCCTCCACTCTGTGCTCTTCAGTCCCCCCCCCCCTCCACTCTGTGCTCTTCAGTCCCCCCCCTCCACTCTGTGCTCTTCAGTCCCCCCCCTCCACTCTGTGCTCTTCTGCCCCCCCCTCCACTCTGTGCTCTTCTGTCCCCCCTCTGTGGGGGGGGGGGGGGCGGGCAGGCGGGCCGGTTGAATCTTGGGTGAGTTCCCACACTTTTCTTCCCAGGACTTGACCCCTGCATACATGTAAATTGGAGTGCCATTTAGAAGGAATTTACTCCAAATGAATGAATGCCATTGGTGCTGGAATTAATACAAACTAAAGCGGAGTTCCACCCGTTTTGGTGTTTATTAAAAGTCAGCAGCTACAAAAAGTGTATCTGCTGGCTTTTAATAAATACATACTCACCTATCCCAGGATACAGCGATGCGGCCGGCAGGAGCCTCGATTCTCTCCCTCTTCTCCCTGCCGAGCCGGCATCATTAGTGGGCACCTGGCTGCGACAGCTTGCGGCTTCACAGCCAGGTGCGAGCAGCGCTGCACGTCTTGATTGGCCGGGCAATCTTCTGGGACCTGTGACGTGTCCCAGAAGATTGCAGGGAGGGAGGGGGGGAGGAAAGCTTCCACTCGGGGTGCTCCTACTGGAAGTGGGTACCTATCAAAACTAGGTACCTGCTCCCCCACCAAGACATGCCAAATACCAAAAGGACAACTTAAAGCGGAAGTTCCACTTTTGTGCTTTAACATGCATGCATTACCTTTATACTGTGAATGGTCCCTCAGTGTTGTGAACAAATATAAAAATATTCAAAAATATCAACAAGGTTTATTATTTGTGTAGCACCCTCCTAGGTAGGTAGGTGCTAGGCAAAAGCATCCATTGCTCCTTCTGCTTATCAGGGGAGCCTGATCTGTTAGTTTACCTCTAGTTGTGATTCACTGGGTCTGAGGGAGTGTCCCCACTGTATCCAATGAGGGAGCTTGTTGGACAGTGGAGGAAACCCAGCCAGTGACACATTGGCTTTTGTGGGAGTCCCAGTAGGAGGGCATTCTTGCAGTGCATCCTGGGATTGCCCATAAATACTGAGGAGACACTTGATAGGGTGTCTTTTGGCGGGAAGCAGAGTCCCAGGAGGATGCTGACAGCGGTCTCTCTTCCTGCTGTATGAGGAAAGTGGTCTTAGGCAGTTGGCCTAGTGAACCAGGTGTGGAGCTGAGCTGCAGAGGATCCGGTGAAGCTGACGGTGGAGCTGGTGGCAGAGTCTCTTGGGAAAAACAGTGTCCGTGACTACCAGAAGATTTGCCTAAGGGTCTGCCCAGGAAGGGAGACCACTCCAGTGAAGTCAGGGAATCAGGGAGCCAGCTCACACAGAGAGTTACAGTAAAGGGGGTACCATGTAGAACAGGGGTGTCAAACTCAATTTCATTGCGGGCCCCATCAGCATTATGGTTGCCCTCAAAGGGCCGGTTATATCTGTAAGATTAGATGTCCAGAGCACCCCATGCCCCCTTACATGAGATGTCAAGAGCCCCCCCCCCACCATCAGAAGTAAAGAGCCACCCACCCTTCCTTACATCACAATCCACCCCCTTACCTTGCGCTACTGCCAGGTAGAAGATGCAGGTGGATCTGGGAAGAAGAAATTGCAAGGTCTGGATGAAGGCTAGAGGAGGGCTGGAGTCAGCTTACAGAGTCTGCTGAAAGCTGAGACCAGGGGAGGCTTAGACAAGGTGGTGTTGTAGCTGCACAGAGAGGTGCAGGATCTGTAGGAAGAGTTCTGCCCTCCTCTCTGCTGCAGGCTGCTGAGAAAGTGGGGATGGGCAAAGACGAGCCTTTCTGCAGCAGCACAGAGATGCACAGGATCGTGCAAAGGAGCTATGTCGTCTCTGCTGCCGACTACTGAGACAAGGTGGGTGCAGAGACAAGGGGGTGCAGCAGCTGCAGGAGAGGTGTGGGGGCCACATAAAATGGCCTGGGGGGCCGCATTCGGCCCGCGGGCCTTGTGTTTGACACCTGTGGTGTAGAGGACCCTGAAGAATAGGGACAAAGGGGGTACCAGGAAGGGCCCTGAAGAGTATTCTACAGTATAGTACAGCTCATCTAATCAGGGCTGCTGTTAGAAATCACGGGGCCCTGTAAAGCCTACCTGGCAGCCCCCCCCCCCCCCCCCCGAATATATCAAGGCAGTATTTTCACTAAAAATACACTAAAATCATTGTAAGCGGACACAAACGTAACAGTGAACTTGGGTGAATTAGCCCTTTTTAGTTGTGTTTTACATTTAGAAAATACATTTTTTTAATTTATTTTAAAAATGTTTACAATCATTTTTATTTTTTTTTACAATTCTTTTTAAAAATGTTATGAATATTTACAATTATTTTATTTTATTTTTTTTTACATTTTTTTTAAATTAATTTAATACAATGTTTAATTGTTTTTTTTTCTGTTTTTTTTTTTACAATTTGTTATTTTTTTTACAGGACAGGGAAGCCTGCAGCACTGCGGGAGGGGGATTGGCACAGTGAAAGGGGGGGCACACGGGGGGGGGGGGGGAATCAGAAGCAGGCAGAACATGGAGGGGATCAGTGTCGGAGATGCAATTACAGGAATGATGATGCCCTGTGTCTGTGTCTCTCCCTGCAGTAGCTGAAAGCTGGCAGGAGGGGGAGAAACTGGCTTTCAGCTGCTGCAGAGAGCCGTACAGGGGTTCCTTCTGTAATTGCCCCTCCGCCTGACCGCACCGATTCTCCATGCTGTTGGGGCCCTCTGTGTGCCCGGGCCCCTTACAGGAGGACTGGTGGTCCCCCCCTATCAGCGGCCAGTGTTGGGGTAGTTACTCAAAAAATGTAATTAGTTACTAGTTACTTCTGTAAATTGTAACGAGATTACTTTACTAGTTACTGCATTTGAAAAGTAACTTCACTACTTATTACTTTACTTTCCTCTTTCTTAATTGGCCGTGTAGAAGAAGATACATGACACTCTTTCTGCATAGAGTTTATTGTATAAACACAGGCTTTGGGAAACATGAGTACAAAACCTGAAAAAACAGAATAAAACGTAAAGTGCAACAAAAAGTCATAAACTTCATCCCTCTCTATTCTTCGAAATAACGATTGTATCGCACGGCTTGGGTAACGCAGGAAAGCGCGTTCCTATAGCCTAGTAAAGTAGTGTAGTTACCTCCTATAGCCTAGTAAAGTAGTGTAGTTACCTCCTATAGCCTAGTAAAGTAGTGTAGTTACCTCCTATAGACTAGTAAAGTAGTGTAGTTACCTCCTATAGTCTAGTAAAGTAGTGTAGTTACCTCCTATAGCCTAGTAAAGTAGTGTAGTTACCTCCTATAGTCTAGTAATGTAGTGTAGTTACCTCCTATAGCCTAGTAAAGTAGTGTAGTTACCTCCTATAGCCTAGTAAAGTAGTGTAGTTACCTCCTATAGCCTAGTAAAGTAGTGTAGTTACCTCCTATAGACTAGTAAAGTAGTGTAGTTACCTCCTATAGTCTAGTAAAGTAGTGTAGTTACCTCCTATATCCTAGTAAAGTAGTGTAGTTACCTCCTATAGACTAGTAAAGTAGTGTAGTTACCTCCTATAGCCTAGTAAAGTAGTGTAGTTACCTCCTATAGACTAGTAAAGTAGTGTATTTACCTCCTATAGCCTAGTAATGTAGTGTAGTTACCTCCTATAGCCTAGTAAAGTAGTGTAGTTACCTCCTATAGCCTAGTAAAGTAGTGTAGTTACCTCCTATATCCTAGTAAAGTAGTGTAGTTACTTCCTATAGCCTAGTAAAGTAGTGTAGTTACCTCCTATAGCCTAGTAAAGTAGTGTAGTTACCTCCTATAGCCTAGTAAAGTAGTGTAGTTACCTCCTATAGCCTAGTAAAGTAGTGTAGTTACCTCCTATAGACTAGTAAAGTAGTGTAGTTACCTCCTATAGCCTAGTAAAGTAGTGTAGTTACCTCCTATATCCTAGTAAAGTAGTGTAGTTACTTCCTATAGCCTAGTAAAGTAGTGTAGTTACTTCCTATAGCCTAGTACAGTAGTGTAGCTACCTTCTATAGCCTAGTAAAGTAGTGTAGTTACCTCCTATAGTCTAGTAAAGTAGTGTAGTTACCTTCTATAGCCTAGTAAAGTAGTGTAGTTACCTTCTATAGCCTAGTAAAGTAGAGTAGTTACCTCCTATATCCTAGTAAAGTAGAGTAGTTACCTCCTATAGCCTAGTAAAGTAGTGTAGTTACCTCCTATATCCTAGTAAAGTAGAGTAGTTACCTCCTATAGACTAGTAAAGTAGTGTAGTTACCTCCTATAGCCTAGTAAAGTAGTGTAGTTACCTCCTATAGACTAGTAAAGTAGAGTAGTTACCTCCTATAGACTAGTAAAGTAGTGTAGTTACCTCCTATAGCCTAGTAAAGTAGTGTAGTTACTTCCTATAGCCTAGTAAAGTAGTGTAGTTACCTTCTATAGCCTAGTAAAGTAGAGTAGTTACCTCCTATATCCTAGTAAAGTAGAGTAGTTACCTCCTATAGCCTAGTAAAGTAGTGTAGTTACCTCCTATATCCTAGTAAAGTAGAGTAGTTACCTCCTATAGACTAGTAAAGTAGTGTAGTTACCTCCTATAGCCTAGTAAAGTAGTGTAGTTACCTCCTATAGACTAGTAAAGTAGTGTAGTTACTTCCTATAGCCTAGTAAAGTAGTGTAGTTACCTCCTATAGCCTAGTAAAGTAGTGTAGTTACCAATATTAGTATTGTAACTAGTTACATTACTTAGTTACCAAAAAAGTAATGTAGTTACTGTAATCCGTTACTTTGTAACTAGTTACCCCCAACACTCTCAGCGGCCCTGCATCTAATACTTCTTCACTGCATAGTCAAGGTGAAGCAGCGGCCTTGCCGCATTCAGTTATTCAGCAGTCCCAGCAATTGTGCATAGTTATTCAAGTTGGAGTATCCCACTCATCCCTTTTTCTATCCAAGTTCTCAAATAAGACCACAAAAAACCCCAAACCCCTGGACTGTTTTCTGACTGAGCCAAGCACTTTGAAAATGCTAAACTCTCGTGCTGTTGCTAAGGGTAACCCAGGGGAACCCGTAACCAACAGCTCCCATGGTGCTACATTTGGGAACATTTCCCACGCCACAGGATGCAGCGGGTTAATTCTTGGCCCGCAGTCGCAGGTTCTGCTTGTCTGCAGCCCGCGGCCTCCACTCATCTCTCTAAATAAAAGAAGACCCTCCGGCTTTGTAGCAGCAGATCCAAAGCAGATGCGGTTCCCAGAAAAAAAAAAGTCTTTTTTTTTTTTTTTAATATTTATTTTATCCGAAGTTTCCAGCACACAGCGCACCCTTTGTGTCGGTTAACCTTTGTCTAGCAGAGCGCAGATTAGGGGGAGAAGGATCCACGGAGGGGAGGCCGCCATGAGCACGGCCCATGTGGAGGCCCGAAGCCTCTGAGCTAGTCATGCATGGTCCTCCTGAGCTCTTGTCGAACCTCTCCAAATCATTTATTGCTTCTATCAGTTCACTGGGTTCTCTCACAAGATTTTTCCATAAGCCTTTTATCAGAGCTCTTCCAATACAATCGTGTCATTCTCCGGCTCTCCTAAGCCTTCTCAGTTCCAGGGGTTGACTCCACACTGTATCTCCGCTACTCAAGATGTTGGCTGCCTCCTCTCAATGCGTCACCACTCATCCAGCTCTTCGTAATCTCTCCATTAATACTTTGCTTACCAGCTGCTCTGATTAGAGAAGGGGAATTTTTTTTTTTTTTTTTTCGCCAGGTCCGGTCTTTAGTGCCACATTAAACAGAAACTGTAACCCTTTTTCGCCTCGATGTTGGGGGTCTCCAAACTGCGGCCCGCGAACCAAATCCGCCCCGCTGCAAGATTTTATGCAGCCCTTTCATGGGGACTTTGATGTAAGAGAGACTGATGGGGACTCTCATGTAAGGGCGTTCAGATAGGAACTCTGATGTAAGAAAGGGGGGGGGGGATCTTATGGGGATCCTCATGTAAGGTGGACTCTCATATAAGAGGAACTACAATGTAAAATGGGACTTTGAAGGGAACTCTGATGTAAGGGGGACTCTCATGTGGACTCTCAAGTAAGTGGAACTATGATGTGAAAGGAGACTTTGATGCCGACTCTGATGTAAGGGGGCTCTGATGTGGACCTGGATGTTAAGGGGACTCCGATGGGGACTCACATGTAAGGGAACTATGATAAAAAAGGGGACTTTCATGGGGACTCTGATGTAAGAGACTGATGGAGGCTCTCATGAAAGAGCGCTCTGATAGGAACTCTGATGTAAGATAGGGGGGGCTCTGATGGGGATCCTTATATAAGGTGGACACTCATGTAAGAGGAACTACAATGTAAAATGGGAATTTGATGGGAACTTTGATGTAGGGGGACTCTGATGTGAAAGGAGACTTTGATGGGGACTCTGATGTAAGGGGGACTCCAAGGGACTCACATGTATGGGAACTATGATAAAAAAGGGGACTTTCATGGGGACTCTGATGTAAGAGAGACTGATGAAGGCTCTCATGAAAAAGCGCTCTGATAGGAACTCTGATGTAAGAAAGGTGGGGAGGGGGGGGGGGGGCTCTGATGGAGATCCTCATGTAAGGTGGACTCTCATGTAAAAGGAACTACAATGTAAAATGGGACTTTGATAGGAACTTTGATGTAAGGGGGACTCTGATGTCAAAGGAGACTTTGACAGGGACTCTGATGGGGACTCACATCCAACTTGGGACTCTCATGTAAGGGGAGCTATAATGCAAAAAGGTACTTTGATGGGGATTCTGATGTAAGGGGGTTCTCGGATATGGCCTCTGATGTCATTGAGGACATTGGTGGGAATTCTTATGTAAGAGGAGGACTCTCATGTAAGGGGAACTATGATGTAGAAGGAGATTTTGATGGACACTGCCATGTAAGGGGGGCTCTGATGTAAGGGGAGCTCTGATGGAGACTCTCATGTAAGGGGGACTATGATGTGGAAGGAGATTTTGATGGACACTGCCATGTAAGGGGGACTCTGATGTAAGGGGAGCTCTGATGGAGACTCTCATGTAAGGGGGACTATGATGTAGAAGGAGATTTTGATGGACACTGCCATGTAAGGGGGGCTCTGATGTAAGGGGAGCACTGATGTAAGGTGGAGCGTCATATATGGGAAACTGCAATGTAAAATGGGACCTTGATGGGAACTTTGATGTAAGGACACTATGAAAGGGAATTTAATGTAAGTGGGGACTCTGATGTGGACTCTCTTGTAAGGGGAACTACAATGCAAAAGGGGACTTTGATAGGGATTCTGATGTAAGGGAGGACACTTATGGGGATTCTCATCTAAGAGGGAACTCTCATGTAAGGAGAACTATGATATAAAAGGGTACTTTGATGCAGTAAATGGGGCTCCTCACATGTACAGAGGACTCTGGTGCAAGGGAAAGTACAATGTAAATGGGGAATTTGATTTAGGGGGGACTCTGATGGGGACTCTCATGTAAGAGGAACTACGAAGTCAAAGGGAACTTTGATGGGGACTCTGATGGGTATACTCATGTAAGGGGAGCTAAGATGGAAAAAGCTAATTTGATAGGGACCCTGATGTAAGGGAGGACTCTGATGTATAGGGGAACGGGCAGGCTTTAAGGCAGGCGGGATATCCGGCGAAATCGGTCAGGCGGAATTCCTGAGCCCATCCAGCCGCTCCCAATGGCTACTCTGAGTTCCAGAAGTTTGTGAATGGTGGAGTCTCCCAGAAATGATGATCGGTAGGAGGGCGGTTGAGGACACGGATTCTGATAAGTACAGGAGATGTTTATCTGTATGAATACCCTTATTACTCAGGCTACGTTCACGTGTGGGCGTAGCGGATCACGGGCAGAATCACCGCGATTCTGCCCGCGATCCGGAATCATTGCAAATCGCGGGACGCCTGTGTGATGTCCGTGATTTGCATGGCACCCCAAACGCTGTGCGATGTTGCCGCGATTTCCGGTAACATTGCGCATACAGAATCGCGGGACGCATGACGCCCAAAAGAAGCTCTTGTACCTTTTTTGGGCGTCATGCGTCCCGCGATTCTGTTTGCGCAATGTTACTGCGATTCGGCAGGCGGAAATCGTGACAACATCGCACAGCATTTGGGGTGCCATTGCAAATCACAGGCATCTCACAGGTGTCCCGCGATTTACAATGATTCCGGATCGCGGGCAGAATCGGGGTGATTCTGCCCGTGAACCGCTACGCACACATCATGTGAACGTAGCCTTAGGAAATATTTACCTACAACCTGCATGGATATATGAAATGTGTCTCTGTATACAACTCATAGTGCTGTGATATGCGACTTGGACTTATTCACTGTATCTGTGTATAAGGACTTACAGGGCTAGAGCATACGCCAACGTGTTCTCTATACACTCCTGAAAGGTTGTTTAACCACTTTACCACCGGAGGATTTTGCTGTCTTCCGTCCAGGCCACTTTTTGCGATTCGGCGCTGTGCGACTTCAACTGACAATTGCGCGGTCGTGCGACGCCGTACCCAAACGAAATTTATGTCCTTTTTTTCCCACAAACAGAGCTTTCTTTTGGTGGTATTTGATCACCTGTGCGATTTTTACTTTTTGCGCTATAAACAAAAAAAGAGCGTTTATTTTGAAAAAATAACAATATTTTTAACATTTTTTTATATGAAATTCCCCCCAAAAAAGATGTAAAAACCAATTTTTTTAAAAATTTTTGGCCAATTTGTTTTCTGCTACCTATGTTTGGTAAAAAAAATCGCAATAAGCGTATTTTGATTGGTTTGCGCAAAGGTTATTGCGTTTACTAACAAAGGGAAAGATTTCTGTCATTTTTGGTGTTTTTTTTTTTAACACGTAATGGCGGCGATCTGCGATTTTTTTGGGGGACTGCGACATTGCGGCGGACAGATCGGACCCTTGACTGACATTTTTTACACTTTTGGGGGTACCAGTGACATTACTGCAGTAATCAGTGCTATATATATGCACTGTTACTGTAAAAATGACACTGGCAGGGAAGGGGTTAATTTTATTGGAGAGGGAGGGGTTAATGTATGCCTGGTGCTTACTAACTTGTAGGGGGGGAGGTGACTGAGTGACACAGGGACAGATCGGATGTCCAGCTATGCTGAACAGTCCGATCTGTCACTCCCTGTCACTATGGAGATCCGCCCGCTGTGTTTACACACAGCGGGCGGATCTCCAGACTCGATCCCCGACGATCGGGTAAGAGCAGCAGCGATCGCCGCTGCTCCTCCCCTGGCCCGACTCCCGCTGTGAATGAAAACAGCGGGTGCGAGCCTCCGGCGGCGCGTAAGCGCCGCCCAGAAGGGGGAGTGTCTGACGACGTAGTACTACGTCGTCAAACGATAACGAGCCACTCTGCCGCAGTAATATTACTGTGAGCAGTCGTAAAGTGGTTAATATATTGAATACATACAGTATCTCACAAAAGTGAGTACACCCCTCACATTTTTGTAAATATTTTATTATCCCTTTTCATGTGACAACACTGAAGAAATGACACTTTGCTACTATGTAAAGTAGTGAGTGTACAGCTTGTATAACAGTGTAAATTTGCTGTCCCCTCAAAATAACTCAACACACAGCCATTAACCACTTAAGCCCCGGAGGATTTGGCTGCTCAATGACCAGACCCTATTTTGCGATTCGGCACTGCGTGACTTTAACGCACAGCTGTACCCAAATAAAATTGACGTTCTTTTTTTTTCCCCACAAACAGAGCTTTCTTTTGGTGGTATTTGATCACCTGTGCGATTTTTATTTTTTGCGCTATAAACAAAAAAACAGCGACAATTTTGAAAAAATAACAATATTTTCACATTTTTTTATATGAAATTCTCAAAAAAAAAATGTAAAAGTCAAAATGTTTTAACATTTTAGGCCAATTTGTTTTCTGCTACATATTTTTGGTAAAAAAAAAAATCGCAATAAGCGTATTTTGATTGGTTTGCGCAAAAGTTATTGCGTTTACTAACTACAGGAAAGATTTATGTCATTTTTATTGTTTTTTTTGTTAACTAGTAATGGCGGCGATCTGTGATTTTTTTTTTTTGCGGGACTGCGACATTGCGGCGGACAGATCGGACCAGTGACATTACTACAGTAATCAGTGCTATAAATATGCGCTGTTACTGTAATAATGACATGGGCAGGGAAGGGGTAACATTACTGGTGATCAAGGGGTTAAGTGTGTCCCTAGGGGTGTGATTCTAACTGTTAGGGGGCGTGGCTAGTGAAGTAATCACAGAGACATACGATCCTACATAGCAGGATTGCATAGCCTCTGTCATTACTTCACGGAGAAGGACAGATCGCTGTGTTTACATCAGCCATCTGTCTTTCTCCCTCTCCTGAGGGAGATTGCGAGTGGCCGGCAGACATCGGAGCCGCCGGTCACATGAGCTGGCTAATCAGGAAACAAGTGGGGGTGAGGGACGTACCCCTACGTCACTTTGCCTGTAGGGGGCTGACTGCTGCAGTATATAGTCGCGCAGCGGTCGGCAAGTGGTTAATGTCTAAGCCGCTGGCAACAAAAGTTAGTACACCCCTAAGTGAAAATGTCCAACCTGGGCCCAAAGTGTCAATATTTTGTGTGGCCACCATTATTTTCCAGCACTGCCTTAACCCTCTTGGGCATGGAGTTCACCAGAGCTTCACAGGTTGCCACTGGAGTCCTCTTCCACTCCTCCATGACGGCATCACGGAGCTGGTGGATGTTAACCTCTTGCCAACCGCCCACCGTAGTATTACTGCGGCAGGGCAGCTCGGCTGCGCAAAATCACGTAGTACTACTTGATTTCATGCACGAGGTTTCCGCGGCCGTGAGAGGAGTGGCGGCGATTGCCAATGCCCTCCCACGATCGTCAGGGAAACTGACCGAAGACCCGCCTGCTTACGTAAACAAAGCAGGCGGAACTTCCGTCACACAGGCAGCTAAGCTCGATCTCTCTGTGCCTGTCACAGAACCTCTCCCCCACACAGTGAGCAAGCACTTTAGGCATACATTTAACCCCTTTGATCACCCCCAGTATTAACCCCTTTTACTGCCAGTGTCATTTATACAGTGATAGTGCATATTATTTAGCACCGATTACTGCATTTATGTCACTGGTCCCCAAAAAGTGTCAAAAATGTCAGTTAGGGGTCCGATCTGTCCGCCGCAATTTCGCAGTCCCGCTAAAAAACGCTGATCGCCACCATTAGTAATAAAAAATAAATAAATAAATAAAAAGTTCAAAAATCTATCCCGTAGTTTGTAAATGCTATAACCAATTAAAATACGCTTTTTGGGATTTTTTTTTTACCAAAAATATGTAGCAGAATACAAATTGGCCTAAACTGCTAAAAAAATTAAATTTTTAAAAAACATTTATTGGGAATTTTTTTTATAGAAGAAAGTAAAAAATATGGAGTTTTTTTCAAAATTGTCGCTCTTTTTTTGTTTATAGCGCAAAATCGAAACACCGCATAGGTGATCAAATACCACCAAAAGAAAGCTCTATTTATGGTGAAAAAAAAGGACATCAATTGTATTTGGGTACAGCGTCGCATGACCACCCAACGGTCAATTAAACTAACGCAGTGCCGAATCACAAAAAATGGTCTGGTCATTAAGGGGTAAAACCTTCCGGGGCTGAAGTGGTTAAAGACCTTGCGCTCCTCCACCTTTAGTTTGAGGATGCTCAAAAGGGTTTAGGTCATTATCATGTTGGAATACTGCCCTGCGGCCCAGTCTCTGAAGGGAGGGGATCATGCTCTGCTTCAGTATGTCACAGTACATGTTGGCATTCATGGTTCCCTCAATGAACTGTAGCTCCCCAGTGTCGGCAGCACTCATGCAGCCCCAGACCATGACACTCCCACTGTACCGGAACCGCGTCCCACAATGTGCTTTTGTGCTTCTGTCAGAATACCGCTTCCTACAGTCTTGATTGAACATAGACCTCAGATATTCTAGCCAATACATAACTAGCCGAGAATAGTTTGTATAAGATCTGGAACATTTATTGAACAGACTAACACACAATATATACCACACACAGGTCAGATGAGCCTGATTACATTATCATATGCAGATAAAATTGTATACAGAAACATAATTAACCTGAGCTATTTACCTATAGCCACCTGGACAGAAACAATAGGTAAGTTAATTAACAATGGGACAGACATACTTAGCAGAAAACACATAACACCTCATTACACAGACAATAGCAGGAGACCACCTATAACAGACTATCCGTCTCTTACATTGAAGAACATGGAACAGAAGCCAATGTGACCAGCTCTTTCAATGAACATGTTCAGAATCAAACAGACCAGGGATAGTCTTCATATATTTCTTGAGAGATATTGTTAATTAATATTACTGTCCCATTAGAAGTAATCCAAACCATATTCTCAGTGTCCATTAAGTAGCTGTCCATCATTTCCTTGGTCACCCTGTGCCCCTTATACCGGTAGACACAGGGTGACTTACACATAAGTGGGGCCTAGGGAGCTAAGAGATGGATTTCTCAATCTCTCTAAGGTAAGCTGGGTTCCACGTGCCGCCCAACCATAGTGACTCCCGTCACACCCACCACCATGCTTGACTGTAGGCAAGACACACTTGTCTTTGTACTCCTCACCTGGTTGCCGCCATGAACGCTTGACACCATCTGAACCAAATAAGTTTATCTTGGTCTCATCAGACCACAGGACATGGTTCCAGTAATCCGTGTCCTTAGTCTGCTTCTCTTCAGCTATCTGTTTGCGATCTTTCTTGTGCATCATCTTTAGAGGAGGCTTCTGGGATGACAGCCATGCAGACCAATTTGATGCGGTGTGCAGCATCTGGTCTGACCACTGACAGGCTGACCCCCCCACCCCTTCAACCTCTGCAGCAATGCTGGCAGCACTCATACGTCTATTTCCCAAAAACAACCTCTGGATATGAGGCTGAGCACGTGCGCTCAACTTCTTTAGTTGACCATGGCGAGGCCTGTTCTGAGTGGATCTGCCCTGTTAAATCACTGTATGGTCTTGGCCACTGTGCTGAAGCTCAGTTTTAGGGTCTTGCCAATCTTCTTATAGCCTATGCCCTCTTTATGTAGAGCAAGAACTCTTTTTTTAGATCTTCAGAGAGTTCTTTGCTATGAGGTGCCATGTTGAGCTTCCAGTGACCAGTATGAAAGAGTGGGAGCGATAACACACCTGAGACCTTGTAACACTAACGAGTCACATGACACCGGGCAGGGAAAATGGCTAATTTAGCCCAATTTGGAAATTTTCACTTAGGGGTGTACTCACTTTTGTTGCCAGCGGTTTAAACATTAATGGCTGTGTTGAGTTATTTTGAGGGGACAGCACATTTACACTGTTATACAAGCTGTACACTCACTACTTTACATTGTAGCAAAGTGTCATTTCTTCAGTGTCGTCACATGAAAAGATATAATAAAATACTTTGTATTTACAAAAATGTGAGGGGTGTACTCATTTTTGTGAGATACTGTACATCACTGTGTCTCTGTTAACAATTTCTACAGTTCCTGTGAGGGAAGGACTACACTACAGGTGGGGGATTATCCACTATACACATGACCTCCTCTGGACCAAGTTATATACATTTGGGATAAGATTGCACCAGTGCAAGGGAGGTGAAGAGTTACACATATCTTTATATGAGAACTCTCTATATGTGTAGTTTACCTCCTCCGAACCACAAGTGTTCCAACCACCGTTCACAAGTCCACCATTCAATTTTTCAATTCTTCTTTTGTGTTATCTTGGAATGGATCAATCAACGTGATTGGACTATAAACATCTGTTTATCAGAATGACCACTCCTCCCCTATAGTATATTGCAGCGGCTGGAGAACAAGGCACGTATACCAATGTGGCAACCTATGTTTGTTTCTTTACAAGTTGTTTCTTTTAGGAAGACCTGTACATATATCATGATTGATACTATGTAAGAAATCTGCCTTTTTCTCCAGGAATCATACAAGTTATTTGCCCCACAGCTGCCGATTGGATGAATTTTCCTTTCATTTATATACCAATAGGGGTGGCTGCCCATTCCCACTAGTAAGATACAACAGATAGAAATGTCCTATGTTGTCAAACCAACCTAGTTTATCCAAAGAAATAATGGAATATCTACGAGTTTGTCACTGGGAGTAGGTGTGGCGGGGCTTAGAGCTTTCAATATATCATGTCATTCATTTTTTGACAGTTTTGTGCAATAAAGGTTGATTTATTTCTATGTAAATGGGAACAGCATTTGATTTTTCAGTTTTACCTCTATCTCATGCTCTCTCTTGATATCTCCCCATTTTTCATAATGCAATGAAGTTATTAGGACCCCAATAGAGGCGGGAGTCCCTCTTCTTTGCACGTGCATTTATATATGTGGGTAGGGGTTGAGCAACATCCATCTTTAGGTCGAAAATTTTTTCTTTTAGTTTTAAACAGTGGAACTGCTCCCCCTCCGTTCAATATGTCTAGGTGGTTTTTAACCTTGTAGGATTCTATTGTGTTGTGTTTTTGGTTTAAAGAGGAAATAAGATGTAAAATGGAACTTTGATGGGGACTCTGACATCTTAGTTCCCCTTTACATGAGAGTCCCCATCAGTGTCTTCCCTTACATTATGGTACTTTTCCACTCAAGTACCGGCTCGGCTCCACTCGGCCCTGCTTGACCCTGCTTGGCTCTGTTTGGTTTTCCACTGCATGGTACCGCATGGTACGGTGTTGGAACGGTTCGGTACGGTTTGGTACGGTTTGCTTTTCCACTAAAGTAAAGTGGGTGGGATAACAACGATTCTCTGACCAATCAGTGGCTAGTAGTGACAAACAGTCAAGGCTGCATGCAAAGGATTGTGGGATATGGTACCGGTATGGCCCTCTTGGAACCACAACTGAGGTGGTACTGTTTAAGCGAGCCGTACCGTTCGGTTCCATGTAGTGGAAAAGCGTTGCTGTACCGTACCATACCGAACTGTTCCAACACCGTACCATGCGGTACCATGCAGTGGAAAAGCTCAAAAGCGAGCCAAACCGTTCGGTTCCATGCAGTGGAAAAGCGCCATTAGAGTCCCCTTCAAAGTTCCCTTTTACATCTTAGTTCCCCTTTACATGAGAGTCCTCCCTTATATCAGAGTGCCCATCAAAGTTGCCTTTGACATCTTGGTTCCTCTTTACATGAGAGTCCCCATCAGTGTCCTCCCTTACATCAAAGGCAACTTGATCCTATTTCCTTAAACCAAGATCCAATGGAGAACAAGGAATCCCCAAAACTTCCCAAAGCCTTAAAAGGATTCCAACCTTCACTGGCTCTGCCTTGCAGGAAACCAACCTTACCCATATGGGCCTGGACCTTGTCACTGGTATCTGCTATCCAGGTACAACAGTCTTCTCCTATGAATTCACAGAAACCCCCATTGGAAGCTAACAGATAATCAAGTGCCATATTTTCCTGCAGTTACAAGAGTCTTCATTTGTCATTGTTCCTGAGTAATCTCCCCTACTGCTTCAACAGTCTCATTTAACATCTCATCCACAATGGACAAGAAATTGTTCAATCGCTTCATAAGTTCAATCCCCCACCCAGTCCAAGGTGGGAACCATGCCCAGGCCTGGTCGTGGTTGGAGAACAGTTCCCTGCTAGCTTTCCCTGACGTCCTTGCCTTCCTTTGCACCAGCAGATCCTCACGATCGGCTGCAATGTACGATGCCGGTACAAGCTTCACTAAAGTACATGAAACTCCCGCATGAGGGGGAATTACCTTATAAGCAGCAGAACAACATAGGAAAAAATAAGGACCTGTCAAAACCATACAGGAAAATTTCTCTGACAGTCACGGGCACTAAGTAGTAACATAATAGACTGGGGATTGCTCCCTCAGTCTGAACATCACACCCTTCCTTCCAACAGATGTAATCTGGTCTTTTGGTGTCATTAAAGAGACCAGGGGTTTCATTGGTAAGATTGACTGTTATATCTTTCTCACAAGTGGTAGATCCTACAAATCTATTCCCTTTGCCAAAACTAAGGTTGAAGCACATCTGTGGATTACCTAGTTGTCCTGATACCCATACTGGATTAGAAAGCAAGGAGCAGGAGCCAGAGCTAACGTAAAAACTATAACTGATGTTGCCATCTAGGAATGTGTCATTAAGTTCTATCGACAAGTGTATCCTGGTCGTCTTTGCAAGTTTCTCATATTTCTTCATACCAATACGAAAACGTATATAGCATGAACTGCTTCCATTGCTGGGGTGTAATGACTCGGTGGGTAGCTAGTTGGAGATGCATTTTAAACAATAGGTTGGGATGCTTTTCATCGTTACCCTCGCTAAAATACACTAAGTTAAGAATATAAATAAAACTGATACTCCTCATTCTTGGATGTAATTGAGCAGCTTCTTGCGGTGGCCGGCGTGCACCCAGTGGTCGCGTCCCTCAAGCTTTAAGGAAGTCTGCGTTGTCAGTTGAACCTGGAATGGGCCGGTTCTAGTCCTGTCCTTTGATGATTTCTCACAACGACTCAGTCACCTGGCTGAATAGAATGTACATCGGTTATCCTGTCAAGGGTCCGGGAGAAACTCCCGAACCCTATAATGGACCTTTTGGAGCTCTCTTTGCATGGGGCTGTACATACCCCGTCAGCTGAGAATGTAAAGATGACAGCTGCTGAGGAAAGTACAATCCA
Organism: Pelophylax lessonae; assembly: GCF_965119305.1. NCBI lineage: Eukaryota > Metazoa > Chordata > Amphibia > Anura > Ranidae > Pelophylax > Pelophylax lessonae. Next base: position 282,839,473 of record NC_138775.1, on the reverse strand, counting down.
GTATTTGATTGACTCCCAAACAAAATTTCGTACGGTGATAACCCATGAGGCTGTCTAGGGGCATTTTCTGATGGAGTAAAGAGCTATGGGGAGACATTCAGGCCATGGTTTTCCAGTATCAGCCATAATTTTTGAGATTCTGTTCTTAATGATCCCATTTAGCCGTTCAACCTTACCGCTACTTTGAGGATGATAAGGGGTATGTAATCCCTGGTTGATGTGAAGACCTTACATACCTCTGCAAAGAACTGACTGGTGAAGTGGGAGCCACGGTCTGACTCGATCGTTTCAGGTAGACCCCAGCGACACATCTCGGACAGGATTTTTTTTTGCGGTGTTGGTGGCACCGGCTTTGCTAACAGGCCATGCCTCCGGCCAACCTGAAAACAAATCCACACAGACCAAAGCATGCTCATGCGGCCCACTCTGTGGCAATGTAATGTATTCTATCTGTGTACGCTGAAAGGGATATTCTGGTTTGGGTGAATGCCTTTTCGGTACTGCCACAGCCTTACCTGAGTTGAGCAGTGTACAAACCAGGCAGGTAGCAGTAAAGTTAGCGGCTGCAGAAGTGAATCCAGGGGCAATCCAATGTTCCTCTACCTGTGCACACATAACCATTTTTAGCTGATGACCTGGATAATGAGTCAAATGGGCCATCATTGGGAAAAGTGATCTTGGTAAACACTATTTACCACCAAGACCCCAGATGTCATCTGGACCCTGTGTAGCCCCCAAAGCTGTCCATTTCCTCTTTTCCTGCATTTCTGCCTGTGACTTCAGTTTCTTAAACTGTTCTAGAGACAAATCAGAGGGGATGGCCAGCATCAGGGTCTTCACCACAGGGCTCAGAGCACCTTCCTTAGCAACTCTATCTGCCAAGGAGTTCCCATTGGCCTCCATAGTTATATCAGTAGTAGGCAGAGCTTCAGCACGGGTCGACGTCACAAGCTGGAAGTGTTCCACTGCCATAGCGGTTTTTAATGATTCAAGGCTGTTTTATGACGATGTATCTGGTGACTGCATTTTACTCTAAATAAATATACTCCTGTGAAAACGTACTTCACCATGGTCTTCCCCCTGTTTTTTAACTTTTGGGAGTGATGGTGCCTAATTATTTCTACTCTGGGATCCGTCATCTGGATTGGGAGCAGCTATTGGAAGCTTTCAGGGTCGATTATCCAGCTTTATAACAACAAGCGTTGTATGACCATTGTGAGAGCGGTGGTCATACCTATCTGGTAAGAGGCCAGCTGGCTACTTTGTGTTTGGTGGAGGTCTTCACTGTCCCCGTCATTACCTAGACGGATTGCCACATATTAAGGGTGTTGTTGGTGGACTATATTACCCATTATTGCCAGCTTGAAGTGAACTCTTATTCATATGTTCATTTACACCATATGTCATTTTTTACAAGCGCTGCATTTTTTGTCTTTAGTTTCTGTATCACATTGTGGTTAATGCTGGCTGCTAATTTCTGAGAGCGCGGATATTCAACAATTTTATTATTAGTAGTATGGGCCTTCACTTTCAGAATGGCTATCTCGTGTGGCAGGTAGAAGGCCATGAACAGCCAATTAATCAACTCCGCATTTTTCACTGACTTCCCTGAACTAGTCAAGAACCCTCTTGCCTTCCAGATAGGACCAAAATCATGTGCCACCCCAAAAGCATGCCTTGAGTCCATATAGATGTGGATCCTCTGATCTTTATGGATCTCACAGGCCCTTGCTAGTGCCCAGAGCTCAGCTTCTTGTGCCGACATATGGAAACTCAATGAACCCTTCTCCACAACTTTACTGGCTGTAGTCACTGCATAACCTGTATGCAACTTACCATCCAGAGTGAAATATCTGTAACCATCGACAAAAAGGTTTTCAGCGTCTGGGATGGAAGTCTCCTTCACCGGACTGACCGCCGTGGATTCCCATTCCATCAAATAAAGGCAGTCATGTTGCTCCTCAGCGTGTTGTCCTACTAAGTTGGAAAGTCAGTTAGAGGTCGAAATATAAGTATTGTTAGTTTGAAAGTTTTGAAAATTGTCATATTTCACACCATTATCCCCCCCCCCCCTCTTCCTCCTTCCTCCTCAACAGGAAGAAGAGATGCTGGATTCAAAATGGTGCATCGTCTTAGAGTCAGCTTAGTAGGTGTTAGGAGATCCATTTCGTACTTAGTCAATCTGGTAGCAGAAAGGTGTTTTGTCTGGGCTTGATTTAGGATCTCCTGCACCGAATGGGGAGTATAGAGGATCAATAGAGAGTCCAAAACTATGTCACCTACTTTCTGTAATATTACAGCGCAGGCGGCCACAGCTCGTACACATCCCGGTAAACCTTGGATGACTGGATCTAGGGCAGTTGACAGGTACATGATGGGTCGGTACCTGGACCCGTTTAGTTGGGTCAATACTATAGTTGCATGGCCCTTGCTTTCATGGCAAAAAAGATAAAAGGTGAGGTTGAAGACCTAAAGCAGGTGCTTTGATGAGTTCCTGGGTCAAATCTCGTAGGATTGACCAGTTGTCAAACAATTGAAAAGGTGTTTGTGATGTTAATTCGTAAAGGGGTCCCAGTTTGAATGATATATTAGGGACCCAGTCTTTGTAATAATTGACAAGTCCGAGAATGGTTCTCAATTGCCGTGTGTTCCAAGGTCTCTGGCTGTCTTTCATGGTCTCTACTCTCTGGTTGGTTAGATGTCAGGTACCCTGAGATATGCAATGTCCTAAAAAGATAACCTTCTCCTTGCAGCCTAGCCTACAATGGAGAGGTTCAGTTATTTGCAAAGACACTGTCTGACCCGTGAGACCTAAGGTTGGTGTTATTTCTCCCGAGAAGGGAACCTTGCCTCTAAGATCTTATCTCAAAACGGTTTTGGCTGCACTGGTGTCAATGAGGCAAGTTGATGAGTTTCTCCCATCTCCAGGTATCAAAGGTACCTTCCAAGGGAATGTGGGCTGACACCGGTTTACCAACGTCCTATGATGAATCATAGCTGTCGCTAGCCATTCCTACAACCTTAGTTTCTGAATCGTCCGGTATAAATTGCCACTTACTCTGTGGACCAGTTTGTTCGTCCGGGCAATTGCGTCTTATATGGCCTGTCTTTCCACATCCATAGAAAACCTGCAATTTCCTGCCTTGGGTGTTTTCTCTAAACCCTCAACACGTTTTCTCGCCTGTTCGCTGTGCCATTCACTCTGAGAAAGGGGCTTGAGAAACAAAAACCTTAGATGTCTTATCCCGCTTCCTCCAATCCACCTCTCTCTCTCTGTAGCAGAAAGAGTGGATAGGATGGCGGGCATAGACATCTCCTTGAGTTCGGGCCTGGCTAATAGCAACCAGTCTCGAATTTTCGTATGGATCCCTCAATCCATACAGTTTTGTTTCTAGTCAAAATTCCACTTGGCTCATTTGAAAAGAGCTCATAGTTAGCAGAAGAGTGGGAAGAAGAGGCTTCAGATGTTACAGGTGGTGATTGAGAGAGAGACAGTGTGAGCAGATTAATTATTAGTAGAACTAATGGTTGTGCTGTTAGATAAGGAAGCTGGAGAAGTAGGAGTAGCGATAGTGGAATCATCGATAATAGGAGATTCAGGAGAGACAGTGGTAGTTACAGTAGTTACAGTATTAGCTGATCCGGCTTGTCTCAGCAGACCTAGCCCAGAGAGAGCTTCCTCAGCTTCCCTTACAAGATCGCCAGACTCGGCTATCCCCTCTGGCCCAGTATACATAATGTGGTTATTCCGGATTGAAACCGCCTTCTGTACACCTTGCTGATTTACCATTCTAGACCTTTGAAGCCACAATTGCGCTATATCCAATGTCTTTGTTACCTGGAGCCTGGTTCTAAACTCAGTGAGGAGTTTCTCCCATCTTCAGGTATCAAAGGTACCTTCCAAGGGAATGCACCATGCTGTTCCCTTGGACCATTTGTGTCACTATTTAAAGGAGTCTCATGGCCCAAGCCCCAAACCCAGACCTCATGTACTGTGAAGCTGTTTTGCAGGGCGGGGGGCTCTTTTTCCCTCCTTAACATGACCGACCCATTGCTTATAACAACTCAAATCGGCTTTTAATACAGCGGCCCTGCGTCCAGGGGCACCCTTGCACCAACCTTTTAGGAGCAGTATCGCCTGGTGACTATTCTCACGGTACTGGCTTGCTCCCGGACTCCGATTATTTTACACAGCCACACGCTGGTCAACTAGAAACTACATCCCGGTGGTATGTTTACAGCTATACAGCACCCTAATGACCACACATCCAGACTCCAATTATTTTACATGGCCACACGTGGGTGGGTTTAGAATCTGCTCCTTCACATTGTATGTTAAAACGTGTTACAATCTCCCGTTTCACTCAGTCCGGCCTAAAGTACATACGTTCGTTTTAACCTACTCCGTGTTGCCAAACAACCCCGGGGAGTACCATGAAATCCTCCCCTATACAATCCTTTGTGACTTCTATCTATTCCTAGATGTAACAACAACTACTGGGATGCCAGTTACCGTCTACTCACAGAATGTACAATGTCTCTTCCCAAAACCCAAATTCCAGCACAGAAATTACTATCTCCACAAAATAGCCGCAAATCAGCACAAAATTAAAATGATTCTATGGAAAACTGAATCCATTGCAAAAACAGATTAGTTACACTCAACACTGAATTCTACCGCCAAAAAAAAATAAGTTATACAAAAAAAAAAAAAAACATAAAACGCTATACAAAAACAAAAATAGCTACGCCCGACAAACAAAAATTAAACACAAAACAGATAGGTTTCACAAAACACTGAAATTCAATTAAAAATGAATCAGTTTTACCGAAAACTGGATTTCCTGCTAAAAACTGCCACAAACCAATATTATTTTCAACCCAGAAACAGAACAATTTCCTTTCAGGGATGAATCTCAGTCTAACAATAGAATAGTTCCGCCCGTTATACTACTATACCACCAAAATCTACACGGACCGATATTCTACTATTAGGAAACTAACATAGCTCCATAGAAAACCCACTTTACAGTAAAACACCGACAAAAACGTTTAACATATACTGCAGCCCCGTACAAAAAAAACCTTTTGGCTATATTGACTGGGAACCTACAGAGGACAACAGTATAGGCTTTTTCCCCCAATCAATACACCGACCCCAAATTACAAATATTAAAAACACAAAATAAACCCCGTAGTTATACAAAAAGAGAAGCAAAAGAAGGTGCTTTTGCTGAGCGGAGTTTACCTTACACAGCAGACAGAGAACAAAAAATGTCAAAGGGCAACAAAAAATGTCAAAAGCTGAAATAAAGTTTGTCTTACCAAACGGCTGGCCGTTTTGTTGTATTGGACCCTCCTCTCGGTCAGCTGAAAAGGAAATTCCGTCGGCTCCTTAAATTACCTGGCTCGACAACTGTCTTGGATCTTAAAGTGGAGTTCCACCCATTTTTAATAACCTGGATTGCATAGATGTATGTAATCCCCTTTAAAACTACTTTTACCAATGGAAACTTTTTTTTTTGCTAGTAAATACCTTATTTTCTTCTTTATTCATCCTCTCCTCACTTCCGGGTCCGGCCGCCGATTGGCAATTACGTCATTCGGCGATTCGCAGGGGGTGCTGGGATGTATCTCATGGCATGAAATCTCGCATTATTACACAGGAGCTGAGCTGCACGGTTTGTATTGAGGCCGCACTCTTCACCGTCTCCACCCGCCTCTGCCCCGCCTCCTCTCAGTGAGCTCAGTGAGGATATAATGCTTTCAGTCCTCGCTCACTGAGAGGAGGCGGGACGGAGGCGGGGCGGAGCACGGCCTCAATACAATATATACAGTACAGCTCAATGAGAGGAGGCGGGGCAGAGCATGGCCTCAATACAAACAGTACAGCTCAGCTCCTGTGTAATAATGCGAGATTTCATGCCATGAGATACATCCCAGCACCCCCTGCGAATCGCCGAATGAAGTAATCGCCGATCAGCGGCCGGACCCGGAAGTGAGGAGAGGATGAATAAAGAAGAAAATAAGGTATTTACTAGCAAAAAAAAAAAGTTTCCATTGGTAAAAGTAGTTTTAAAGGGGATTACATACATCTAAAGTTACTAAAATGGGTGGAACTCCACTTTAATGTACGTTTGTTGCGCAAGTAGCTCCGTTGCGCTTTTGGATATTAATGTACGCCAAGCGCAATTATTCCTGTTCCCAGCTCTTTTGTATAAGGTAATGGAGCGCGCTCAGCAGTACCCAGTAATACATGCACACAGGCTGCTATCACATTGGATGCTCGATATAATGTCCTGCCTAAAGCATTGAGCTGGGTTTATTTATGGGACAACAAAGGGACAACAGCAGGAAGTGATGGCTATACAACATCAGCCAATCAGTTCCAAATGTACACTCACGTGACATAAGGTACTCACAAGAAACCAATGACACACTTGTATACATGCAAATATACAATAGAAAGGGGGAATACATGATCGTGAATGAGCAGAACAGCGTACACGGCTTCCTGCCATCGGTGCATGGAAATCAGCACACCGTAGTTAACTATGAAACCCACGTGTAGCAGAATTCGCGCCTAACACAATGCAATGAAACCAGCGTGTAGAACTGTGACGCTGCTCTGATAAAACTCGTGCATGTATTACTACTACTGGCGTGAATCCCACTCAGCAAGGCTCAGAGAACAATGCCCAATAGGATTACACTACTGTTCCCATAGATGTGAGGCTATCTACAGGGAAAGAGCCATGCTGTTTCCACTATGGTGATCAGGCACAGTAGAAAGACATGAGCGTGTATCTATTCATAAAGGCAGATAGATATCAAAACGATATTGACTTTGCAGAGCAAACATATCCCTGCTGAGCGAACAAATCTGCACATTGTACAGGGCCCCCCGCTGGTGGTCATATCCTTGCTGCTTGATCCTTGAACTCCACAGCACAATACACATAGATCTCTACCGGCAAACAGAGTGTTCGCCAGCAGAGATGTCTATATAGAGCGAACGCGTCTACACATCTAAAGGAAGGTTTTCACTGCCAGTAGTCTTTCCTCAATGCTGGTTCGCCCGTACACGCTCTAATGAGCGTATTGTAAGAAAACCGACAACAGGAGCCATAATGACAATCTAAATAAAACACATCCTGAAAAATGTCCACACTAATCCTAATAAAATTTCCATAACAGACTCTCATGTATGGGGAACTAAAATTTAAAAGGGAACTTTTATGGGGACTCTGATGTAAAGGGAGGACACTGATGGGGACTCTCATGTAAAGGGGAACTAGGATGTAAAAAGGAATTTTGATGGGGACTCTGATGTAAGAACTAAAATGATATAAATTTCATCTTAGTACAGTGTTGCATGACCGCGCAATTACCAGTTAAAGTTGCGCAGTGCTGAATAGCAAAAAATAGCCTGCTCATAAAGTGGGGAAAAACCTTTCCAGAGGTCAAGTGGTTAATTTAAGCCTCGTACACACGCAACGATTGTTGGCCGTGCATTTTCGGCCAACGTCCGATCGGCCGATTGTCGGCTTGTTAGTATGATGCTTCCGACAACCGACTCCGACTTTTCGGCCGAACAAAATCTGGTGTGCAGGCTATAAAATTTTTGTTGGCCGTCAACACAACGGCCTATTTTCCGTCAGTCAGTACAGATTTCGGCAGACAAAAATCTGATGAGCAAGACTGGGCATGCTCAGAGAAGAAAAAACACACAGAAAGTAAACCAGCACATGACATCACTTCTGAAGTTGGTTTTTGTTGGCCGCGAAAATTCGTGTGCAGTCTAGAGCACATTTCAACCAACACAACAACACTGGACAAAAGACGGCCGATCGGTCGGCCGATAATCGTTGCGTGTGTACGAGGCTTTACTTGCAGGATGTTGAGCTTATTGATTGGTTCCCTGTACCGCTAAGCACCCTCCGCTAGGAAACTTATGCGTGCAATGGATCGCTGCCACTCCTGCGCTGTTCACAAGTGGAGCTTTTTATATAAGGCGTAGTTGGATACATTGTTGCCATGTCAGAAGCGGCACATTGAGAGGTTCCCATCCAGCTGTGTTTGTTTAAATAAAAGTGTCATTTCAATACCTCCTACAGCGACATCACTGCCAGGGAATGAAAAAAAAAAAAGCGATTTAGTCGCGGGGACTTAGCGGGCTGGAAGATTTATCCTTTTAACAGAAGGGGGGGGGGGGGGGGGAGACCACACATGGGGATATTTTGTATCATGTCTGAAATGTTGCCACTAATGGATCCGTCCGGACCGATTCAGCTGCGCTTTCAAAGGTTCCACTTGAAAAACAAAATAGAAGCGTCATGATCTCAATCTCGCCAAGTACGGTGTAAGTGGAGTCACAAATCAAAGGGATGAAAAGTGCCGTACTTGACAGAGGGCAGGGGGGGATGAATCGGGGATGTTCTTAGGGGCCCGGGGGTGGGGGGGGGGGGGGGAGTCAGGCATTATTTTGCCTTTCAGCCTTTGAAAACTGGAACCATTGTTCTTGGAGTGGGAGCATCTCAGTACAAGAATTCAACGCGCAATGTTTAGCAACAAGAAATTGTGATTTCTATGTTAGTGTGGCCAGGGCTGCTGCTAGCAATCACGGGGCCCCATACAGCCTACCTGACAGGCCCGAAAGTAACTGAGGTCATAGTTTTTTTAGTCCCTTTCTCTACAGCCTCAGCTGCACAAATGACTGAATAGGACGCTCTCTGAGGCCTCCTGCTCATTCACAAACTGAAGCATAGTAAACATAGTTTACTATGACTCAATGATGAATGGACACAGGAGTGATTGGTACTGATCACTCACTGTGTTCATTCAGGAAAGAAGGGGCCAGTAAATGGTATTCCCTGTGTGCCCGCAGCAGCTGTCGGTGGGAGAGGAGGGGAGCCAACAGCGCCGCGGGGGAAAGGGGCACACAGGGGGGCCCAGACAGGCGCATGTGCTAGAATGAATCCCCTTGCAGTGCAGCCAGAGGGAGAGGAAGGAGGAGAAGCTGGCAGCGCTGCAGGGGGAAAAGGGGCACACAGGGGGGCCCAGACAGGCACGTGTGCTAGAATTAATCCCCATGCAGTGCAGCCGGGGGGAGAGGAAGGAGGAGAAGCTGGCAGGGCTGTGGGGGAAAAGGGTCATCGTTTTTTAGCCCCTTTCTCTACAACCTCAGCTGGACAGATGAATGAATAGGACACTCTCTGGGGCTTCCTTCTCATTCACAAACTGAAGCCTAGTAAAGATATGACTCAATGATGAATGGACACAGGAGTGATTGGTACTGATCACTCACTGTGTTCATTCAGGAAAGAAGGGGCCAGTAATTGGTATTCCCCCTGTGTGCCCGCAGCAGCTGTCCGTGGGAGAGGAGGGGAGCCAACAGCGCCGCGGGGGAAAGGGGCACACAGGGGGGCCCAGACAGGCGCATGTGCTAGAATTAATCCCCTTGCAGTGCAGCCAGAGGGAGAGGAAGGAGGAGAAGCTGGCAGGGCTGTGGGGGAAAGGGGCTCACAGGGGGACCTAGACAGGCGCATGTGCTAGAATTAATCCCCTTGCAGTGCACCCGGAAGGAGGAGAAGCTGACAGCGCTGCAGTGAAGACAGAAGAGGATCAGTATAGTGGGCCCTCCTGCTCAGCAGGTGCCTGTGGCCCCCCTTTTGAACTGATGGGGCCTGGGCCCAGTACCGGAGGGCTGTCTGTACTGCCTTATCATTGGCCCTGAGTGTGGTGCTACAAAACATCTCCCTCCTTATCTCAAAAACTTGTGTATAGCACTATGAAAATCCTCCCTCAATTGTATGTGCTCACAAAAGAACCTTCAACATGTTGATACTATACACACGCTTCCATAATGTGCTATAAAACACCTCCTCCCAGTGGTAAAACAGTATTGGTGCGATGCTACAAAACACCTCCTTTCTTGTTCCCTTAACCACTTCACGACCACCCTATAGCAGTTTTACTTGATGATTATGGCTTACAGCTAGTGACACCCCAAAATTCAGTATCTCTGAAAATTAGATTATTGCATAAAACCAAAAAAAAAAAAAAGAAATAAGTTGTCTTAGTGAAAAGTCTGTCCATGTACAGTATAGAATGCACTCAATACTTGGTCGGGGCTCCTTTTGCATGAATTACTGCATCAATGCGGCGTGGCATGGAGGCGATCAGCCTGTGGCACTGCTGAGGTGTTATGGAAGCCCAGGTTTCTTTGATAGTGGCCTTCAACTCGTCTGCATTGTTGGGTCTGGTGTCTCTCATCTTCCTCTTGACAATACCCCACAGATTCTTTATAGGGATTAGGTCAGGCGATTTTGTTGGCCAATCAAAAACAGCGATACCATGATCATGTGACCAGGTATTGGTAGTTTTGGCAGTGTGGGCGGTGCCAAGTCCTGCTGGAAAATGGGATCAGCATCTCCATAAAGCTGGTCAGCAGAGGGAAGCATGAAGTGCTCTAGAATTTCCTGCTAGAGGGCTGCACTGACTTTGGACTTTTTACTAGTTTTTTGAAATTTACAAATGCAGCAATTTAGAAAATCAGATGAAAGGTTTAGCACTGGCAAACATTTTTTGAAAGATAAATAATGCTATTTATTTACAACTGCACTGCTCAAAAAAATTTAAGGATGAGCACTGCCAGAGCCCTACAAAATGACCTCCAGTAGGCCACTGGTGTGAATGTCTCTGACCAAACAATCAGAAACAGACTTCATGAGGTGGCCTGGTCCTCAAGTCGGCTCTGTGCTCACTGCCCGGCACCATGGAGCTGGATTGGCATTTGCCATTGAACACCAGAATTGGGAGGTCCATCACTGGTGCCCTGTGCTTTTCACAGATGAGAGCAGGATCACCCTGAGTACATGTGACAGACATGAAAAGGGTCTGGAGAAGCCACGGAGAATGTTATGCTGTTTGTAACATTGTTCAGCATGACCGGTTTGGTGGTGGGTCAGTGATGGTCTCTGGGGAGGCATATCCATGGTGGGACACACAGACATCTACAGGCTAGACAATGGCACCCTGACTGTCATTAGGTATTAGGATGAAATCCTTGGATCCATTGTCAGACCCTACGCTGGTGCAGTGGGTCCTGGGTTCCTCCTGGTGCACGACAATGCCCGGCCTCATGTGGCGAGAGTATGCAGCCAGTTCCTGGAGGATGAAGGAATTGATATCATTGAATGGCCCCCACGCCCGCCTGACCTAAATCCAATAGAACACCTCTGGGACATTGTGTTTCGGTCCATTCATCTACACGTCAGTCTGTTCAGGAGCTCAGTGATGCCCTGGTCCAGATCTGGGAGGAAATACTCCAGGACACCATCCGTCCTCTCATTAGGAGCATGCCCCGACATTGTCAGACATGCATACAAGCACGTGGGGGCCAGGGCCGTCTTTAATATTTATAGGACCCCGGGCAAACATTTTCGTGGGCCCTCCTGAATCCACTTATCAACTATTTGTAGGCAGTGTGGGCTCAAGGGGCAGCTTCTTTGGGCCCCACACCAATGACTGGGTCCAGGGCAGCTGCCCCTTTTTCCCTGTGTTAAAGACGGCCCTGGTGGGGGCCATACAAACTACTGAGGACCATTTTGAGTTGCTGCAATGAAATTTCAGCAAAATTGACCCGCCTGCTGCATAATTTTTTTCATTTAGATTTTTGAGGTGTTTTTGAATTTAGCCCTCTGCAGGGTGATCATTTTAATTTTCATCAAACAAGGTGGCATCCTTTCATTCCTAACACATTACCCAGTCCATACCACTATAGATCCTAACACATTACCCAGTCCATACCAGTATAGATCCTAACACATTACCCAGTCCATACCAGTATAGATCCTAACACATTACCCAGTCCATACCAGTATAGATCCTAACACATTACCCAGTCCATACCAGTATAGATCCTAACACATTACCCAGTCCACACCAGTATAGAACCTAACACATTACCCAGTCCACACCAGTATAGATCCTAACACATTACCCAGTCCATACCAGTACAGATCCTGACACATTACTTAGTCCATACCAGTATAGATCCTAACACATTACCCAGTCCATACCAGTATAGATCCTAACACATTACCCAGTCCATACCAGTATAGATCCTAACACATTACACAGTCCACACCAGTATAGATCCTAACACATTACCCAGTCCATACCACTATAGATCCTAACACATTACCCAGTCCATATCAGTATAGATCCTAACACATTACCCAGTCCATATCAGTATAGATCTTAACACATTACCCAGTCCATACCAGTATAGATCCTAACACATTATCCAGTCCATACCAGTATAGATCCTAACACATTACCCAGTCCATATCAGTATAGATCCTAACCCATTAGCCAGTCCATACCAATATAGATCCTAACACATTACCCAGTCCATACCAGTATAGATTCTAACACATTACCCAGTCCACACCAGTATAGATCCTAACACATTACCCAGTCCATACCAGTATAGATCCTAACACATTACCCAGTCCATACCAGTATAGATCCTAACACATTACCCAGTCCATACCAGTATAGATCCTAACACATTACCCAGTCCATACCAGTATAGATCCTAACACATTACCCAGTCCATACCAGTATAGATCCTAACACATTACCCAGTCCACACCAGTATAGATTCTAACACATTACCCAGTCCATACCAGTATAGATTCTAACACATTACCAGTGTTGGGGTAGTTACTCAAAAAATGTAACTAGTTACTTCTGTAAATTGTAATGAAATTACTTTACTAGTTACTGCATTTGAAAAGTAACTTCACTACTTATTACTTTACTCTCCTCTTTCTTAATTGACCGTGTAGAAGAAGATACATGGCACTCTTTCTGCATAGAGTTTATTGTATAAACACAGGCTTTGGGAAACATGAGAACAAAACCTGAAAAAACAGAATAAAACATAAAGTGCAACAAAAAGTCATAAACTTCATCCCTCTCTATTCTTCCAAATAACGATTGTATCGCACGGCTTGGGTAACGCAGGAAAGCGCGTTCCTATAGCCTAGTAAAGTAGTGTAGTTACCTCCTATAGCCTAGTAAAGTAGTGTAGTTACCAATATTAGTATTGTAACTAGTTACATTACTTAGTTACCAAAAAAAGTAATGTAGTTACTATAATCCGTTACTTTGTAACTAGTTACCCCCAACACTGCACATTACCCAGTTCATACCAGTATAGATCCTAACAGATCACCCAGTCCATACCAGTATAGATCCTAACACATTACCCAGTCCATACCAGTATAGATCCTAACACATTACCCTGTCCATACCAGTATAGATCCTAACACATCACGCAGTCCATACCAGTATAGATCCTAACACATCACCCAGTCCATACCAGTATAGATCCTAACACATTACCCTGTCCATACCAGTATAGATCCTAACACATTACCCTGTCCATACCAGTATAGATCCTAACACATCACCCAGTCCATACCAGTATAGATCCTAACACATTACCCAGTCCATACCAGTATAGATCCTAACACATTACCCAGTCCATACCGGTATAGATCCAAACACATTACCCAGTCCATACCAGTATAGATCCTAACACATTACCCAGTTCATACCAGTATAGATCCTAACCCATTACCCAGTCCATACCAGTATAGATATCCAGCATGAGATTTTTCCCCATTTAGATCTGATGTGTTTTCAAAGTGTTTAATATTTTTGAGCAGTGTATATAGATCAGACCAAAATGAGGGACAAATGAGGAGGACAGAGGGACATTGTTCCAAATCAGGGACAGTTCCTCGGAATCAGGGACAGTTTTGGAGCTATGCAGAATGATAGGACTAGGCTATAAATAACTGAAATACAATGTGGAAATGAATTTCTGATTTTACATTTTGAACATCAATATGCTTTGTAGGTATACAAGGGATTGATGATGTTAATTTGTTCAGCCGGTAATCCACCGAATTTGGACACTTCACCAGTATTGTAAATTCCTTTTCTTTTAGCACCATCTCCCTATGAATTCCAGGATTTCCATTTCAACCGGTTCCCGACCGGCTGACGCCTATTTACTGCAGCAATGTGGCTCTGCTGCGCAAATTGACATAGGTATACGTCGGTCGTGAGCAGGCAGCTAGTTGGGGGAGCGCTCCCGCCCCCACTTGGGAGCGGGGAAGCCGATGCATGGGTCAGGCGGCTCAGATTGCTGCCTGACACCCGCGATCGCTCCCCGCTGAGAGAGAAGGACGGTCAGCTGTTGTAAACACAGCTGACCGTTCTTCTCCCTGGAATGATCACAGAGCTCCTGTGATCCTTCTATATAGGATCACAGGTCTCTATGAACATTTCAGAAGCCACGCCCCCCCACAGTTAGTATCACTCCCCTAGGCTCACATTTAACCCCTTGATCACCCACAATGTTAACCCCTTCCCTGCCAGTGTCATTAGTTCAGTAACATAGCGTATATTTAGCACTGATTAGTAATGTCACTGGTCCCCCAAGAGTGTCAAAAATGTCAGTTAGGGGTCCAATCTGTCCGCCGCAATGTCGCAGATCGCCGCCATTACTAGTAAAAAAAAAAAAAAACCAATAAAAATGGCACCCCCTTTCACTGCCACTTCTACTAGTTAGCTGGCTCCTGAATCCCCTTGACCTTCTGGAGTGGTCCCCTCTCCTAGGCGGACCCCTGGGCAGATCTTATGTACTCACAACACTCTTTTTCCTGAAGACTTCTGCCCAGCAGCTCCACTCGGTCAGCAACACTCTGGATCCCTTCTCTGCAGCCCAGCTCAACCTCTGGTCCCGAGGCCGACTGCCTGGACCACCTTCACTCTCTGACAGGAGAGACAGCAGTCGCCTCCTCCTGGGACTGATGCTCCCGCCAAAAGACGCTCTGTCACATGCTCCCGCTGGATTTATATCCGATCCCAGGGTACATTGCGGCATTCACCGCCCACTGAGACCAACATAAACCCTGGTGTGCTTATGGCCACTTTTCCTCCACTGTCCAACAAGGTCCCTCATTGGATACAGTGGGGAGACTCCCCAGACCCAACAGTCCACACCTGGAAGCACGTGACAGACTAGCTAACAATTCCAGCCCCCCTGATAAGCAGACAGGGCCACATATTTATTTGTCTAGCACCTACCTAGGAGGGGGCTACATTTAATTTTTTATCTCTTTTGACAATGTTATATAGCAGAATGTGAAAAATCTTGTTTTTTTATTTTTTTTTTCAGAATCGTCGCTCTTTTTTTTTTTTGATAGCGCAAAAAAATTTAAATCTCCACAGGTGATCAAATACCACCAAAAGAAAGCTCTATTTGTGGGAAAAAAAGGACATCAATTTTATTTAAGTACAGCGTCGCACGGCCGCGCAATTGTCCGTTAAAATAACGCAGCGCCGAATCGCAAAATATGGCCTGGTCATTAAGTGGGCAAATCCTTCCGGTCCAGAAGTGGTTAATTATACTCAATTCACTTTTTTCACTATATGGGCAATAGTTTGTGGAAATCTGAACATCACACCTAATATATGTGTTCTGCCCCACTTTCATGTAATATTTCTGTATTGTAGTGTACTTCATGAGGTTAAACAGGAGGGGAGGAAAGAAGAAGATACCAAAAACCACATAGTAAACAAGTAGTGGTCCAAAGCAGCCATGAGATGTCGGAATTTTTCTGTAGTATACTGACATCTCGTGGCCACTTTGGACCACTACAACTCGTTTACTATCTGGTTTTACAGTTTAGTCTCTGTCTTCCCCTCCTGTTTAGTGCTAGTTAGTTTATTGTAGCTAGACCCTGCCCATTTCTTCCATGTTCCCTCAGTGAGTGTTTATTATTAGAAGAGACAGGGCTCAGGAAAGTCATCCTCTTCCTAGGTCCCTTTCACACCAGCGGACCAATCGAGTCCGCCTGTTCGTTTTTCCAGCGGACCCGATCAGTCCACACATTGTTCTCTATGGGGCAGCGGATGTTTGCGGACGTGTGTTCACTGTCGCCCCGACAGCATCTGGTCCAGTTTGCTAAAAACAGACAGATGGGGATACAGTCGCTATTCGTCCATCAGATCAGATGAAAAGCGGATGGAAACTGTGACGGGAATCACTTTGTGTGCAGAGGGACCAAGGAAATAGTGAACACTGAGAATATGGTTGGATTACTTCAAATGGGACAGTGATATTTATTAACAATCAGAGTTGTATAAAGTACTCGAAACCCATACTTGAGTAAAAGTACAAGTGCTCGATCAAAAAGTGACTTGAGTAGAAGTGGAAGTGCTCGATCAAAAAGTGACTTGAGTAGAAGTACTAAAGTATTCAACATTTTTTGTACTTAAGTATTGCAAGTATTTTTTTTTAAACATTTTGCTACTCAAGTACTGAAAGTAAAAGTACCAGTAGTTTTGAAAAAAAATTGCTACTCAAGTACTGAAAGTAAGGCTTCTTTCACACGGCCGCTCCGCTGCTTTAGTCCGCTGCGGGACTTTTTTTTTTTTTTTTTCACGGAGCGGATGACATTTCTGACACCGCTGACATCCGATTTTCCTTCCTTTCCGTTTTTTACACGGATGAAAAAATAGGGTTCTGTTCCGTTCCAAAAAACGGAACAGAACTGAAAGGAGGAAAATCGGATGTCAGCGGATGGAATTCCGCTGACATCCGCAGTGCCATTCACTTACATTATGTCCGCAAATCATCCGCAAAAAAATAGGATGATTTGCGGACACACGGAGCGGCCGTGTGAAAGGACCCTAAAAGTACAAGTACTGTGTTATGTAGTTATTAAAGAAAGAAGTCAAAAGTTTGAACATCATATGGTTTTTTATTATTTCAAATGCAGCTTTTATTTATACATACAGTAGATTTTATTTTCGTATGCGCTGATAAGCCCCCGTTCACACTAAGGCGACCTGTGAGGCGACCTGGTCGCCTCACAGGTCACCGTAGGTCGCCTCCCATAGGGAAGCTGCGGACCCGTTCTAATAGGAGCGACACAAGTCGCTCCGACTTAGGAAAAGGGTCCGGAGCTTCTTTGGGGCGACCAGGAGGCGACCGCCATAGACTTCAATGTTATGAAGTCCGTGGCGGCCGCTCCGAGGTCGCGGTGCGAAGTAGCGTCACTTGCATGTGAACGGGGGCTAATACACATGTTTTGAACTTCATGAAACCTGCCATCTACTGTTCTGGCAGTGGTAATTTTTATAATAGTAACGAGTAACTATGCAGCACAAAAAAAAATATCGGAGTAGAAGTATTGAAATCATTGAAAAAATGTAGTGAAGTAAAAGTGGAAGTAGGAGAAAAAAATTCTACTCCAGGAAAGTACAGATACCGTCTTTCGATACTTAAGTACAGTAGTGAAGTAGTTCTACTTAGTTACTATACATCTCTGTTAACAATGTCTCTCGAGAAGTATGAAGATTTTATCCCCTGTACACATGTCTAAGACCAGGAAGTATAACTCCTAATATGGGCATTCCAGTAAGTTCAGTGTAAGAGACTGACTTTCTATCGCTTAACGATGTTGCTTTTTTTCTGGATAAGTAAATTGTGATATTCTTGTCGGAGGTGGCTTTCCATTCACCTATTGTTAAGTGTGCTAATGAACTCACCGGTTGTCTGCTAAGGGATGTATTGACACTCCGAGTAATGTGTATTGGGGGCTCGTTATGTAACCATTGTGTGATGTTGGGGGCTGGATTTATGTAACCATTGTGTGATGTTGGGGGCTGGATTTATGTAACCATTGTGTGATGTTGGGGGCTGGATTTATGTAACCATTGTGTGATGTTGGGGGCTGGATTTGGGTCATTATCCTGTGATGACTGTAGTACTCTCAGGTGTATATAAAGAGCCTGTATGCCTTTCAATAAACAGTCTGATTCCTGCTTGACCCTCAATACAGAGCCTCGTCTCGTACTTGGGGGGGGGGGGGGATTATCGTATGGGTTTCTTGTTCAGGTGAGTGGAGTGTCCGGTAGCTGCCTTTGTGTTCGGGAATTAAATGTCCTAAATGACTGTAGACCGTTTCATACCCGGGGTGTCGTTACAGAAACAAACATGCAGTCCGTTTCCATCTAACCACCCCATAAAGGAGAGCGAGCTGTGTCCATGTCTGCTCTGCATAGTGGAGCAGACACGGACCTGTTGATCACCTGCTAGGCAGGGATCAGCAGAGAGATTCCCCGCTGAGCAGGCGAATCCGCTTGAACGGATTCTGCCCCATGTGAAAGGGGCCTAACACTTCTAAAGACTGGTAAAAAAACAACCTCTAATGTACTAAAGTCAAATTGGATTGAATTCAACTTCTGTGTCTTATTGCAGAGTTAAAGCGGAGTTCCGGCCACAGAAAAAAAATTCCAATGAACATACCCCCAGGACAGTCAGGGCTAGTACATTCCACAATGGATAGCCTCTGATCTGTCCCGGTTTGCATTTACCTTTTAGAAGAAATACTCACTTTTAAAATTTCTTCTCCAGCGCTGCCATCTCAGGTGTGGGCAGCTTGAAGCCAGCGCGATCCTCTTCTGAGTCCTCTTCCGTCTTCTTTGGTCCCACTATGCACTGCGCCAGCCCCGCCGTCACTTCCGGGGCCGCAGCGTCATCCCTGCACAGCTTCTGGGCATGCAAGGTATGATGCGCCTGAACCGGAACTGACGTCAGGGCCGGTGCAGGCGCATTGATTCCTGGGAGCGAAGACGTTCAGCTCCCAGGAATCATTGCAAAGCGGAAGTGACGGCGCGGGCCACGCGGCCGAGGGAGGAAGTGGAAGAAAGGTGAGTATTTTCTTTCCGCAATTACAAGGTAAGTAAAAAAAAAAAAAATCGTAACTTCCCATTTCTTTTTCAGGTGACAAATAGGAAGCAGATGGCCCAAAATCGACTATGCCGATTTTGTGGCCGGAACTCCGCTTTAAGCTGCCTGTGGATGGTGCCAAGGCAGCAAGTGACCATTCTGTCCAGACAGACTGGGCCTAAAGCCAGCCATAGAATGAGCCACTACGGGCTGCAGGAAAGAAAATCCCTCAATTCCCCCATCAACACTGACTGTGTTCTACGACGGGTACATTCAGCCTGCCCATACATGGTTCAAATCTTGGCCGGTTCCTGATAAACTGGCTGAGATTCGAACCATCTATGGCCAGCATAAGGCGGTTCATTAATGCTTACAGTAAAGTGGCATTTAAAACAAAACAATATGGTTGAAACTATGTGGACCCCCCCCCCCCCCCCTGAATGACTACGTTCAGGTGTTTCCAGTGAAAAGTTTTGGTAATGTTACACCATATTAGACATTTTAGACCATTGTGTTCTTCTAACCTTGTGGTAACAGTTTGGTGAAGACCCTTTTCTGTTCCAGCATGACTGTACCCCAGCCACATAGAGTCATGGTTTGATGAGCTTGGGTTGGAGAACCTTAAGTGGCCTACACAGAGCCCTGACCTCCACCCTACTGAACACCTGTGGGATGGATGAGAACACCAATGGTGGGTCAGGTCTTCTCATCCATCATCAGTACCTTACCTCACAAATGGGTAAAAATTCCCACAGACCCCTTCCAAAATCTTGTGGAAAGCCTTCCCAGGAGATTGGAGGATTTTTTTTTAGCAACAAACAGTGACCAACTCCATATTAATGGTCAAAGTTTTGGAATAGGATGCCCAACAAGCTCATATAGGTGTGATGGTCATTTGTCTACAGATTTTGATCATATACAGTAGTGTACTTCAGTTGGGACAAGGATATCTACACTAGGAAGGTATCATAGGTTGCCTTTACCAAGGTTGGGTGTCCTGATAAGGGTTAGGGGGTTTCTGCAGTGATGGTGGTTCTTCTTTTGATGACATATACAGACGATTGAGTCTCTGGGGTATATTTGTTAAACTCTTTGGTATTAGGTAGTCAGAGTAATTAAATGTACATAGAGCAGCGCTAGTTTATACAAAGTCTAATAATAATATATGGTTAAATATAGTCCATATTAAATATTACAAGGAGTGTAGGTAGAAGGGTCAGCATATTATCACCACCGTGTGCATCAAACAAAATGATGTGAAATCCCAGCCACCACACACTGACTCTTACCAGAGGATGGCGGGGATACGGCAGCAAGCAGTTAAGGGACCGCTAAGACCCTGATGATGTGTGATAGACAACCAAATCCTCGATAGCATTACACCTCATAGATCATGGCGATATTAAGAAGGAAAAGGATCATGGTGCATTATCCTTAAAACAATTCCTTTATTTAAAATCCATAGGGTATGCACTCACCCAAATACATGTAATAAAAGCTGGTATCAAACATCAGGAGCGGTTCGGCAATGGTATTGCTTCTGTGGATAGCCAACAAGATGGCCGACCTCCAAACTTCCGGGTGTGACGCAATGACGTTCGACTAGCTCCTCCCGACGTGTTTCGTCATTACGACGTCTTCAAGGGGGCTTCTTTTAATGACATTTACAGAGAATTGAGTCTCTGGGGTATAATTTGTTAAACTCTTTGGTATAAGGTAGTCAGAGTAATGAAGAATGATCCCATTTTTCTACTTGTGTGTATCTTTGAAAAGGGATGTTCTTCTTCTCTCAGCTTCCAGTCAGAGATTAAATAGGAAATAGGCATTGGCCTGGCATACAGTGGTGGAGCAGAGCAATGTGCTGCACAAAGGTAAATTACGTCACCGTGACATAATCTGGGCTTCGGGGTAAGTCAGGTTCTCCAACACAGACGTATCATGCTAAGGGGTTAAACAGGCACTGAACAGATCCATTCTTCTGGTGGCAAACCTTGAAGTGACCTAAACAAATCATTTGCCACTATTATTGATGAGCTATTTATAAAACAAAAAAACAAAAACAGGAAGTCTTATATGAGTGCACCCAGCATCCTTCTATTGAGTTTCTGGGTCTCTAAATCTGCTGTGCCCATTATGAGGAGTTCCCACCATCCCTGTGCAGGGTTCCCAGGTCTGTACACCTGCTGGGCCTATTATGAGGGGTTTCCACCATCCTTGCACTGAGTTCCTTGGTCTGTACACCTGAGGGGATCCCACTATCCCTGTGCTATGTTCCCAGGTCTGTACACCTGCTGTGCCCATTATGAGGGATTCCCATCATCCCCCTGTGCTGAGTTCCCAGTTCTGCAGTCTTGCTTTTCTCATTGAGTTCCCACCATCCCTGCACTAAATTAGTGGGTTTGTATACCTGCTGTGCCCATTATGAGGGGATCCCACCATCCCTATACTGAGTTTCTGGGTCTGTACACCCGCTGTGCTCATTATTAGGGATTCCCACCATCCCTGTGTTGAGTTCCTGGGTCTGTACACCTGATGTCATGCTATGCCCATTATGAGGAGTTCCCACCATCCCTGATGGTTTATATTTTTGTATATTATGGGGAATGTAACAAATGTGGCTGGAACACACAAAGGTGGACAGAGACAGAAACTATGACAGGGAGATCTCACTAATGAGGTATCTAAGACATAGAAGAAGTCAGAGACTGATTTGGCTCCCCCAGGCTCCTCCTAAAACTAAAATATATTTTATCAGTCTTATAAGAGCCCATTCACATTAGCGCGACTTGTCAGCCTGACAAGTCGCGCTCGGTCACGGTCCATTGACCGCTATAGGACCCGTTCTAATAGGAGCGACACAATTCGCTCCGACTTATAAAAAGGTTCCTGTACTACTTCGGGGCGACCTCGGAGCGACTTGCATAGACTTCCATTATGTGAAGTCTCTGCAAGTCGCGCCGAAGTCGCGGTGCACATCGGTGCACGCGACTTCACAGGTCGCCCCCCAAAGTCGTGTCGCGCTAGTCTGAATGGGCTCTTAGACCATGAGAGTCTGCAGCTGTTACAATGTATCATGCAGAAGAAGACAATGTAAAGCATCCCATGTGCTCTTTGACAATTAGGCCTCTTGCACACTGCAGCTTACAAAAGCTCAGTACAGCTTTTTTTTTTTTTTTCTGAGCTAAATTACAGCCCATTCATTGTAATATGCCTGTGCACACAGTCACGTAAATCAGCGCCGTGCATTCTTCAGTAAGAACAAAATAGAAAAATCTGCATTTTTGGACAGTAAGGCCTCTTACACACGATACTCCTGTTTAAGCTTCTCCTTTTTCAGCCGTGAATTTCAGGCATATTTGTCTTATTGAAATGCACGCATTTTCACGCATTCGCGTTCATTTTCATGCATATGCGTTCGCGCAAATTTGCGTCTTTTTGCGCAAATGTACTCTCACGTTATATGCAAATTAGCATTTTTCAGATAACAGTATGCGTTCATATGTTCGCAATCGTGCGTATTTGCGCTCATTAGGCGTAAATTACTGACCAAAAATGCAGATTTTTCTATTTTGTTCTTACTGAAGAATGCACAGCGCTCATTTACGCTCCTGTGTGCACAGGCACATTACAATGAATGGGCTGTATATTAGCTCAGAAAAAAAAAAAAAGCTTTACTGAGCTTTTTTAACCACTTAAGCCCCGGAGGATTTGGCTGCTAAAGGACCAGGGGTTTTTTTGCGATTTTTTACTGCGTGACTTTAACGGACAATTGCGCGGTCGTGCGACGCTGTACCTAAACGAATTTGACGTCCTTTTTTTCCCACAAACAGAGCTTTCTTTTGGTGGTATTTGATCACCTGTGCGATTTTTTGATCACGCGCTATAAACAAAAAAAGAGCGTAAATTTTGCAAAAATAACAATATTTTTCACATTTTTTTATATGAAATTCCCCAAAAAAAAAAGTAAAAATCAAAATTTTTTAACATTTTTCGGCCAATTTGTTTTATGCTACCTATGTTTGGTAAAAAAAATCGCAAAAAGCGTATTTTGATTGGTTTGCGCAAAAGTTATCGCGTTTACTAACAAAGAGAAAGATTTTTGTCATTTTTGGTGTTTTTTTTTTTAACGCATAATGGCGGCGATCTGCGATTTTTTTTTCGGTACTGCGACATTGCGGCGGACAGATCGGACCCTTGACTGACATTTTTGACACTTTTGGGGTTACCAGTGACATTACTGCAGTAATCAATGCTATACATATGCACTGTTACTGCAAAAATGACACTGGCAGGGAAGGGGTTAACTTTATTGGACAGGGAGGGGTTAAGTGTGTCCTAGGGGCGTGCTTTCTACTGTGTAGGGACATGGCTATTGGTGTAAAAGCAAAGATCAACCGTTCTACATAGTAGAACGGTCAGATCTTCACTTTTACACAGGGAGAACTGACAGGCAGCTTGTTTACACAAGCTGCTCTGTCTTTCTCCCTTCACAGCAGCGATCGTAGTGTGGCCGGCGGACATCGAGTCCGCCGGTCACACGCACTGACTTGCCTGTGAACGAGCCGCGGCGGGCGCGCGCCTCGGCGGGCGCGCGCCCGCCCGCGATAGGCTCGCAAGTCAGTGACAGGCGAGTGACGTATCGATACGTCACTCTGCCTGGCCGGGGCTGACCGCCGCAGTATATAGTCGTGCGGCGGTCGGCAACCGGTTAAGCTGCAGTGTGCAAGAGGCCTTATTTACGCCTAATGCGCGCAAATACGCGCAAATACGCGCAAATACGCGCGAGGGCGGCACAGTGGTGTAGTGGTTAGCACTTTCACCTAGCTGCAAGAGGGTCGCTGGTTCAAATCCCAACCACGACACTACCTGCCTGGAGTTTGCATGTTCTCCCTGTGCCTGCGTGGGTTTCCTCCGGGTACTCCGGTTTCCTCCCACACTCCAAAGACATGCTGGTAGGTTAATTGGATCCTGCATAAAATTGGCCCTACTATATATGTATGAATGTGAGTTAGGGACCTTAGATTGTAAGCTCCTGGAGGGCAGGGACTGATGTGAATGTACAATGTATATGTAAAGCGCTGCGTAAATTGACAGCGCTATAGAAGTAACTGAAATAATAATAATAATAAATAATTGCGAACAAATGAACGCATACGAACATACTGTTGATCTGAAAAATGCTAATTTGCATATTTTACAAGAATGCGGGAATACATTTGCGCAACAAGATGCAAATTTGCGCGGAAAGATGCAAATTTGCGCGAACGCATATGTGCAAAAATGCACGCAAATGAGCAAATTTCAATAAGACAAATACGCCTGAAATTTACGGCTGAAAAAGGAGACGCTCAAACAGGAGTATCGTATGAAAGAGGCCTATAGTTTCCAGGATCTCGAAATGACATCGGCGGCGTTATCTCATTCTGCCATTTTAGATGCAAATAGTGCTTAGTGGAGGTCTTCTTTAACAGTGACTGAGCATGGCCTGGGTCTGCCATGTGTTTGTCATGCATGGCGCTCAGCGTGCAAACATGAGATATGTGCATCGCTCCTCGTTCCAAGTCGCTACACAATTCCTTTTTTTTTTTTTTTTGTGAGCGCTCGGCCAACTGCAGAGCCCAGGCTGGATACGACGCGGTTCCGGCCAAGAGCAGAAGGGTTTCGGCTCCCATCCAGCAGCAGCTGCTGAGGACGAGAGGATTTGGAATGTCAAAGGACTGGTTTGTGCTGGCTGACTTAATCTAAATAACACAAACGCCTCCGGTAAAACATGACTTCAACGGGAACTTTAATGTTAAAATTAAAACTACATTTTCCCTCCCACCTTCCATACCTCCTGGCAGCACGGCCTCCGGTTCAGCTCCGGACGCCGCAGACAAACAGCACCTATTCCTCTGCCAGATAAAAAGGACCTGGGCGCGTCATGGGGGGGGGGGGGGTCTTTCGGGCCGCAATATTCCTCACTACTTGGGAGTGCATCGCACTATGCATCACACTATGCATCGCACTATGACGTGCAACAGCAGGCATTGCGCATTGTCGCGCTACATGATCAGAGCAGTCAATTCATTTAAGGGTCCTTTCACATGGGTGCAACCGCTGACGGAGTCCGTTCTGCTAAGCGGGGGATCGATCCGCTGCTTCAACAGTTTTGCCCGGCCGCCCGAAGTCTCTGCGCTCCAAGTCCCAACGGCTGTCCGTGGGGCACATGTGCAGTAGCGCAATCCCACGGACACAGGGACTGGATGCAGAGACACTTGTACTTTATATGTATAGATTATTTAGTATACTTAGAACAGAAGGAGCTATATATATATATATATATATATATATATATATATATATATATATATATATATTTTTTTTTTTTTTAATTCTTCCATTTATATATAAAATATATATATATATATATATATATATATTTTTTTTTTTTTTTTTTTAATACTAATATTTCATATTTGTTTTTTAATATGTATCTTTAGTATTTCGTTATATTTTGTATTTCTTAATTTCTTATTTTTTATTATTTATTTTTTATTATTATTATTTAGTATACTTAGAACAGATTACACGGCCTCTGTCCTGTCAGATAATGCCTCCCCACCTCCTCTCAGTCAGCTGTTCGCTATAATTATTCTTCCCGCACTGTCTCCCATCGAAAAATGCATCTGACGGACTGCGCACGCGCAATAATGACATCAACCCCAGCTGAGCGGAGCAGTCAGCTGGAGTGACATCATTTAACATGCATGCGCAGTCCGTCAGATGCATTTTTCGACGGGAGGCATTATCCGACAGGACACCGGCCGCCCGAAGTCTCTGCGCTCTAAGTCCCAACGGCTGTCTGTGGGGCACATATGCAGTAGCGCAATCCCACGGACACAGGGACTGGACGCAGAGACACTTGGACTTTATATGTATAGATTGTTATTTATTTATTATTTTTTCACCTTTTTTTGTAAGGGGTTCAGGGTTAGGATTTAAAGGCTAGGGGTTATTTTTTAATTTATTTTTTCACTTATTATTTATTTTTTTAGGTTAGGGGTAATATTAGGGTTAGGGTTTAGCAGGCATTGCGCATAATCACGCTACATGATCAGAGCAATCAATTAATTTAAGGCTGCATTCACACCCGCATTTTTTGAACGTTTTTCGAGTGTTTTTGTACAGCATTTTTTAAGCATTTTTGAGCTTTGCCGTTTTTTAGCCAATAGAGGAAAAAAAAAAACAGTTTCATCATTTATTGCTATATTTTTCATTTTTTCATTTTATTTAGATATTGTTATTTATTTATTAATTTTTCACCTTTTTTTGTAAGGGGTTCAGGGTTAGGAGTTAAAGGCTAGGGGTAATTTTTTAATTATTTTTTTCACTTATTATTTATTTTGTTAGGTTAGGGGTAATACTAGGGTTAGGGTTTAGGATTTCGGTTAGCGGATAATATTAACCACTTCTGGACCGGGAGATTTTCCCCCTTAATAACCAAGCTATTTTTTGCGATAGATATATTTTTTTCAGATTAACCACTTTAAGACAAGAAGGATTTGCCCCCTTCCTGACCAGGCCCTTTTTTGCGATTCGGCACTGTGTTACTTTAACAGACAATTGCGCCATCGTGCGACGCTGTACCCAAATAAAATTGATGTCCTTTTTTCCCCACAAACAGAGCTTTCTTTTGGTGGTATTTGATCACCTGTGCAATTTTTATTTTTTGCGCTATAAACAAAAAAAAGTGACAATTCTGAAAAAAAAAAAAAAAACAACAATATTTTTCTGCTATATAACATTCCCAATAAAAAAAAAATTGAAAAATGTTTTAATTATTTTAGGTCAATTTGTATTCTGCTACATATTTTTGGTAAAAAAAAAAAATCCCAATAAGCGTATTTTGATTGTAGGCACAATAACTTTTGCGCAAACCAAACTAGGGGAAAGATTTATGTCATTTATTTTTTTTTTTTACCAGTAATGGCGGTGATCTGCGATTTTTAGCAGGACTGCAACATTGCAACGGACCGATCGGACCCCTAACTGACATTTTTGACACTTTTGGGGGGGACCAGTGACATTACTACAGTAATCAGTGATAAAAAATATGCACTGTTGCTGTACTAATAACACTGGCAGGGAAGGGGTTAACCCAGGTGCAATCAAAGGGTTAAATGTGAGCTTAGGAGGTGTTTTATAACTGTGTGGGGGATGGGCTTGTGAAATCAACACAGAGACCTGTGTTCCCTAAATAGGGGGAACACAGGAGCTCTGTATTGATTCCTGAGAGAACAACAGCCGTTCTCTCTTCACGGGGAGCGATCGCAGGTGCCTGGCAGCAATCGCGGCCGCCGGCCCTGTGGATTGTTTTCTCTGCTGGCGAGTGGGCGTGCGCGTGCTCCCGCGAACCGCCGTACTGGTACGACGATTCGCGGGAACCTGCCGACGTATAACTGCGGCGGTTGGTCGGCAAGTGGTTAATGTTTGGGTTATGGGTTAGGATTTAAAATTAGGGGTCAATATTAACCACTTGCCGTCCCCAATACTTATATATATATGTTGCGGTTTGTAAGTGGTTTATGGGGCTTATGGCTGAAGATATCAGCCATAACACCAGTAGAAGAGTCCATGGACGGGTGTCTGTAAAGGGGATGCTAGAGAGTATCCTGAAGAGAATGTAGACCAAGTCTATTGCTGGAAAAAAGAGCAAGGAGACCTAACTATTTCCATACATGTGGCGGTATGGTTTGATCAGTGAGATCTCCCACAAGCAACCTGGTAAGCCAAGTGAGAGTTGTCCTTATCCGATGTATAGTTTCAGTTGGAGTATCCACTATTCCCTTCTCCCATCCAAGTTCCACAATAAATATTAAAAACCAACACCCCTGGACTGTTTTTTGAGTAATGAGCCATTGGGACTAAGGTTGAATGTGTGAACTGTACCCTAAGTCTCCAAGTGCTCTTCATGTTCTTCAAGGGTTTTGCTGAAGACAATGATATTGTTTAGGTAAACCAACAATTCAATCAGGTTCAGGTCTCCTACTGTCTTCTCCATCAGCCTCCGGAATTTTGCTGGAGCACCAGACAGACCTTGAGGTATCCTGCCAAAGTCAAAGAACCCTAACTGAGTGTCGTCAGGATGCAAGGGGATTTGATAGTACCCATTTTTTAAGTTCAATACACTGAACCACTTCACCCCTGACAGGCTCTGCAGGGCATCTTCTATCCTTGGAGTGGTATACTAGTCAGGGATAGTTCTCCGGTTGAGCATCTGATAGTTGAACCTCAGGGAACTATTCTTCTTCTACACCACCACTATGGGCTCCTAGACTCCCGAATGTTGCCTGCTGTCTTCAATTCGGACAGCTGCTCACGTAGATCTTCCAGGTCCCCCAATAGGATCCGTCTGACTCTTTCCCTGAATGGTTTGTCTTCCTGAAGGCAGATCTGGTGTTGGGCACTTTTTGCACACCCCACATCAAACTCATTCTTCAAAAACATATCCTGCCATTGTTGGAGCTGGGCTGACTCTTTCTTTCTACTCGGGTGAGAGTGGAGTGTTTTGTGGTTAGAACTGCTCTATGGGAATCCCATCCTTTACTCCACCCCACCAAATCAAATGGTGAGACTGGCTGGATTCACTTGTCCTAACGGAATTTAGGCCCACAATTGCAATGGTGAAGCCGTAATATTTCAGACACTGGCTGGAATCTTCTCATGGTTTCGCTGCAATGCCTCAGTTGATAATACTTCTGGGATTAGCTCCACTTCTGTGTCCTCTCCCCGACAGTCAGCTTCAAGGACAACAAAGGGGCCCAGTTGCTCCCAATTGAGGTTGAATGAAGCTTGTAGACACGCCACCTCTCCAGGTTGTAGTATCTTCTCACTTCTGTCTAGTCACCATATTTTCCCCACTCCTTCAACTGGTGCTTTCTGTTTCTAAACTAGGCGTTGGTATATTTGTCTCCGCATGGGTTGTATACCCTCAGTTGGAGTATTGGGCTTCAAGAGAAGAGTAGTGTAACGCTCCGGCGTTTGTTTAGTGAAATGGATATGCAGCTGCAGAATTTCCACTCAGTAGTCGTGCAGAGATGTGTTGAATCACCATATCCAACTCTCCAGACTCATCATTGTGGCCCAGCCTGCCTCAGCATGCAAATATACAGGCACTCAGTTAAGATGTTCCTGGAGTGATAGTTTGTATACGATAGTATAGAGGTGATGTGCTGAAAGGACAGGCGTGAGTAGTAATAGCAATGATAGGCACTCAATAGTAATGTTCAGGAGTGTTAGCAGATGGTGATAGATAGTATGCAGATAGGTTAGCAATCATGTACATTTAACAGGTGGTAGGGGACAGCAGATGAAGTGTACAGGAATTGTTAAATCACAGTGGCGGCTGGTGCTCAAAATTTTTGGGGGGGCGCAAAAACAAAAATGTAATAGGTATTGCTTCGCGGCAAAAAACGCGGTAAAAAAATTGCATGACTTTGAGATCATGGTACAGGCATGGCACATGTGATGGTATAGGCATGGCACAGATGGTACAGGCATAGCACAGGTGATGGAATAGGCATGGCACAGATGGTATAGGCATGGAACAGGTGGTAGAATAGGCATGGCACAGGTGATGGTATAGGCATGGCACAGGTGATGGTATAGGCATGGCACAGGTGATGGAATAGGCATTGCACAGGTGATGGTACAGGCATGGCACAGGTGATGGAATAGGCATGGCACAGATGGTATAGGCATGGCACAGGTGATGGAATAGGCATGGCACAGATGGTACAGGCATGGCACATGTGATGGTACAGGCATGGCACAGGTGATGGAATAGGCATTGCACAGGTGATGGTACAGGCATTGCACAGGTGATGGTACAGGCATGGCACAGGTGATGGAATAGGCATGGCACAGATGGTATAGGCATGGCACAGGTGATGGAATAGGCATGGCACAGATGGTACAGGCATGGCACATGTGATGGTACAGGCATGGCACAGGTGATGGAATAGGCATTGCACAGGTGATGGTACAGGCATTGCACAGGTGATGGTACAGGCATGGCACAGGTGATGGAATAGGCATGGCACAGATGGTATAGGCATGGCACAGGTGATGGAATAGGCATGGCACAGATGGTACAGGCATGGCACAGGTGATGGTACAGGCATGGCACAGGTGATGGAATAGGCATTGCACAGGTGATGGTACAGGCATTGCACAGGTGATGGTACAGGCATGGCACAGGTGATGGAATAGGCATGGCACAGATGGTATAGGCATGGCACAGGTGATGGAATAGGCATGGCACAGATGGTACAGGCATGGCGCAGGTGGTAGAATAGGCATGGCACAGATGGTACAGGCATGGCGCAGGTGATGGAATAGGCATGGAACAGATGGTACAGGCATGGCACAGGTGATGGAATAGGCATGGCACAGGTGATGGTAAGGTCATGGCACAGGTGGTGGAATAGGCATGGCACAGATGGTACAGGCATGGCGCAGGTGATGGAATAGGCATGGCACAGATGGTACAGGCATGGCAAAGGTGATGGAATAGGCATGGCACAGGTGATGGTAAGGTCATGGCACAGGTGGTGGAATAGGCATGGCACAGATGGTACAGGCATGGCGCAGGTGATGGAATAGGCATGGCACAGGTGATGGTAAGGTCATGGCACAGGTGGTGGAATAGGCATGGCGCAGGTGGTGGAATAGGCATGGCACAGATGGTACAGGCATGGCACAGGTGATGGTAAGGTCATGGCACAGGTGGTGGAATAGGCATGGCACAGATGGTACAGGCATGGCGCAGGTGGTGGAATAGGCATGGCACAGGTGATGGAATAGGTATGGCACAGATGGTACAGGCATGGCGCAGGTGGTGGAATAGGCATGGCACAGGCATGGCACAGGTGATGGAATAGGCATGGCACAGATGGTACAGGCATGGCGCAGGTGGTGGAATAGGCATGGCACAGGCATGGCGCAGGTGGTGGAATAGGCATGGCACAGATGGTACAGGCATGGCACAGGTGGTGGAATAGGCATGGCACAGATGGTACAGGCATGGCACAGGTGGTGGAATAGGCATGGTGCAGATGGTACAGGCATGGCGCAGGTGATGGAATAGGCATGGCACAGATGTTACAGGCATGGCACAGGTGATGGAATAGGCATGGCACAGGTGATGGTAAGGTCATGGCACAGGTGGTGGAATAGGCATGGCACAGATGGTAAAGGCATGGCGCAGGTGATTGAATAGGCATGGCACAGGTGATGGAATAGGCATGGCACAGGTGATGGTAAGGTCATGGCACAGGTGGTGGAATAGGCATGGCACAGATGGTACAGGCATGGCACAGGTGATGGTAAGGTCATGGCACAGGTGATGGTAAGGTCATGGCACAGGTGGTGGAATAGGCATGGCACAGATGGTACAGGCATGGCGCAGGTGGTGGAATAGGCATGGCACAGGTGATGGAATAGGCATGGCACAGATGGTACAGGCATGGCGCAGGTGGTGGAATAGGCATGGCACAGGCATGGCGCAGGTGGTGGAATAGGCATGGCACAGATGGTACAGGCATGGCACAGGTGGGGGAATAGGCATGGCACAGGCATGGCACAGGTGATGGAATAGGCATGGCACAGATGGTACAGGCATGGCGCAGGTGGTGGAATAGGCATGGCACAGGCATGGCGCAGGTGGTGGAATAGGCATGGCACAGATGGTACAGGCATGGCACAGGTGGTGGAATAGGCATGGCGCAGATGGTACAGGCATGGCGCAGGTGATGGAATAGGCATGGCACAGATGGTACAGGCATGGCACAGGTGATGGAATAGGCATGGCACAGGTGATGGTAAGGTCATGGCACAGGTGGGGGAATAGGCATGGCACAGATGGTACAGGCATGGCACAGGTGATGGTAAGGTCATGGCACAGGTGATGGTAAGGTCATGGCACAGGTGGTGGAATAGGCATGGCACAGATGGTACAGGCATGGCGCAGGTGGTGGAATAGGCATGGCACAGGCATGGCGCAGGTGGTGGAATAGGCATGGCACAGGCATGGCGCAGGTGGTGGAATAGGCATGGTACAGGCATGGCGCAGGTGGTGGAATAGGCATGGTACAGGCATGGCGCAGGTGGTGGAATAGGCACTTACCTGCGACGGCTCGGATCCCGGCGGCGGCTTCTCCCCTCCTCGCGACTCCGACGTCCGTCCTCTTCTGCTCGGCTCCCGGCGGCGGCTTCTCCCCTCCTCGCGACTCCTCTTCTGCGGCGGGCTGCGGCGGGAAAGTGACCGGGCGGTGACGGTGAGTGACTGATGCACGCACCGGCACCGCCCCCAACGAGGTCACCATGGATGTCCTGAATCATGATTGGTCCAGGCTGGAGTCTGGACCAATCATGATCCAAGACATCACAAAAGGGGGTGGTGTAGCGCATTGCTCTGCGCTACAGTTACGCCCCAGAAGGCCACCAATTGGCGCCTCTGCTGGTGGAAAACCCCACCCACCATCGGCACCAATGCGGCGGACGCCAAAAGGGGGGTGGTGTAGCGCAGAGCTCTGCGCTACAGTTACGCCCCAGAAGGCCGTCTATCGGCTCTTTTTTTTTTTTTTAAATCTTTTTTTTTTCTTTTTCTTTTTTTTTGGGGGGGGGCGGCGCCCCTGCGCCCCCTATGGGCCGGCCGCCACTGTTAAATCAAGAACTAGCAATCTATGTAACAGTGCAGATGATAGAAATAGTAATGCATAGATAGCAACAGTCTTTAGTATACAAGAGTAGATAGTGCAAGTTGATAGGAAGGAATCCCCTGCGGGGTACTTATCACTAGTTGGTTTTAGAGAGATGAGGGGTCCGGTAATGAGAAGAAGGATCGGTAGCGAGATACAGGATCCGTAGCGAGATACAGGAAATAGCTGGAGGCTTCGGCAGCGTCAGACAAGGCTGTGTAACAAGCGGTTTGTACGAACACCTTGTGAGTGAAAACCGGCGATTGAAATAGCCACTCAGAGCGGCGCCCAGTGATGACCTCACGAGATTTAAAGGGACAGGTAGCTATATGCGGAAGAATTGGGCTGGAAGGGTACCGAAGGTACCAGAATCTTACAAGTAGGCAGTCTCCTGACAAGGTCAGTGTTGGTTCCTATGATCAGGGAACTCTTGCTGGCTCCTGGTGGGCGAGGACATACCTCAGCTAATGTATCAAAAGCATCTGAATGTCCAGTCACAGAGGAGTTAAAAGTTAACTTAACTAGTAAGTAGCAATCATAGGGGAAATGCTGGGTTCCAAGGCCCCATTCTTCTAATTCCTGCAATTTCTGCAGGGGCATATGTTTGAGGTGTCTGTCATAAAGGTCTTGGTATAGCAGGGCATTTTGTATAGATACCTTCCACTTGAATGGGCACAATAGGAGAAGGTCCCTCTAGCTCAACAGGGAATTTGTGAGGAGTAGTAGAATTACTCTCTCCTGTGGCCTATATCTGTGCCCCCTTCCTGTGGGTATTCTGATTTTGCTTGTTTCTCAGTTGAACTCCGGAGGGCTGCTGTGCACTGACTTTTCAAAGCCAGGCACCTAAGGCCAAGGAGAGAGGGATGTTGGGTCACTCAGAAACAACAGTCAGGGCCCTCTGCGAGGGTTTGGGCTTCCACTGTGGTCTTCTTGAGTCCTTGACTTTGGAGCTAGCTGTTGTATATGGGCACCCGGTTCAACGGGGCCCTCGAAGTTTCCAATCAGCTTCTGGCATTGGCTCCCAGTGTCCCTGAGTGGCAGAACAACATAGCTGGCACTTGGCTACAGGAGCATTCTTCCCACTGACCACCAATCTAAGGGGCATTCTTTCCACTGACCATCAAGGTAACAGACATTCTTCCCACTGGCCACCAATGTAAGGAGCATTCTTCCCACTGACCTCCAATGTAAGAGACATTGTTCCCACTGGCCACAAATGTAAGGATCATTCTTCCCAATGACCTCCAATGTAAGGAGCATTCTTCTCACTGACCTCCAATGTAAAAGGCATTCTTCCCACTGACCAGTAATGTGAGGAGCATTCTTCCCACTGAACTCCACTGTAAAGAGCATTCTTCCCATTGACCACCAATCTAAGGGACATTCTTTCTACAGTGACTGCCACAGTAAGGAGTATTCTTCCCACTGACCTTCAATGTAAGAAGCATTCTGCCCACTGACCAACAATATAAGGAGCATTCTTTCCATTGACCACCAATCTAACGGGCATTTTCCCCAATGACCACCAATGTAAAGAGCATTTTTCCCAATGACTATCAATTTAGGGCCATTCTTCCATTTGACTACCAATGAATGAGACTCGATAATTATTTCAAGGGTTCCTCTGGGGTTAAAAAGGTTGAGAATGGCAGCACTATAGCAACAAAGTCTAGCTGAGGATCACTACTTATTAAAACTGTTCAGAACTCCTACAGCACTTCTCCTTATAAACAGCATTCCTCTAAGTGAAGATCAGAGGTGAACAGCTACAGGGCTCCAAGGCCCAAGGACAAAGTGCCACGCCACTGGAACTGCAGTATTCTGGTAGCAATCAGGGAATCAGGGAATTCTTACCAGTACTATATGAATATTACATAGGTGGGGTAGAGCCATTTGTTCCTTCCCCCCTTCCTGCCTCAGTTGGGCACCTCTGAATGGCCCCCCTCCTTCTCACTGGGAGTTGTTTTGGTCCACCTAGCCCCCACCTAGCCCCCGACATCTTGGTCTAGTCTGGGATCTAATTAGAGAGAGATGAGTACCAGTGATTCTTTCTGAAATTGCAATCTATATTTCATAAATTAACTCAACTGCACCCCAAACACCCCTGAAGAAGCCAACAAAGGCAAAACGCATTGGGATGAATCTTTCCTTCACCATATACAGTACCTGGGTTCACTGTAATACAATGAAGTTTATTTATGAGAGGAGGAGTCTCGAGTTTCAGGGGTGCCTTTTTGAGTTACATTTTTTTGATGTGCAATATCATTTATTGTTTTTAGGGGAAATGTTATTCCCCACATTTGGACTTTTAAAAAAATAATGATTGTATATGAATAAAATA
This sequence comes from Pelophylax lessonae, assembly GCF_965119305.1. Lineage (NCBI taxonomy): Eukaryota > Metazoa > Chordata > Amphibia > Anura > Ranidae > Pelophylax > Pelophylax lessonae. The sequence continues at coordinate 282,804,567 of NC_138775.1, read as the reverse complement.
TTTTTTCTTTTTTTAATGTTTGTGTATCTATAATTATTCTGAAAGGGAGTTCAACACCTTTAAAATCCTGTCTGTTCATTATTTTGTTCTTTCGGATTAACCTACTTTCTTTCTCCTCTAAAATGCCAATAGCCTATTGGGCATACAAGATCCCATAGGATCAGATCTGACCTGGATCTATGTACTTTGGTAATTGTTGCTGCCCAATATAAAAGGGTAATTTTTCCATGGGCAGTAGGTTGTCTGCTGGAATAATACTACTGTCACGCCCAGGGCTTTTTCTTTCAGAGAATAGGTACCCCCCCCCCCCTCTTAGTCACCCCTTGTCTCCGCCCCTTACCCACCTCTAAGCACTATCTCTTGGTTCAAACCCCCTGCCCCCATCCCAGTACTGCCCCTTTTAGAGAATACAGAACCAAGTATTATTTTGTCATGCTAAGTATTTTGTATGAACTTTGTAAATTATAACAAGAAAAGCATTATAATAGACCACTGCAGTCACCAACAATAGAATATGCAGATAATAGCAGCCTCAGCGAAGCTCCATCCAAGCCACGCCTTCCGACACCTTTCATGACTAAGCCCAATGGGTGGGCGAAACTTGTAGAATTGTGGCTTGCAAGGGGTTGGGCTGAGGCTGCCAATGCCTGAATACCGGCTGAGTTTGTTTGCTGTGGGGCGATCGGGACCTTTTCTTGTTGATTATATAGAGCCGGGATGGGCTCTTTACACTGAGCAGGAACCCACAATGGAGCCTACTGAATTCGGCTGCAGGAGCCTGAGTGGTAAACCATATGCTTTTCAGGTCACTTTTTTTTTTGCTTTGTTTTTACAAAGCCAACTAGACATGTGCACTTTGCTTCAGTCCGAATGTAAATTCCAACAAATTTTTGGTTATTCGGAGATTCGGATGTATCCGAATTTGCGAGTGAAATAGTAACGAATTTTGTTGAAATTTGTTTAATTTTGTTCTTTTAAGTTTATTCTTTTTCTAACAAATTCCAAATGTTCAGAACAATTCAAATAAGGTATTTTTAAAAAAAGATCAACCAATTTGAATTCTGTGCGAAGAATAGCGGATTAAGGAGTGGGCCAGGAAGTGGCCACTGCGTCCTTAACAACCGATGACTCATCAGCTGTCAGCTGTCTTCCCCAATGAGACCTGAAATGTAACCAAAGAATGCAGGCAATAGAAAAGTCAGAATAAAAAACTGTGTGGGGGTCCCTCCCAAAATCCATGCCAGGTCCTTCAGGTCTGGTATGGATTTTAAGGGGAACCCCATGCCAGAATAAAAAAAAAAAACAGTGTGGGGTCCCCCCTCAAAATCCATACCAGACCCTTATCTGAGCATGCAGCCCGGCAGACCAGGAAAGGGGGGGGGGGTGAAGAGTGAGCATTCTCCCCCCTTCCTGAACCATACCACGCCACATGCCATCAACATGAAGGGTGCTTTGGGGCCCCCCCACCCCAAAGCACCTTGTCCATGTTGATGGGGACAAGGGCTTTTTCCCCACAACCCTGGGTGGTCGCTGTTGGGGCCTGCGGGCAGGGGGCCTATTGGAATTTGGAAGCCTTAACCACTTTACCTCCGGCCACTGTGCCTCTACTGCGGCACGGTGGCTCGTTATCGTCCAGCGACGTAGACCTACGTCACTGGACTCCTCCCCCTGTAGGCGGCGCTCGCGCGCCGCCGGAGGCGCGCTCCCGCTGTTTTCATTCACAGCGGGAGTCGGGCCAGGGGAGGAGCGGCGGCGGTGATCTTGTAAGTGACAGGGAGTGACAGATCGGAGTGTTCAGCATAGTTGAACATCCGATCTGTCCCTGACTCACTCAGTCACCTCCCCCCCCACACGTCAGTAAGCACCAGGCATACATTAACCCCTCCCTCTCCAATAAAATTAACCCCTTCCCTGCCAGTGTCATTTTTACAGTAACAGTGCATATATATAGCACTGATTACTGCAGTAATGTCACTGGTACCCCCAAAAGTGTCAAAAATGTGAGTCAAGGGTCCGATCTGTCCGCCGCAATGTCGCAGTCCCGCAAAAAAAATCGCAGATCGCCGTCATTACTCGTTAAAAAAAAAACACCAAAAATGACAGAAATCTTTCCCTTAGTTAGTAAACGCAATAACTTTTGCGCAAACCAATCAAAATACGCTTATTGTGATTTTTTTTACCAAACATAGGTAGCAGAAAACAAATTGGCCAAAAATTTAAAAAAAAATTGATTTTTACATATTTTTTGGGAGGAATTTCATATAAAAAAATGTTAAACATATTGTTATTTTTTCAAAATAAATGCTCTTTTTTTGTTTATAGCGCAAAAAGTAAAAATCGCACAGGTGATCAAATACCAGCAAAAGAAAGCTCTGTTTGTGGGAAAAAAAGGACGTAAATTTCGTTTGGGTACGGCGTCGCACGACCGCGCAATTGTCAGTTAAAGTCGCACAGCGCCGAATCGCAAAAAGTGGCCTGGACGTAAAACAGAAAAATCCTCCGGTGGTAAAGTGGTTAACAAGGGGCCCCCAGACCCCCCCCCCATGTGAATGAGTGTGGGAGTACATAGTACCCCTACCAATTTACCAAAAAATTCACGAAAAAATTTGAAAACAGAAAATGAATAAACAAAATTATATGAAACTTAAAGAATTCTGAAATTAATCAACTAAACGAAAATAGTAAGATAACGAATCCATCCGAAATGAAACAAAACAAATTTTTCTGTTCTGCACATGTCTTAAGCCAACCCAAAAATCTGTAATGAATATGTTCAAATACTTAGAACCGTCAAACATTTCTTGAATTACAAGATGATTTTTCAAGTATAAAACAATATTCCACGAAGATCCGAGATCAGCCAAAACAATAGAAAGGATCACATCAGGTTAGCAGCATCCTGAGTCCCCAATAGTAGCGCAGGCTGAATATATAAACACGTATCTGTTGGCAGACATCGCGGAGGGGCCTCCACCACGAGGCACGGCATTCTGGGCTCCTCTCCATTCGATCTGTGAATTAATTGACTTGGTTTGAACTCCGGTGTTTTCTGCTGGAGAAGTCACTGTGAACATGTTGTACATATCTCAAATATCAAATAACAAATGTTCTGAATGTTCCAGATGCTGAACAGGAGCCAGGATTTTTTTTTTATTTTTTTTATTAAACATTTGATGGAGCTTTAAAAAAAAGAGGAAATTGGACACACAAAAGAAAATAACAATCAGATAATAGAAAAAAGTATTATCATAATTCACTGATTAAAGTGGACCTAGCATTAGATATATTTTTTTCATATTAACCACTTTAAGACCGGAAGGATTTGCCCCCTTCCTGACAGGCCCTATTTTGTGATTCGGCACTGTGTTACTTTAACGGACAGTTGCACGGTCATGCGACGCTGTACCCAAATAAAATTGTTGTCCTTTTTGTCCCACAAACAGAGCTTTCTTTCGGTGGCATTTGATCACCTGTGCGATTTTTATTTTTTGCGCTATAAACAAAAAAAGAGCGACAATTCTTAAAAAATAACAACATTTTTCACATTCTGCTATATAACATTCCCAAAAAAAAAAATGTAAAAATCTAAATTTTTTAACATTTTAGGCCAATTTGTTTTCTGCTACATATTTTTGGTAAAATAAAATTGCAATAAGCGTATTTTGATTGGTTTGCGCCAAAGTTATCGCGTCTACTAAATACGGGAAAGAAAAATGTAATTTTTATTGTTTTTATTTTCTTTACTAGTAATGGTGGCGATCTGCGATTTTTTGCGGGACTGCAACATTGCGGCGGACAGATCGGACCCCTGACTGACATTTTTGACACTTCTGGGGGGACCAGTGACATTACTACAGTAATCAGTGCTAAAAATATGCACTGTTACTGTAAAAATGACACTGACAGGGATGGGGTTAACAGTGTGGGTGATCAAAGGGTTAAATGTGAGCCTAGGGGAGTAATTCTAACTGTGGGGGGAGGGGCTTCTGAAATTACCATAGAGACCTGTGATCCTATATGGAAGGATCACAGGGGCTCTATGATCATTCCAGGGAGAAGAACGGTCAGCTGTGTTTACAACAGCTGCCCGTTCTTCTCTCTCAGCGGGGAACGATCGCAGGTGTCAGGCTGCAATCAGAGCCGTCTGCCCACTGCATCGGCTTCCCCGCCGCCGGCGGGGCGTGCTCGCTCCCTAGCCTCCTGAGAGTGAGCGATGTACAGCTACGGCGATTCGCCCAGGAGCGGCTGCCTGCCGCCGTATAACTGCAGCGGGCGGTCGTAAAGCGGTTAAGTACAGCATGCTAGTTAATGGGTCATAGTGACACTTTTAGGTATTTATTACCTTTCACAGAGATCACAACTGCCACTCAGCTGCTTGTTGCCCCCTGGATGCCCGTCTTAAAGAGCTCATACTTTTGTATATTATGACGTGATTGATTTATTAATGCAAACCTATGTTACTGAAAGGTTTGCATTAAAAACTCCAGTCTAGAGATAGATTGGGAAGGCCTGAAATAAAAATTGTGGGGAAAAAAAAATAAAAATTTTAAGTTTTTTTTCAAAGCTGTTTTTTTGTTTTTTTTTACGGAAAAATTGGGAAAACAAAGAAGTGGGGAATATGTTCACGTGACATGGTATCTAAACTATTTAACATGTAAAGTCTTAAATTATTGCACGTTCTCTCAGCTGAAGACAAGCAAATCCTGGAATACAGTTCAAGTAACACTGCACTTCTCAATGCAGTTCTCATACAAGAGAAATATGCATTTCTGCCACTAGGGGGCACTGCAGGGGAAAGGCTCCAGTTTTGATTTCTTGTGGGCTCCATTTTGTACAGTTGGATGATTGTTGTTGGGATACAGTAGATGATAGTTTCTGTCCTCTCAGGCCTTAAAGCGGAGTTCCGGGCTCGGGGGTGAAATTTAGATAAAAATACCCCCAGGACATTCCATAATGGATAGCTTCTGAACTGTCCTGGGTCACACTTACCTTTTAGAAGAAATACTTACCTTGGCCATTTTGTACAGTTGGATGATTGTTGTTGGGATACAGTAGATGATAGTTTCTGTCCTCTCAGGCCTTAAAGCGGAGTTCCGGGCTCGGGGGTGAAATTTAGATAAAAATACCCCCAGGACATTCCATAATGGATAGCTTCTGAACTGTCCTGGGTCACACTTATCTTTTAGAAGAAATACTTACCTTGAAAATTTCTTCTCAAGTGTGGGCAGCTATAGCCAGGGCATCCTCTTCTGTGTCCTCTGCGTCCTTTTCCGTGTCCTCTTTGTCCCAGAATGCCCTGCACCGGCCCCGCTCGTCACTTCCAGAGCAGGCGCGTCATCCCTGCACAGCTTCTGGGCATGCAGGCATCACTCCGGTACAAGCACTTTCCTGAAATATCAGCAATATCGGTAACCTCAGGGGCCGATTCTGATATATCGAGAAAAGTGCATATTGGCCCTCAATATATCGGCATTGCCGATATTCGGTCGATCCCTAGTTCAAACAGTCCCTAACAGCCAGGTGCTTTTTTACCTGTAAGTCACACTAGGTATCTGTAAGTTTCTTAGGCTAGGCCCCCAAAAAGTCTCATATGTGGTTTCCCCATACTCAGGAGAAGCAGCAGAATTTTTTTTGGGGTGTAATTTCCCATATTCCCATGGCATGTGTGAGCAATATATCATTTAAGTGACAACTTTGTGTAAATAATTGTATGGCAACATTTTAGTTTATTGGATATTTTTTTATAACAGAAAGTAGAAAATTATTATTTTTTTTTTCAAAATATTGTCTTTTTTAGTTTATATAGCAAAAAATAAAATCCCAGTGGTAAACAAATACCACTAAAAGAAAGCTCTGTTTGTGGGAAAAAGAGGACAAAAATTTCATTTGGGTGCAGCGCAATTACCAGTTAAAGCAGTTGTATCCCCTGTGTAAAAAAAAAAAAAAACCCTACAGGACAATGGCATAATGTGCTAGTATGCATCGCTCCTTCCTTTTCTGAATGGACAGAGTCATAGTCAGTGACATTGTAAAAAAATAAAATAAAATGATAAAAAATAATACAATTAAAATACCAAAAAATAAAAACCACTGACACCAGTGGGTGAACCTCCAGGATCGCAAAGGTCACACTTGCGACCGAGCCGTGGCATTCCACCACCGTGCGGAGGCCCCAAGATGGCAGGAAGGGGGCCCACTGAAGAACTTGTGAAATGGTCCCACGGTGGGACCGTAATAAAGGGCCCCGCAACAAGAAATCAGGCTTGAAGGGAGGGGCCACGGCCAGGGATCCGGGACCCTTCATGGTTTCTTGCACCGGGGTCCTGAAGGTTCTAGTGACGCCTCTGCATTAAAGCGGAGTTCCGGGCACAAAATCGACCTAATCGATTTTGTGCCCATCCGCTGGATCTTCTTCACCTGAAAAGGAATTGGATAGCTAGGTATATTTTTTTTTTTTACCCACCTTGTAATTGTAGATAGAAAATACTCACCTCTTCTTCACTTCCTCCCTCTGTGCCACGGCTCCGCCGTCACTTCCTCCTTTGCGATGATTCCTGGGAGCTGAACGTCATCGCTCCCAGGAATCAATGCAACGGCGACCGGCCCCCTGGGCGACGCCGCATTCCCTGCTAAACAGCTTCTGGGCACGCCCAGAAGCTGTGGAGGAATGCGGCGCCGCACCGGAAGTGACGAGAGGGGCTGGTGCAGGCGCATTCTGGGAGAAGAAGACGCGGAAGAGGATCACGCCGGCTTCAACTGCCCACAAGAGAAATGGCAACGCTGGAGAAGAAATTTTATAAGTGAGTATTTCTTCTTGCAGGTAAGTGTGAACCGGGACAGATCAGAGGCTAGCCATTGTGGAATGTACTAGCCCTGACTGTCCCGGGGGTATGTCTATTGAAAAAACGTTTTCGTGCCCGGAACTCCGCTTTAAAGAGGAAGTAAAGTCCCATGCATACGATAAGGTGATAAGGCTTACCTATAGTTACTGTAAATATCTCCTAAACGTGCACCATTTAGGAGGTATTTACTATAAAGGCAGTCAATGACGTCATTGGCACATGCACTCTGAAGGAACGGCCGCCCTCGCAGTTCCTTCAGAATCCTGTGCCATGATTGACGGTCCAGCGCGTGGCATCATTGCGGCTCTGGCCAGTTACACATCTGGAGTCTGCAGAACCCGGAAGGAAGACGGGTGAAGATGGACCTACACTAAAATACTGAAAACTGAACTTTTAACATGTTCTTGTCAATTCAAAAGTGGTTCTAAGGCTTCATTCACACCGTGGCATTCTGGATCAAGGGGGGGGAATCGCTGCAATTCTGATACCGCGATCCTGATTTGCCGCAAATCGTGGGATGCGCTTGTGATCCCCATTCCTTCCAATGGCACTCCAATCGGAGCTGTGTACCGCAATTTGCAGCAATCCAGGATGGCGGGCGGAATCGCAACAATTCCACAAGCCGTCCGGAATGCCATGGTGTGAATGGAGCCTAAAGACTGAAGGTCAGTGCGCTGCTCCCCCCTCAGCCTCCCCCCCCCAAATACTTTCCTGAGCCCCGAGCCTGATCCAGCGATGTTTACGAGAGCAGAAGCTCTCCTGGGTCTCTGCCTCCTCATTGGTTGAGACACAGCAGTGAGAGCCATTGTCTGCCACTGCTGTTAATCATAGCCAGTGAAGAGGGAGCCGGGGCTCTGTGTCTCATAGACACAGAGAGGTGGCTCAGGAGTGAGCACACATGAATGCCCCTATAGCAAGCAGCTTGCTATGGGGGAACTCAGCAGGGGGGGGACAGGAGCGCCGGTGGGGGACCCGAGGAGGATTGGGGCTGCTCTGTGCAAAACCACTGCACAGAGCAGGTAAGTATGATGTTTGTTATTTTTTTTAAAAAGCTGAACCTTTACAAACGCTTTCATTATTTTAACCCCTTAACGCCAGCCTAACACAAATATGCGGCCCCACCTTGACTGGGCTTTTTTCCGTGGGGCCGCATATTTGCATACCTCCCTTTATGCTGGGAGTGGGCCCAGCAGAGAGACCGGGGTCTCACGGAGAGCCCCGGGTTCTGTACTAGCGATAGGGACCCAAAACTCCCGATTCCGGGTCACCTGATCGCCACGATAGCCTCTGATTGGCTTTGACAGTGATCCCATCAATGTGAAGCCAGTCCCCGTGTTTTTTTTTCTCTGTGAATGGAGAGAGATGCATCGTATCTCTCTCTCTCTTTGCAGAATAAAAAAAAAAAGTGCGTGTAAGAAAAAAAAAAAAAAAAATTATATTAATAAAAAAAAAAAAAATAATACAAAAAAATACCTAAATCAAGGTTTGATCTAGGTCAGTGCGAGGGCTAATCTTTGGGTCAATGTCAGGGTCAAAGGTCAAGGTCAGGTCAGTCTTTTTTTTTTTTTAAATAGTTTTAGTTATTGTCAGTGTGCTTTAGGTAGGATAAGTAAAAAGCAAAATGCGCTGTACTACGGGTACAAACAACAACTAACATACGCATATGTGGTATAGCTGCAATCGTCAAGAGCAGGGGAATTTAATTTGGGTTGTTCTTTGGTGGTAGGTTATGGTTGTAGCAAGAAATATACAGCTACATTTAAAAAAAAATAGTTTTTTTTTTTTTTTTACTATTTTGGGCCAGTTTTCCTTTGATAATAAAAAAAAATAAAAAATCAGGAGATATCCATTACCATTTACCACCAAATAAAAGTCCAATATGTCCTGAAAAAAAAAAAAAAAAAACTCGGTATAATCCCCCTGGATGCTCAAACTAGTTGTGATGATATGTACAGTTTTTCTAACACATGACAAAGTTGCAAAATGGTGCTTGGGCATTAAAATTTGGCACAAATGCGTTAGACCTGAAGTTTAATTTGCGTATATTTTGCTTATCCTGAATCCCTGGTGATCCTGATATGTAGGTCCTTTCTTGTTATAGGGTGACAACTATCTCCCAATTGTGCTGTTGCCTCGCCACCCTGTCACATGCCCCCCCTAGTGGAGACTACAAACAGCCATACAGACACACATTGCTCAGCCATGGTCCACCATTGTTACTATCAGGAAGCTAGTCCACAAAAACAAATATGGCAGCAGATACCGAAGCAAATGCAGGGAAGTGGCTGAAACAGGCTGGAGATGATAAGCAGGGAAACAGGATTTTATGGGAAGAAATGGTAATTATTTATGATACAATGTTTCAGAGTTCTATATATCCCAAAGATATTTTGCATTACAATGTCTGCCGCTTCTTCCGGCCTCATCCCTTTAAGTGCTCCCAGATGTACAAATGTTGGAAGTACACTACAGACACAATAGGATTTGTTTAGATAAAATAAACATCGAATGATTCTATATTCTATTCACAGAATTACTCAAATATTTCTATGACACTTTCACCTCTTTGATTATCTGTTCAGAAGAACGATCTCTTGTGAAGACATTTTGTTGACGCCTCCGCCCACCTTCCATAAAATCCCAGACCCATTCCAATTCGGAGATCTGTCTTCTAGAGCAAAACCAATTCATTTGTCTATGAAGAGATTTCCCTTATAGATCAACGAATATGAAATCCAGTATATGACACCCTCAGTGATTATGTGGAGGTGCCCCCCCCCATACCTAACTGGAGTAAGGAAATCCTTCATTAACCACTCCTGGACCTGAAGTATTTACCCCCTTAATGACCAGGCCATTTTTTGTGATACAGCACTACAGGGGAGGACTGGGCCAGGGGGCAGGGGGGCAATTGCCTGAGCGGGCCGCTCTGATGCCCTGTAAAAAAAGACTGCACTGCTTCAGCCACAGACATGCCTAAATGATTCCTGGTGAAGAAAAGTAAAAAGTCCCCACTGCTGACCTACTGAGTGCAGGATGAAGACGAAAACAGAGCGCAGCCCCCCCCCCCCCCCCCCCCCCAGCATGGATGGTGTAAGCTGTGTGAGCAGAAGCCGGTTCCATGCCCCACTGGAGACTCTCCCCCGGCCAGCCCCAACCGAGCTGTCCCAGCTCCCCCCAACCACCCCCTGCTGGCCAGGTTGGGAACCCGGATTTGGCCAGTGGGTAGAGAGTATCTGGAGCGGAGCTTCAGCCTGGAATGGAGGTCAGACAGAGGCTGGGAAGAGGGAGAGTGGGAGGGGGCCTAGTCGCTGCACCATGGGCCTCCTGATTGTACTTGCCCCCTGGACCGAAAGTTGCCAGTCAGCCCCTGCAGCACTGTGTTAATTTAACTGACAATTGCGTGGTCGTGCGATGCTGTACCCAAATAAAATTGATGTCCTTATTTTCCCACAAACAGAGCTTACTTTTGGTGGTATTCGATCACCAATGAAATTTTTATTTTTTGCGCTATATACAAAAAAAGAGCGACAATTCTGAAAAAAAAATATATATTTTTTACTTTCTGCTATATAACATTCCCAATAAAAAAAAATTAAATCTTTATGGGTCTGTACCCACTTATGAGAGCTGATGACGATACCAGCAATGCATAGTATAGTTTATTAAGAAATGATGTGATGGTACCAATGTAACATTTTTTTTATCTTTTTTGTAAATTGTTTTTAAGAAAACTATTATATTTTTAATGATATCTGAGTTTGCAGTGCAATTAAATCCCAACTTTCAGAGGCGCATGCGTGGAGCTCCCGAGAATGGACACGTGATCTTGGAGCTCCATCCCGCTGCAGTCTTTACTGCTCCATTGCCACTATCAGACTGAGTGGCCCCGCTCCTCTCTGCTCCCCAGAGTTACCAGGGACCCCAGGGAACATCCTTAAGGCAACAGGCTCTGTCAGTAGGGACATATCCCGGCAACCCAGATTCAGCCCCCAAACGCTGGAGGAATCTAGAAAATTACCGTGAAGATGGCCCAAGCCCCAAAAAAAGGGTATATATATCACACAAATAGAAAAAGTATGGGTTTCAGGGTCCAGTTAGAAACAGGAAAACCAAGAGGTCATATTGATAAAAAATTGAACATATTTTATTTAGATCATATACAAATATATAATGCAGTACATGAGGGATTACTGTATAAACAGAAAAACAAATCCCCCATCTCTTTAACAAAAACAATTAAAAACCACAGCACAGAAATATGCCCTTGATAAGAGCTGATACATGCTTCAAGCTGGTGTCGGTGCGAGAAGTCTCTGATGTTATGCGGTTTGAAGGTCCCAATGAGCCAACGCGTTTCGCATCGGGCTTCGTCAGGGCCCAAGAGACCGAACAATACCGATATTTCTTGCTGTATATTGTGTTATTCAATGGCAGGGCATCTAGACTCCTGTGTTCATAACAGAAATGGTATACCAAACCAATCTGAGGTTATTGGTCCTTTGGTCTATGTAGGTTCCCCATGTGTTGTAAGGTGGTCTTTATACCCCTCTGTCTGGACGTATCCTCCTAGTTATTTGGCTCAGTCAGCACACACAATACATCCTGGCTTCTTGCATTATCATCAGGAACATAGCCTTCTAGCCAGGTCTTTGGACTTTCCACTTCTATGGATGGATCTTCCCAAGCGACGTCAATCAATACTACAACGTGCTCTAAAATGGTCTAGAGGTACACATGGAGACAGGACGTATCAAGGATTCTTATTGCATATCCCCCATCGTTATGGGATGGTGCCCCCGGATCATAGGTCAAGACCTTTAGAACTGCTGAGGAACCGCTTGTCCTGCCTCAGATTGCCAAGATGGCGTCCAGCCAGCAGCATGCACAGGAAGACAGAGGAGAGGACATGGAAGCGAGCCTTGAGTCAAGTCCACACACAGCTTCACATGCAGGGGACATCGCAGTGAGTAAGCTCCCTGTTTCACTACTATCCCCAGCCTCTACAGAGTCTCTCCTGGAGAGGACATTTGACCAACTATTGATGACCCCACTAGCACCAACTTGAAACTGCTCTCTTCAAAATTGATGATTTGGAAAATAGATCTAGAAAATATAATTTTCGAATTAGAGGCCTTCCTGAATCTATCAAAGATGTGCAAACCACAGTTTGGGCCTTTATTAAAGATCTCTTTCTAGACATCCCAGATCATCGTCTAGAGCTGGACAGAGCCCAGAGGGCACTGAAACCGCTGCGGTCTGACGGCTTGCCTAGGGACATTATAGTGAAATCCCACTTCTATCGGCTGAAAGAGGACATCATGAGCATAACCAGGGACACTGAACAGCTTTCTATTCAAGGCCACCCGGTCCAAGTTTTTGCAAACCTGTCTCCTTTCATCTACCCAGAAATTAATAAAATAATGGTGGTCTTTTCTCTTCCGCTTGAGCTTCACTTTCCAGAATAAAACTCATGGGTTCTCCTCACTCCAGGAGGGGGAACGCTTACTTCTTCAACTGGGCCTCATTTCACTGGATCCGCCGTCGGCCTCTCACCTGCAGAATCATGGCTCCTCCAAACGCCCATCCCCACTGAGCCCACTCACTCCAGTCTGGCAAAAGCAGCAGAAGCCAAAAAGATCTAGGGACTCTCATCCTCCTAGATTTCAAGCAATAATTTACAAGATGATCCATGCCCTGTTCCTGTGCTACCTTTTTTGGGGGGGATTCTAGGTCTCCCCTTTGGTCTCTTGGACATTTGGGACATAACCCACCCCCCTTTTTATATATATATATATATATATATATATATATATATATATATATATATATATACCCGACTAGAGTTTTGTCGTTGCTTACCAGGTTACATGGAATTTGCCCACTAAAATTTTATTTCTGTTTGGGTTTTTATTTTTTTTGGGATATCTTGATTGAACCCTGGTGGTGTTTTACTCTTATACTGATAGATGGGCTCCCCTTTCGGATGCCTCGGTAGGGGTGGTTATCTCCTCATTTTGGGGTGATTTCCCATCCGGGCTTACGCGTCTGAGGGAAGAGTCACAGAGTTCTGGGGGGAGGTGGCCTATCCCAATGGTCTCGATGTGATCTCTCCTGGCTGGGAAGGGTCAATTCTTTAAAAATGACCCTCTTACCCAGGATTCTCTACCTCTTTTGCTCCCTACCCATTTCACTTCAGAAAACACATCTGCTCAAGTTTCAATCACAGCTCATTTGCTTCATCTGGGGTAAATAAAGGATACCATTGCCCTAAGAATACTTTGTTCCGATTAAAAACACAGGGAGGCCTAGGATTACCAAATTTATGGAAGTACTTCCAAGCAGCCCAATTGGCTCAGTTATCTATTGTTTATACGCGAGGCAATAGACCGGACTGGGTTAATATGGAGCGCCAATCTGTCCCTGGGCATACTATTGACTTCCTGATATGGTGTCCCCATAAGGATAGGCCACCGATTTTATCTCCTACATTCTCTGGTCTTATGCGATTCTGTGTCCTCAAACCCCGCACTTACCTCAGAGCTCAGGCCTTTGGCTCACCTTTTCCATTAACCGCAGTTCCCCCCAGGACTAGATATCAGGGCTTTCCAATGGTGGAAAAATAAAGGACTGTTCAGGATCGGCCACTTCATAAACTGCATGGGCCCTTTAATGGCGAGCCATTGCATTAGTAAACTAGACATGCTCCAATCGGAGAGATTTAGATTAAACCAAACACAACATTTCTTACTCTCTCTCTAGAGATCTAAACCAGACCCACTGAGAATCACTGCATATGAACAATGGTGCTCTCAGATCATAAATCAGACTTCTGAAAAACTTTGTGATGAGTAGGCAGCAAGTCCTGGAACATAGATGGGAGGTCGACACCTGGTACAAAAATTTTCACAGATCCTACAAGGGAAAAGTGAACGTCTCCCTCATTGAGGCGAGCATCAAACTCCTCTCGCGTTGGTATCTGGTCCCCTCCCACTTTGCCAGGATCTTCCCAGGCTCTTCGCTCTCGTGCTTTTGTGGTTCTGGCCATATGGGCTCTCTTTTTCATACATGGTGGCAATGCCCTCGTATAAGAGATTTCTGGAATAAAGTCTTCTACATGATACGTAAGGTTACTAAACTTGCTATTCCCAAAACACCTCAGATAGCTCCATTGAACAGCAGACCAGAGGGCGGCCCAAAACATACCCAGAAACGTATCCACTTTATTTTGTTGGGTGATAAACTTATTATTGCCTGGGCCTGGAAGCAGCCATCTGTTTCCTTTGCTGCAGTCGCTTCATGGGGAGACTCTACCTTGCTTATACAGGGAGTATATAGAGAGGAACCCAACAAACGGGCTAATTTCTATGCTATGGGGACACCGCACAGGTGAGAGGCATTGACTATCTGTCCAAATTACTTATAGTCACAAACCACGTGACTTCTTCAAAGGGTTTGTGACGCAACGCGTCAGTGAGAAGCATTACGGACGTCAATTCCGGTCTACGGCCGAGACTGGAAGTTTCAGAGTTAACCGCATCGGCAGATCTGTTGTTTGCTCTACGCTTCACATCGTATTTTACTGTAAGTGACCTGCATTTTTTTATTAAATATACCCTGATATACTGCACCATGAGAGTTTCCCTCTTATATTTTACCCGGGATGTATGAATGATATACTCTGGTGAAGAGAGGATATCGCCCTATAAGGAAAGGAGCATACAGTTTATTATTGCTGAGACCTATATATATATATATATATGAGAGGATGGCAATAAAGAAAACATTACCAAAGTGCGCTAACAAATATTGAACCAAGTGTTCAAAGGTACATGGATGGTATCCGGATTTATACCAAAATCATATGCATTCAGTCCAAAACAAAAGTGCAAAAACTGTGAAAAAGTCTTTCTTTTCAAATTGGAGTGAAGGTGAGGGAGTGTTGGGAGGTGGGTGGGGCCTCGTCCCAAAAAATGATCCAAAGTGATTCTCAGTGGCCTGATATACACATGTGGACACCCAGTGTTAAGAGTGGACTCTTACCACAATGTGGAGAGATGTGAGCATGTACTTGGTTGTGTCTAGAAGTCCCCAACTGATCAAGCTGGCAGGGATGGCTCTCGGAATGGACCGGAACAATCAGCTGCTTCCGAAGTGGGGAGGGATCTGTAGGCTTCCAAGCAGGGGGAGATGCCAAGACTTTCTCAGTGACAGCTCAGCACTACCATCTTTTGCCGGCCATCCTTCCAAACATTGTCCGTCCTGGAACTCTTTCCTCGTGCTGAGGAAAGCAGCTCTGAGGAGAGCACGAGGAAAGAGTTCCAGGACGGACAATGTTTGGAAGGATGGCCGGCAAAAGATGGTAGTGCTGAGCTGTCACTGAGAAAGTCTTGGCATCTCCCCCTGCTTGGAAGCCTACAGATCCCTCCCCACTTCGGAAGCAGCTGATTGTTCCGGTCCATTCCGAGAGCCATCCCTGCCAGCTTGATCAGTTGGGGACTTCTAGACACAACCAAGTACATGCTCACATCTCTCCACATTGTGGTAAGAGTCCACTCTTAACACTGGGTGTCCACATGTGTATATCAGGCCACTGAGAATCACTTTGGATCATTTTTTGGGACGAGGCCCCACCCACCTCCCAACACTCCCTCACCTTCACTCCAATTTGAAAAGAAAGACTTTTTCACAGTTTTTGCACTTTTGTTTTGGACTGAATGCATATGATTTTGGTATAAATCCGGATACCATCCATGTACCTTTGAACACTTGGTTCAATATTTGTTAGCGCACTTTGGTAATGTTTTCTTTATTGCCATCCTCTCACGTTTAATTCAAATTTCAGTGCTGCTTTCACTTCACTTCTCATCACTTCAGGACTGCGCACCTATTTTCTTTCACATATATATATATATATATATATATCCTGAAGTACCACATATAATTGGGAAGTATCATCCCCATTGGAGTAGATCAAGAGGTGAAAGATTATACCCAAACGCTCATTTGAGTGTGAATGGAGGTGAGCGGCCATTACACTTAATGCTGGATTGTTAGCTCACCTACCACTGCACCTGGCTGTCACTGGAATCTTTTCACTGCATCTTTTAAATCACTTGATCTATCTAATGGACTACTGAGCACTTTATTCACTTATTACAACCCATGTATGGACTGTTCAGCACTTTATTTATTCACATATAATATTTATTGAATATTTCTTGGACTTTTATATTCACTTCTATATTAGCATTTTCGTCATACTCTTTATTTTTATTTTTTGGATTTTGGCAAATATTTTAAGTAGTTTGATCACTGTCACATTTTTCAGTTATTGGTGTTTTTACCATATCATCACTTCTGCACTCATCACTTATTCACATATCAATGCATTGTGTTTTATGAATTTTCATATTTTGTGTGAGACTATTTGATTGATCATTTGTATGTGTTTTTATCCCATGTTGGAGATTCACTGCGATTTTTAAGTTTTTTTATATCTACATTACATTTATATCACATTGTGGACATCGTTTTTATTACATTCCCTCAGGATTTATTTTTTTATATTTTGAATTTCAACGTTTTTAGTTCTTTTTATCATTGGGTGGTCCATCACTTTTAAGGATTAGAGCGCTGATTCTCTCTATCTTACAAAATGTTGGGATGTCTGTACACTACAAACTGGGTTGGCCCTTCACTGCTAAAGACCAGTCCTATGTTCCAGACTTAGAGCATATCTGATTACTTAGATGTTCTACACTGTACCTATAACATTTTTTTCTGTGCTTTTATATAACCTTTGGTACATTTTTCACCTTTTACGCATGTTGGAAGAAAATTTTCCCAGATAAAAGTTGTTGATTTTATACTTCCTTTACTCTTTTGTTTACTTTATCTGGTTGACCTATACCTCAAAAATCCCTGTGGGGCTTCTTCTCTCTTGGATATCTTGGATAATGGTCCAAGAAAAGGCAGTGAGCATTTTCCAAGATACTGTCCGCACCTTTGATTTGTCTGGGAACCCTGGATTGAATTAATTTGACTACCCCTGTATTCCCCAACAGGATCATAAATGTTATCTGGACCACCGGTGTCCGAAATTCTTCTATGATGTCTGACTCCTTCCTTTTTCCTGATTTCTTTTCTTCCTTCTATATCTCCTCCTTCTTTTTTATAATAAGGTTTCTTTAACCTATGGCTATTGTAAATGTAAACTCTTACGTTAGGATATACTGTACTGTTATGTGGACGTTTCATAGGGTATTACACTGGAGCTCTGCCCCACAGATCAGCTCTTTCTCTCAGGGGATCCCCTGAAGAAGTCACGTGGGCGGACGTGACGACACGCGTAGGGTCAGAGCTGGAAGTGACGTTTGTTTGCGGAAGTAGGTCCGCGATTCCCTGTACCTTAAACCAAGCTGAGATACCACAGTTGTTTGTAGGTGTGTTTTTATTCTAATAAATGTTTGAAGTCTATGGTAATACTGCACTATGTGAGTACTTTTATTTGAGATATCTGGGACCCCAGTGTGAGGAGGGATACCCCGATCCAGAGACTGAAACCAAGTACCACTTTGAGAGGATAGAGAGTAAAGAGGAAGGAGAGGAGGATCCAAGGATTATAATAATAAAGGCACAATATTATCTAATTGAAGGTGAGCGGCTAGCACACCCAGAAGGGTGATTAGGAGCAGAAAATCACCCTGCTTTGTTTTTCACGGTGTATGGTGGCGGATCATCACTTGGATTTAGAAGAATTTCACCCCATTTTTTGATGAAGTTTAATTTGGACAACTAAACACTTTAAGCTAACACTGGATATTGAGAGACTATCACTCATCTATATACAGTTTGGAGCACAGAGCACTCTTGTTGAATATATTTAATGTCTCATCTACATACAGTTAGGAGCACAGAGCACTTTTGTTGAACATATTATATTTAATATTTAAATTTATGTTGATTTATATGACCCATCACATGTGTATTTGTAGATATACGCACTAGGATCATGTTTTAGATATTCATAAGGTTTATTTAATATTGATTACTGCACACTTTATAGTTTTATTTATTTATAATTATTTATTGATCACCAGACATATAGTAATTTTATGCTAATTTTTCTGCGAACGTACCACCATCCCCTTGTAGCGCAATACCCCTCCCCCATTATTTTCTTGTTCATAAAAGGGAAAACCATGCATTTTAAAGCACATCTTAAGAGTGTATTATATATAGATAAGACAGATATGAAAGCCCATAGGCCCATAGGCCGAAAGGAGAAGCTATGCCATTGGGCATGGAGGAGAAGGGAGGAGACGCAGAAGACCGAGAGGGAGGAAGCAGAAGCCGCCTGCACATGTCCAGGCAGGGTGAGTGAGCGGGGGGGTCCTGCTGTAGTCCTGTGGAGGTATAGAGCGGGTCCTGCTGTGGTCCTGGGGGGGTATGGTGCAGGTCCTGCTGTGGTCCTGGCGGGGGGGTATGGTGCGTGGAATAGTATGGTCGGGGGAGGGGGTGTATGGTGCGGTCCATCTGCCGCCCCCCCCCCCGTCCCATGGAGCACCAGCCGCCACTGATGCTTATCCCCCCAAGCATAAATCCCCCTTCCTCCAGTACAAATCCACCCCCTTGCTGAAATCCCCCCTCCTGGCACAAATCTTTGCCCTCCCGGGTCAAATACTCTCTTCCCATGTGCCCCCAGCACAAATCCCCTCCCCCCAAAAAAAACTTCCTCCTAGCACAAATCCTCTACCCCTCAAATTTTCCCTCCTAGCACAAATTACCCCCCCCCCCCCACATTTCCCCTCCTAGCACAAATCCTCCCAATCACCCCTCCTAGCACAAATCCCCCCCCCCCCCAAAACAGTCCCCTCTTGGCAAAAATACCCCCTAATCATCCCTAATAGCACAAATCTCCCCAATACAAAATGTCCGATCTTAGCACAAATCCACCCCCCCCAACCATATTACTTTTTCTAGCACAGACCCCCCAAATTCCTCCTCCTAGCTCAAATCGTCTTCACCCATTCCCCCTTCCAACACAAATCCCCCCAGATCACCACTTCTAGCACACACACTCTAATTCCCCCTCCCAACACACATCCCCCAATCTCCTCATGATGCCCCCCCTCACATGATACCACAGTGACCAGGGCAGCCGCCTCTCCTGCCCACCCCTTGTCCCGGCCCTGCCCAAGGGGTTACCTGGATCCCCCTCATTCCCATATCTCTTTGCAGCTTAATTTCGTTAAGAACTTACCAATTACAATAGAGCCGTTCCAGCACTTTGGTGTTGGATAAACCCCTATAGCAGCCTTTCTCAACCTATTCAACACAGAGGAACCCTTGAAATAAATTTCTGGTCTCGGGGAACCCCTGCTAAAAATTAAAAAACTACAACTCATGACACATTAGTGTGACAGTCAGTGGGAAGAATGCTCCTTACTCTTGTCATCATTGGGAAGAATTCCCCCCTTACAGATCGCTAAAAGGAACAATGGTGTCAGTGGGAACTTATCTGAGAGGCAGAAATTGCCCATTTCACTAGGAACCCCTAGCAACCCCCAGGAGGAACCCTGGTTGAGAAACTCTGCCCTATGGTCTAAGTTGGAATTTAAAGTCTACTTAACCCCTTGACCAAAATCTAAAAAATGTGGTATGGAGTGAAACCTTCTGGGATAAGCAGTCACTTTCTCCATCTTTTCGATGAGCTGTCCTAGATTCAGCAGTAACATTGCTTTGTTATATTTTCCCTTTAAGTCCTTCCAGTGATTATCACAAAGCGGCAGGCAGATAGTGTCTCAGAGTCAATGGACCATCAGAAATCCCCCTTCTATTTAATCTCGAGGAGTCCGATTACCGTACCTTGTACCGTATCTGATTTTCTAACGTCGCAATCTTTTTGTTTCCGAAAGATTATTTTTCCAAGCAATTTTCTTTCATCTAATTATAAAGTCTAAAATAAGCACTTGAATATTCACGGTATTTCTGATTAGAGGGAAACTGCGGATAAAAAAAAACAAAACAAAAAAAAAAATCAGTTATATCGATGACAGCTTACCAAAATTCTTTACTTTTCCAATGTAGCCAGCCCTTTGTTCTATCATTCGCCTTTATACCATGTGTCTGCTTACCCTGAACATGGAGACTCAGTTAATTAGGCCTAGAATTATTTTTGTTGTAAATTTTATTCCTGACTTCTGAGATATGCCTGACTTGGGATGAGCATGGTGATTGTGGCAAAATTGGTTTTGCCTCAAAATTACAGACTTCACGTTTGCCAAAATTTGGGCAAAATTTCATCTTGTGGACTGGTTAGATGAAATTTGCTTAAAAAGTCTCCCCTTTATGTTTAAAAAAAAAAAAAAAAAAGTCATGTGATCACTACGATGTGAAATCATGGCTTTGTTTATGACTTAAAAAAAAAATTGTAATAAATAATGAAATGCTAATAATAATAATAATTAAATTAATAATAATAATAACAACAATAATAACAATAATTTTATTATTTTAAAAATAATAATAATAATAATAATAATAATAATATAATATTATATTATTATTATATCAGGTATTTATGGATTTAAAAAATATATTTATCTTAAAAAAAAATACATATTAATAGCAAATCCTTCCAGCGAATTCGTGGGCAACTCCAAAAAATATGGAAAAGTGTTCCCTTAATACTGTTTTAACCACTTGCCGACCGCCTAATGTACTTTTACTGCGGCAAGTCGGCTTCCCTGCGGGAATTCATGTACCTGTACCTCCTTTAATGCAGGGGCTCCAGGGGGGCGCGTGTGGGTTGCCAGAGGCGTGAGGGTACGCTAATTGGCTACAGGTGGAGCCAATCAACGGGTCCGGCAGGCCTGATGTTCGCCGGCCACCCGCGATCATTCCCAGCAGATCGCCATTCTGACAGATAGGAAGACAGAGATCTTGTGTTCCTGCTAAGCAGGAACACGGATCTCTGTCTTCCCCCAGTCAGAGCATCTCCCCCCACACAGTTAGAAAGCACTCCCTAGGGACACACCTTTTGATCGCCCCTGATGTTATCCCCTTTCCTGCCAGTGTCATTAGTACAGTGACAGTGCATATATTTTAGCACTGATCACTGTAATAATGTCACTGGTCCCCAAAAAAGTGTCAGTTTGGTGTCAGATTTGTCTGCCGCAATATCGCAGTCCCGCTATAAGTCGCTGATCGCCGCCATTACTAGTAAAAAATAAATAAACTAAGATTCCATAAAAATATCCTATCGTTTGTAGATGCGATAACATTGGCGCAAACCAATCAATATACCCTTATTGGGATTTTTTTTTTTACCTAAAACATGTAGCAGAATACAAATTGGTCTAAATTAATGAAGAAATTAGATTTTTTACATTTTTTGTTTTGGATGTGATTTATAGCAGAAAGTAAAAAATGTTTTTTTTTTTCAGAATTGTCACCCATTTTTTTGTTTATAGCGTAAAAAAACAAAAACACAGAGGTGATCAAATACCCCCAGAAGAAAGCTCTATTTGTGGGAAAAATAAGGACATCAATTTTATTTGGGTACAGCGTCGCACGACCGCTCAATTGTCAGTTAAAGTAATGCAGTACCAAATCGCAAACAATGGCCTGGTCATTAAGGGGGTAAAACCTTCCAGTCCAGAAGTAGTTAAGGAGTATTCTAATGCTGCAAACATAGCCGCCATTTCTATTTTTGTTGGCAGTTGGGTGTTCATATTTTTTTCTTCCTTTCTCGGGGCTGAAGTGATTAATAAATACTGCATTCATTTTTATTTATTTTTTTTCATCTGCCTGGAGTTCAGCTTTAACCACTTCGGCTCCGGAAGGTTTTACTCCCTTAATGACCAGGCCATTTTTTGCGATTCGTCACTGCGTTACTTTAACTAAAAATTGCGCAGTCGTGTGACGCTGTACCCAAATACAATTGGTGTTTTTTTTTTTTTTCCCCACAAATAGAGCTTTCTTTTGGTGGTATTTGATCACCTCTGCGGTTTTAAAATTGTGCGCTATAAACAAAAAAAGAGAGTAAATTTTGAAGAAAAAAAAAATTTTTTTATCTTTCTGCATTCCCAATAAAATTTTTTTTAAAAATCTATTTTTTTTATCAGTTTAGGCCAATTTGTATTCTGCTACATATTTTTGGTAAAAAAAAAAAAAAATCCCAAAAAGCGTATTTAAATTAGTTTGTGCAAAAATGATCGCGTTTATAAACTACGGGATAGATTTTTGGACTTTTTATTTTTTTTTATTTTTTTTACTAGTAATGGCGGCTATCAGCGATTTTTAGCAGGACTGCGACATTGCGGCAGACAGATCTGACCCCTAACTGACATTTTTGACACTTTTGGGGGGACCAGTGACATTACTACAGTAATCAGTACTAAAAATATGCACTGTTACTGTAATAATGACATTGGCAGGGAAGGGGTTAACCCAGGGCCGATCAAAGGGCTAGGTGTGAGCCTAGTGGGTGTTTTCTAACCGTATGTGGGAGGGACTTGTATCTGTTTTTAAATTTAAAAATTATTTTTTTTTTTTTTTTAATCAGTTTAGGCCAATTTGTCTTCTGCTACATATTTAAAAAAAAAAAAAAAAAAAAAAAAAAATCTCAAAAAGCGTATTTTAATTGGTTTGTGAAATATTATCACATTTACAAACTACAGAATAGATTTTTGGACTTTTTTTTTTTTTTATTAGTAATGGTGGCGATCAGCGATTTTTAGCGGGACTGCGACATTGCGGCAGACAGATCGGACCCCTAACTGACATTTTTGACACTTTTTGGGGACCAGTGACATTACTACAGTAATCAGTGCTGAATATTATGCACTGTGTGACCGTATTAACCGTCAATGGGAGTGAAAGACAGATACTTAATGGTTTGGATTGCTTCAAATGGGGTCTGTATTTACACTTATGCTAATGTGTATTGAACTCCAATGTCAGACAGGCTCTCCCTATTGTTTGTGTAATAAGGTGGGATGTGTATTCTGTCAAGACAGCTAGATAATTAGTTCAGGTTAATTCTGTTTATGAATACAATTTCATCTGCATTGGATAATGTAATCAGGCAACCCCTGACCTATGTGTAGTAATTGGATTAGGAGGGAGATGTGCTCATGTGTGTGTATAAATTAAGTGTGAAACTGTTCAATAAAAGGAGAAGGTTCCAAAATTTGTACGAGCTAAGTTGTTAGCTAGCTTTGTATGAGGGCGGCTGGGAAAATCTGGGATATATGTTCATGACTGCAAGGAAGCCGTATACTGACAGAAGTCCACAAGTACAGTGTGGGTCGGCGGTTCTGTTACACACTGTTACTGTATAAATGGCACTGGCCTTGAAGGGGTTAACACTGGGCGTGATCAAAGGGGAATATGTATTCCTAAATGTGCTTACTGACTGTGTGTGGGGGAAGGGCTCTGTGACAGGCACAGAGAGATTGGGGTTGTAGCTTAGCTGAAACTCCTGATCTCTCTCTGCCTGTGTGACAGAAGACTCGCCTGCTTTGTTTACATAAGCAGGCGGGTCTTCTGTCAGTTTCTCTGCCGATCGCGGGAGGACGGCGGCAATTGCCACCGCTCCTCCCACTGCCTGACTCCTGCTGTGACTAATCACAGCAGGAGCGCGGCGCGCCACCGAGACCGTGTGCACATAATCACGTAGATCTACGTAATAATGCGCAGCCGAGCCGCCCTGCCGCAGTAAATCTGCGTGGGGCGGTCAGCAAGTGTTTATTTGATGTCACCTTGTGATGTCACCCTGTGATGTCACGGCTTCCACTAAAGCCGCCTGCTTTGTTTACATAAGCAGGCGGGTCTTCTGTCAGTTTCTCTGCCGATTGCGGGAGGCCGGCGGCAATTGCCACCGCTCCTCCCACTGCCTGACTCCTGCTGTGACTAATCACAGCAGGAGCGCGGCGTGCCACCGAGACCGTGTGCACATAATCACGTAGACCTACGTAATAATGCGCAGCCGAGCCGCCCTGCTGCAGTAAATCTGTGTGGGGCGGTCAGCAAGTGTTTATTTTATGTCATCTTGTGATGTCACCCTGTGATGTCACGGCTTCCACTAAAGCCGCCTGCTTTGTTTACATAAGCAGACGGGTCTTCTGTCAGTTTCTCTGCCGATCGCGGGAGGACGGCGGCAATCGCCACCGCTCCTCCCGCAGCCTGATTCCCGCTGTGTCTAATAACAGCAGGAGCACGGCGCGCCACCGAGACCGCGTGCACATAATCACATAGATCTTCGTGATAATAGGCAGCACCCTGTGATGTCACAGCTTCCACTAAAGCCGCCTGAAAGCACCAAAGCAGGTGGGTCTTCTGTCAGTTTCTGTGATGATTGCGAGAGGCCGGTGACGATCGCTGCCTGACTCCCGCTGTGCCTATTCACAGCGGGAGCGCGGCGCGCCGCTGAGACCGCATGCACATAGTCACGTAGATCTACGCGATTATGTGCAGCCGAGCCGCCCTCAGTAACTCTGCGTGGGGCGGTCGGCAAGTGGTTAATTGATGTCATCCTGTGATGTCACCCTGTGATGTCACGGCTTCCACTAAACTGATAACTGTGGTATCTCTGCGAATATTCCCTCCCTCCGTCCGGTGCACTGAGCGGGTCATGTTTGCTGCGATCAGTAGCCGGCCTGTAAGGTAAACGGCGACTCTATAAAACGTGTTTAACCTCCATAATAATTTTATTCCATAATCCATTGGAGAGAAGAGTGAGCAATCCGTTCACGGCTGAATAGGTAACCCTTGTTTCACGCTTCATCGACCGAACAGCGAATCCAGAACAGGCTCATCTCTGCCACGCGTTGCACAATTTATAAGCAAAAAATCTGCAAAGAAGCTGTGTAAACGGAGTTTAACCTTTTATCAGATGGGATCGCTGGTGACTCCCGGGCTGCGTACAATATCCGCATTCTTGTCCTCTTACTTTTTAATGGCGTACAAGTCATTTCTTTGTCTTATGCTTCAATATTGGTAGAAGTCCTTGTTCTTGTCATTTATTTAGTTGCTTCTGATTCTTCATCTGAATGAGTAGAAAAACGCCTGTTCCCTGGCAGCATGCTCCAGAGAAGGACCTTTGCTATCTGTAGAGAAGCAGCAGTCTCTCTGCATAGATGCCACACACCCCTTGCTAAGTATGTGCGGTTCATTTAGTTCCGAATCCAAATTCGGACAAATTTTTGTTGTTCGGAAATTCGGATTTATCCGAATCACTGAATTATAATAGTAACGACTTTAAACGAACCAGAAATTTGGAAGAAGTTCAATTCGAATTCGAAAACAAATTTGAATCAAAATTATATTTGGAAAACAAAATTTGAAACCGATTTTCTAAAAAAGAATACAATAAAATAGAATATAAAACAATAAAGCAATAGAATAAAAATAGTAAAGAATAAAATATAATTTAATAGAATAAAATAAAGTAAAATATGACCGCGTTCTAAACTCGAATTTGAATAGAATAGATTAGAAAAGAATCCAAAACAATGGAATCCGTAATAATACAAAATAATAGAATAGAATAAAATATACAGAATATAACCATCGCAGAAAAAAATACCGTATATAGTTAGGCCACACCCCTGTAGATTCACAAAAAAAATAAAAAAATAAAGAATATAACCATCTTCAGAAATTCGAATTTCGAATAGAATGAATTTGAATTTGTTTACACGCAGTGGCGGCTGGTGCTCAAAATTTTTTGGGGGGGCGCAAACAGAAAAATGAGTGACCAGCATGCCCCCAATCAATGCAGAGTGCCACAGCATGCCCCCATCAATGCAGAATGCCACAGCATGCCCCCATCAATGCAGAATGCCACAGCATTGTCCCCAATCAATGCAGAGCGCCACAGCATTGTCCCCAATCATTGCAGAGCACCACAGCCTTGTCCCCAATCAATGCAGAGCGCCACAGCATTGTCCCCAATCATTGCAGAGTGCCACAGCATTGTCCCACAGCGTGCCCCCTTCAAGGCAGTGTGGGCTCCCCCCCCCCCTGACACCAATGCGGCGGCTTCTCTTCAGTCCAGGCGGCGGCTTTTCCTCACTCTGTCCCCCGCCGCGTCTCCACGAGTCCTTCCGGTCCCGCCTCCTCCTCGGCCAATGGCAAGGGGTTTGCCTTGCGGCCAATCAGGAAACGCGTATCGGACGCGCTTCCTGATTGGCCAGGAGGAGGATCGGTGTGTCAATAGCGAATTTTCATTCGCTATTGTCACACAATGGGTGGGCTCGGGACGCAGTGCTCTGCGCCCCGAGCCCACCCTTTGCATTGCCCTATTAGAGCCTCTGGCTCTAATCAGGTGATGTTAAAAAAAAAAATCCCCATTAAGCTCCATGCGTCCGGCGCCCTGCATGCAGATTAGGGGGCCGGACGCATGGATGGGGGGTGGCGCCCCTGCGCCCCTAACGAGCCGGCCGCCACTGTTTACACGGCCAGCGGTCCTCTTTCTCATAACAGTGGTCCCAGTGGCGACCCCCTCTCGCCGCTTCCCAGTCGTTTTCCCCGCTTACCGCAGCCGTTAGTAGCGGGGAAAACAATCCGGTGTGACGTGAGAAAACCATACCTTGTGAAAATTCCATACCCACGTCACTTCCTGTCAGAAACGTAATGGAAAAGCTGAGCAGCGTAGCAGTGCGCATGCTCACAGCTCCGGATACGTAATTGAACAGCTGAGGAGCTCACTAGTGCGCATGCTCGGAGGGAATGGAATTTTCATGGTAGTGTGTTGTAACGTTACACCGCCTCAGCTGTTACATTAAAACAGCTCGGCTGCAACATGAGTCATCTCCGCTCCTAACCCTGTCACTTCCCTCATCTTGACTACTAAATGTAAAAGCGGCAGTGGGTGTATGAAATCTAAATCACGGAGATCGTCTGGGAATCGAGTGTGGAGATCCGCCCGCTTGTGTAAACAAAGTGGGCGGATCTACTAAGTGACAGACAGTGACAGATTGCAGGGTTCAGCATAGCTGAACCTGCGATCTGTCTCTGTGTCACTCAGTCACCTCCCCCCACACACGTCAGTAAACACCAGGCATACATTAACCCCTCCCTCTCCAATAAAATTAACCCCTTCACTGCCAGTGTCATTTTTACAGTAACAGTGCATATTTATAGCACTGATTACTGCAGTAATGTCACTGGTACCCCCAAAAGTGTCAAAAATGTCAGTCAAGGGTCCGATCTGTCCGCCGCAATGTCGCAGTCCCGCAAAAAAAATTGCAGATCGCCGCCATTACTCGTTAAAAAAAAAAAACACCAAAAATGACAGAAATCTTTCCCTTAGTTAGTAAACGCAATAACTTTTGCGAAAACCAATCAAAATAAGCTTATTGCGATTTTTTGTTACCAAAAATATGTAGCAGAAAACAAATTGGCCAAAAATGATAAAAAAATTTAGATTTTTACATTTTTGGGGGGGGGGGGGGGAATTTCATATAAAAAAATGTGAAAAATATTGTTATTTTTTCAAAATTTTCGCTATTTTTTTGTTTATAGCGCATAAAGTAAAAATGGCACAGGTGATCAAATACCACCAAAAGAAAGCTCTGTTTGTGGGGAAAAAAAAGATGTAAATTTCATTTGGGTATGGCGTTGCATGACCGTGCAATTGTCAGTTAAATTCGCACAGTGCCGAATCGCAAAAAGTGGCCTGGACGTAAGACCGCAAAATCCTCCGGTGGTAAAGTGTTAAAGAGGACCCTCTCCTGCTTATTTATATTACAAGTGATGTTTACATTCCTTATAATAGCAATAAAAGTGATCGAAAAAAAATGAAAGGGAAAGTGTAAAAAAAAAAAAAAAATGAACAATAAAATAAAAAAAAAAAATGTGCCCCCGTCCCCGCGTGCTCGCATACAGAAGCGAACGCATATATACATAGCGGCCACATATGTAAACGGTGTTCAATTCCTACATGTGAGGTATCACCACGAACATTACAGCGAGCGCAATAATTCTAGCCCTAGACCTCCTCTGTAACTCTAAACTGGTAAACTGTAAACATTTTTTAACTTTGCCTATGGAGATTTTTAGGTACTGAAGTTTGGCGCCATCCACGAGTGTGCGCAATTTTAAAGCTTGACGTGTTGGGTATCTATTTACTCGGCGTAACATTATCTTTCACATTATATATAACAAATCGGACTAACTTTAGTGTTTTGTTTTTTTTTTAATTCATAAAACTGTTTTTTTTTTTTTGTTTTCAAAAAAGAAAACACGTTAGAAAAATTGCTGTACAAATACCATGTGACATTAAAAAAATTAAAGGGACAGTGTAAAAATAAAAAATAAAAGGTAAAATAAATTAGAAAAAAAAAAAAAATGTAAGTAGATGTGAGATCTGAGGTCCCAGAGATCCCAGATCTCATATTAAAGAGAAACCTCTCCTGCTTATTTCTATTACAAGCGATGTTTATATTCCTTGTAAAAGGAATAAAAGTGATCGAAAAAAAAAAAAAAAAAATGAAAGGGAAAGTGTAAAAAAAAAAAAAAATGAACAATAAAATAAAAATAAAAAGGGGCCCCCGTCCCCGCGTGCTCGCATGCAGAAGCGAACGCATCCATACGTAGCGGCCACATATGTAAACGGTATTCAATCCCTACATGTGAGGTATCGCCACGAACGTTACAGCGAGCGCAATAATTCTCACCCCAGACCTCCTCTGTAACTCTAAACTGGTAACCTATAAACATTTTTAAACTTTGCCTATGGAGATTTTTAAGTACCAAAGTTTGGCGCCATTCCACGAGTGTGCGCAATTTTAAAGCTTGACATGTTGGGTATCTATTTACTCGGTGCAACATTATATATAAAATATTGGACTAACTTTAAAGTTTTGTTTTTTTTAATTCATAAAACTGTTTTTTTTTTTTCAAAAAAAAAAAAAAAACACGTTAGAAACATTGCTGCACAAATACCATGTGACATTAAAAAAATTAAAGGGACAGTGCAAAAAAAAAAGAAAAAAGTAAAATAAATAGGAAATTTTTTTTTTTTAACGTGCCCCATCCCTCCAAGCTCGTGCGCAGAAGGGAACGCTTATGCAAGTCACGCCCACATATGTAAACGGTGTTCAAACCACACATGTGAGGTATCTCTGCGATCGTTAGAGTGAGAGCGATAATTCTAGGCCTAGACCTCCTCTGTAACTCTAAACTGGTAGCCTGTAGAAATTTTTTAAAGCGTCGCCTATGGAGATTTTTAGGTAACAAAGTTTGTCGCCATTCCACGAGCGTGTGCAATTTTAAAGCATGACATGTTGGGTATCAATTTACTTGGTGTAACATTATCTTTCACATTATAGAAAAAAATGGGCTAACTTTTCTGTTTTCTTATTTTTTAATTCAAATAGTGATTTTTTTCCAAACAAATTGAGTTTTTGTAAGACCGCTGAACCAATACACTGTGACATAAAGTATTGCAACAATCTCCATTTTATTCTCTAGGGTTTCTGCTAAAAAAATGTTTGGGGGTTCTAAGTAATTTTCTAGCAAAAAAATACTGATTTTATCTTGTAAACAACAAGTGTCAGAAATAGGCCTGGTCCTTAAGTGGTTAACTTTTGCTGCAACTGTGGCATGCATGGGTACAGCCCTGGGCAGTCTAAACATGAGTACTGCTCACAACAGGATCCAGTCGCTGTGTATTTCATCCTGTCATTGATCTTTGCAGGCTGTATGCTGTGACTGTGCCTCCTGGCCACTCCATAAGGGGAAAACAGGTGTGCAGGCGCTACAACCTTCCCACACAACAGCTCCACCCGGTGCTCAGACCTCCGAAACCTGCAACGTACCAGAATAAGGAAAGGGATGTTCGGCACTCGAGGTAACATCGTAAAAATAGTATTCCTTTATTGAAAAGACATCAATAATGCTGTAAAAATAGCCTACGCATTTCGGACCTTAGTCCTTAACCACTTAAGCCCCAGCCCTATTTCGACACTTTTTGTTCACAAGTTAAAAATCAGTATTTTTTCCTAGAAAATTACTTAGAACCCCCAAACATTATATATATATATATATATATATATATATATATATATATATATTTTTAGCAAAGACTCTGGAGAATAAAATTTCGGTCATTGCAATATTTTTTGTCACGCGGTATTTGTGCAGCGGTCTTTAAAACGCCATTTTTTTGGAAAAATTACGAAAAATCACATTTCACTGCATTTAAAAAATACTAAACAGTAAAGTTAGCCCATTTTTTTTTTTGTATATTGTGAAAGATGATGTCACGCTAAGTAAATAGATACCCAACATGTTACGATTTAAAATTGCACACATCCATGGAATGGCGACAAACTACGGTCAATAGAGATCTCAATAGGCGACGCTTTAAAATTTTTTAACGGTTACCAGTTTAGAGTAAGAGTGTAGCTCTTTTTTTTTAATTATTGCTCACGCTCTGGCGATCGCGGCGATACCTCACATGTGTGGTTTGAACAGTGATTTCATTCACGGCTCGACTTCCGTATACGTTTTCTTTCGTGCGTGAGCTAACGGTGACGGGGGCGGCTAAAATGTATTTATTTTTTTTCCTATTTATTTTATTTTTTTTTTTAACTTTATTACATGTTTTTAAAAAAAAAAAATAAAATCTGATCACTTTTATTGCTGTCACAAGCAATGTAAACATCCCTTGTGACACCAATATTTAGTGACAGGTACACTTTATGGATGGATCTAGGGTCTAAAAGACCCCAAACCCCTCCACTACACTTCCATGTATGCAAAACGTCGAAAACTGCATTTTTGCATACAGCCGTTTTTTAAATCTGCCACCTTTTGCAGCAGAGTAACCCGGAAGTGACGTCATGGACGCCGCCTCCGGGTTAAGTTCTCGGAGACCCGATTGCTTCTGGCTTAGATCGGGACTCCATCCAGCCGGCGGATGCGCCGGCTGGGTGCTCGGGTCTCCCGGTGGGACGGGAGGCCCGGGTAAAGTCACAGAAGGCGGCGGGAGGGGGGGGGATGTCCCCTCCCGCTCACCTGGGTAACGATCGAGCGGCTCCTGAGCCGCATCGGTCATTACCGACGGAAAGCCGACCATCGGCTCTAAACCACAGTACTGGGATGGTGCCTCTAGCTAGTCTGCCGACGTAAATATACGTCACTTTGCAGTAAGTGGTTAATCATGGCTGAGGACTAACATCCGAAACGCGTAGGCTGTTTTTACAGCTTTGTACATGTCTTTTCAACAGAGTAATACTATTTTTTGGATGTCATCCTGATTACTGACCATTCCTTGAATTATTCTGGGCGCTCCATAGCACTCATCTACGTAAATACCCTCTACGGACAAGAGAAATGTTTACATATTGATAATTTTATATTTTATACCTATTTAACCACTTCTGGACCGGAAGGATTTGCCCCCTTAATGACCAGGCCATTTTTTTGCAATTCGGCACTGCATTACTTTAACGGAAAATTGCGTGGTCGTGCGACACTGTACCCAAATACAATTGATGTCCTTTTTTTTTCCCCCCCCCCCACAAATAGAGCTTTCTTTTGGTGGTATTTGTTCACCCCTGCGATTTTTAGATTTTGGGCTATAAACAAAAAAAGAGCGACAATTTTGAAAAAAACGCCATATTTTTTACTTTCTGCTATAAAACATTCACAATAAAAAAAAAAATTTTTTTTTTTTTTTTATCAGTTTAGGCCAATTTGTATTCTGCTACATATTTTTGGGGGAAAAAATCCCCAAAAAAGCGTATTTTAATTGGTTTGCTCAAAAGTTATTGCATTTACAATCTACGGGATAGATTTTTGGACATTTTATTTATTTTCTATTAGTCATGGTGGCGATCTGTGATTTTTAGCGGGACTGCGACATTGTGGCAGACAGATCGGACCCCTAACTGACATTTTTTATACTTTTTGGGCACCAGTGACATTACTACAGTAATCAGTGCTAAATAATATGCACTGTTACTATTTAAATGACACTGGCAGGGAAGGGGTTAATACTGGGGGCGATCAAAGGGTTAAATGTATGCCTTATATGCTTACTGACTGTGTGTGTGTGTGTGTGGGGGGGGGGGGGTTCTGTGACAGGCACAGACAGATTGCAGCTTCAGCTTAGTCCCTTCTGTCCCTGACTGTCTGAGAGAAGATCCGCCTGCTTTGTTTACATAAGCAGGCGGGTCTTCTCTCAGTTTCCCGGATAATCGCGGGAGGGCAGCGGTGATCGCCGCTGCTCCTCCCCCCCGGCCCGCCTCCCGCTGTGTCTAAACACAAGCACTCCAGTCACATGACAGGACGCAGCCGAGACACTCTGCTGCAGTAATAAGGCGGCGGGCAGTCGCCAAGTGGTTAAAGGGTAACTCCACTTTCGTGGGGGGAAAAAAATACCAAATTAAGAAAAAATAATACAGCGACACAAACAGTGTTAATTTAAAATACGACTAAAACTGAAACAATTCAGATGACTAAAATAAGACTAAAACTGAAATGGCATTTTAGTCAAAAGACTATAACTAAAACTAAATCAAAATTTGCTGCCAAAATTAACACTGGTGCATGCTCAAAGCTTAATACTATAAAAAATAACATATTAGATTTTTCACTCCAGGACCAGCAGTAGTATATAATGAGTTTGGAAATTGCAGAGAAATGCTTAAATAATGCATTACAAATTACAATTGAACTACACCCATTCCATTATAGATGACTAAAATGAGTTTTAGTAGACTAAAATGTACTGGGGTTCTAGTCGACTAAATACGACTAAAACGAAAACACTTGCAGAAGACTAAAATGGGACTAAAACTAAAATGCCATTTTAGTCCTAAGACTAAGACTAAAACTAAATTGAAATTTGCTGTCAAAATTAACACTGGACACAAATCATATTGTAATTGAATGTTATAAAAAATGTCCTTTGCTTTTCAATCTGCAGCTGTTGTAATTTTCAGAAAATTCAATGCAATATGGCCGCCTGGAGCTGTTCTGTACACAGAATGTATACTGACCACACCCCCAGAAACATCATTTCCTGCTTGTGTGATTGGCTCACCAATTTTGCCAGAAGTCTGCACTAAGATACAAGTCAGATTTCTGGCATCCCCTGCAACAGAAATGTCATTTTTGGTGAGATACTCCCAATAGGAACACGTCTAAAGGGATGCAGGCCCAGCAGATTTCCTCATTAGAGCCCTGCAGGTGCCACAGCTGATAGATAATTATGAAACCACTCCCATTAGACCCACTCAGCACAGAGGAACAAACAATGATTTCTTCAGAATAGCAAAATGTAGGAATCTGCAACAAAGTTTGTTCAAATGTTCTGTATGTGGAGGTTTTCAATATATTTATTGGTTGAACTTGATGGACTTTTTCCCACCTATTGATGTAATTGTGGCTGGATGAGACTTTCGCTCATCTTTAGTCGGGTTCGGCTGTCCTTTTTTTAATTTTTTTAAACACACAAAGAACTCCATTTGAAGAAATCTCTTATCTCCGTGTAATTACACTGCATTGACTTCATAAACCCAGCCGATAACATATGGTTCCATTTTTTTCCCTTTTTTTTTTTTGCCCGGTGAAACCAGCTCACTCGGCAGTCATATTTTAATGTATTATTAGGAGAAGGAAGGCGACTGGTTTTTTTAGTGGTTACAGGAGGGTGACTCACAGCGCCGTCCCAGATGCTTGCGCTGTCGCAATGAAAGCAGATTTGAAACATCTTGTCGGAGGCACGCATGAGTGCCCGTGCCTGCTGCCCTTTTCCCAGAGGACAGACCAACACCTGCTGCTGGCAGAATGCCTCCCCCGCCGGGAACGGACGTTCTATGGCTGCTGGGTGATAGGAGAGGACAGACTTTCCATTTCAGCCGAACTGGCTAAAGGCACCCTAGGACTCCCTGCACCCATCTCTTCCTCCATATGCTGCGATTTTCCTTAATTCCGAGCGTACGGAGAATGTATAATGGGAGACGTGGATGGAAGTGCCCCAGCTTTTCAGGACGCAATATTTTTATTTTATCCATTTGTACAGTGCTGAAATATTTTCTGGCGCTTGTCGGGATATACCTGACCGTTAAAGTGAAATTAAAGCTTGATTCATGCATATACGTGGCCGCGCAGCTATTCTTGCATTACTGTGCGTTGTCTATTGCATCCAAATCACACAAAAGAAGTACATGACCCATTTTCTACAAATGGCACCACACCAAAATGCATGATACTTTGTTACCATGCGCTTTAGCATGCCATTTTCTACGCATTGGAGTTCCAAACAATGCAACTCCAGTCGCAGCGGGATTTAATGTGTTACTAAACAGAGGACTCTGCAGTCACCATATCTGGTCTCCCATAGTAAACAGAACATGGAAATGCAATTATTTTAGTAAATATACAGTCAGGTCCATAAATATTGGGACATCAACACAATTCTAATTTCTAATCTTTTTGGCTCTATACACCACCACAATGGATTTAAAATGAAACAAACAAGATGTACTTTAACTGCAGACTTTCAGCTTTAATTTGAGGGTATTACATCCAAATCAGATGAAAGGTGTAGGAATTACAACCATTTGTATATGTGCCTCCCACTTTTTAAGGGACCAAAGGTAATGGGACAATTGGCTGCTCAGCTGTTCCATGGCCAGGTGTGTGTTATTCCCTCATTATCCCATTTACAAGGAGCAGATAAAAGGTCCAGAGTTCATTTCAAGTGTGCTATTTGCATTTGGAATCTGTTGCTGTCAACTCTCAATATGAGATCCAAAGAGCTGTCACTATCAGTGAAGCAAGCCATCATTAGGCTGGAAAAAAAAACAAACCCATCAGAGTGATAGCAAGAACATTAGGTGTGGCCAAATCAACTGTTTGGAGCATCCTTAAAAAGAAATAATGCAACGGTGAGCTCAGCAACACAAAAAGACCCGGAAGACCACGGAAAACAACTGTGGTGTACGACCGAAGAATTCTTTCCCTGGTGAAGAAAACACCCTTCACAACAGTTGGCCAGATCAAGATCACTCTCCAGGAGGTAGGTGTATGTGTGTCAAAGTCAACAATCAAGAGAAGACTTCACCAGAGTGAATACAGAGGTTCACCACAAGATGTAAACCATTGGTGAGCCTCACAACCAAACAACATCTAAAAAAGCCTTCACAGTTCTGGAACAACATCCTATGGACAGATGAGACCCAGATCAACTTGTACCAGAGTGATGAGAAGAGAAGAGTATGGAGAAGGAAAGGAACTGATCATGATCCAAAGCAGTATATAGTAGGGATCGACCGATTATCAGCAAAGCCGATATATCGGGGGCCGGTATGCACTTTCCCTGATATATCGGAATCGGCCCCTGAGGTGACCGATATTGCCGATATTTCGGGAAAGTGCTGTACCGGAGTGATGCCTGCAGCTAGAGGCATCACCCCGGTACCGGCATCTATAGCCGACCGTCGGTTGTCTTGTAATGACAACTGATGTGGCTGAGAAGCCGCTCGGCTGTCATTACAAGGAGAAGAACGGGACGCCCCCCTCCCACTGCCTTCTGCGGCTCACCTGGGTCTCCCGAGTGGGACAGGAGACCTGGGCAACCATAAACGAAGAGATTTCCAGTCACAACTTACCAACCAGTCAGCGACCAACCGAATTGACCTGTCTAACAGTATGCGTTAAAAACAGGGGTTTGGTTGCACACATTTGCAAATACATACATAAGCTGCAGGCCCCGACAAGGCACCCTGTGATCTGTAGTCCCTAACTCTACAATTTAAAGAGTCTCTACAATGAGAGCACATGTATTTAATGGGATAGATGGAGGACAGGTGACTAGAGGGAGCCCACCCCTCCTTAAAAGCGCAGGGTCACGCTGAACACCCAGCACATAGCACAATGGCGGCAAAGGTGTCAGTGCGTTGCCTGGCTCAATATAGATATCAATAATGCACAAAGTGGTCACCGCCTCCATCTATAACTGGTCTTGATGGTAAGAAGCACTGGAAGGGCGGACGCAGATCAAAAACAAAGAGATTTCCAGTCACAACTTACCAACCAGTCAGCGACCAACCGAATTGACCTGTCTAACAGTATGCGTTAAAAACAGGGGTTTGGTTGCACACATTTGCAAATACATGCGTAAGCTGCAGGCCCCGACAAGGCACCCTGTGATCTGCAGTCCCTAACTCTACAATTTAAAGAGTCTCTACAATGAGAGCACATGTATTTAATGGGACCCTTCCAGTTTTCAACGCATACTGTTAGACAGGTCAATTCGGTTGGTCGCTGACTGGTTGGTAAGTTGTGACTGGAAATCTCTTTGTTTTTGATCTGCGTCCGCCCTTCCAGTGCTCCTTACCATCAAGACCAGTTATAGATGGAGGCGGTGACCACTTTGTGCACGACCTGGGCAACCAGCCTGCATGCCCACCAAAGCCACATTCGGCTCTGATCGGGTCTCCATGTAAAAACCCGGAAGTGATGTCATGACATCACTTCCGGGTACTCGGCGCCAAATTAAAAAAAATGACAGCAATCAAAACAGCCAAACTTGGCGTTTTGAATGCTTTTAAGTGCAGAGGAGGGGTTTGGGGTCTTTTTGACCCACAGATTCCTCTACAAGAGTTCCTGTCAAAGAAAAAAAAATATTTTTTTTAAATGTATGAAAATATCGGCCCATATCTGCTGATACCGATATGCATTGACCAAAATATCGGTATCGGTAACGAAAAACCGATATCGATCGATCACTAGTATATAGCAGTCTTGTGACTTCTATCAGTGTCTGGTTAAAGCTTGTAGGAGGAGTTTTCATTCTCCCCTGATTGTCCTAAGAGGTTACAGGACCCCTCACCCTCTGTCTGGACACTGCCGATTGGCTCTCTGGCCATGAAAAAAAAAAGAAACTATAGCAATACACACCAAACTGAGCATGTGCAGAATGCATCCAAGGCTCTGTACTATTAGGAGATGAAATGGGGGCTGTGGAAGAAGGAGGAGGGGGGATTAACCCCTTAGGTTCCACCGTGAGCATAACAAGCATGCTTTACTGCATATACACACTGATGTTACTGCTGGGAGTTTAGTAACACGTTAAAGTTCATTTTCTGTAGAAAGCAGAGACTGAGAATAAATGCTTGTCTCCTGCCAGTATGCTGTGGACAAGAACCCTTGATCACTGTGTGAAAGCAGTTATCTTTCTGCAGAGGTCCAACCAGTGCTGTATCTTGGCCTAGGCCAACAAGGCCCAGGCCTAGGGCAGCACTTTGTAGGGGGGGGCAGCAAGTTGGACTTGTGTTTGCTGCCACTGATTATTTCACTTATTTGTATAATTGCTCTGTACTTCCCATTTATTATACAAATAAGTGACATGATCCTATGATTACAATCAGTGGCAGCAAACGCAAGTCCAAATATCTTAAAATAACTGATGGGGCTGCACTGATATGGCAGCACTGATATGCTGCACTGATGGGCACTGATATGCTGAACTGATGGTCGCTAATATGCTGCACTGATGGGCACTAATATGCTGCTCCGATGGCCACTAATGAGTTGCCAATGGTGGGTACTGATAAACTGCACTGATGGGCACTAATTAGGCTGCGTTGATAAGGCAGCACTGATATGCTGCACTGATGGGCACTGAGGAGGCTGCACTGATGGGAACAAGGCGGCACTGATAAGCTTCACTGATGGGGCTGCACTGATATGGTGCCCTGATGGCACTGATATGTTGCACCGTTGGGCACTAATAGGTTGCATTGATGGCCACTGATGAGGCGGCACTAATAAGCTGTACTGATGGGCACTGATATGATGCACTGATAGGCTGCACTGGAGGCCACTGATGGGGCTGTACTAATAGCCACTGATGAGGCTGTACTGATATGCTGCACTGATGGGCACTAATGAGGCTGCACTGATGGGCACTGATAAGGCGGCACTGATGGGCTCTGATAGACTGTGGTTGTGGTCTGTGGTTTACAGATGAAAGGGCGGGTCATAAAAAGGAAGGAGTGTGGCCTTTACAGGAAGGGGTGGGTCATATTTCAATTAGGGGGTGGACAAGTTTAGTCAGGCCTAGGGCAGCACAAAACCTAAATACACCACTGGGTCAAACCCCCCCCCCCCCTCAACAGCAGTATATAGCAGTCTTGCGACTTCTATCAGTGTCTGGTTAAAGCTTGTAGGAGGAGTTTTCATTCTGCTCTGATTGTCCTATGAGGCTGCAGGACCCCCGACCCTCTGTCTGGACAGTACTGATTGGCCCTGTGCTAATCACATGCACACTCCCATGAAAAAAAAAAAAAAGAAACTCTAGCAATACACACCAAACTGAGCATGTGCCCCCTCCCCCATCACTGAGTCAGAGCTATAATTCTGCAATCAGCAAAGCTCATGCTCCCTGGTGATTGCAGATCTCTGGCTGTGACTTAGCAATAGGCATATGCAGGACAAAAATGTTTTTTTTTTGATTCAGTATTTAAATAAATTTGTTTTGTTAAATTCGTTACATTTGTTTAATTTGTTTTCGGAATTTGTTTCGCTAGTTTCATATTCAAATTCGAAAACGCATTCTAACGCATTCGAAAAAAAATGGAAAAAAATGATCGTGTGTCCTCCATCAGTGTCTGGTTAAAGCTTGTAGGAGGAGTTTTTACACTCCCCTGATTGTCCTATGAGGCTGCAGAATCCCTGACCCTCTGTCTGGACGGTGCTGATTGGCCCTGTGCTGATCATATGCACCCTCCCTAGAAAAAAAAAAAAACTCTGTAGCAATATACACCAATCTGAGCATGTGCAGAGTTCTAGCAGCAGATGGATTGTGGACAGTAAAAGAAGGGGAGGATCAGAGAAGACAGGATTAAACAGCCTTTTTACACAATGCAGAGAATTAACTCCTCAGGTTCCACAGTGAGTATAACAAGCATTAGTTACTGCATAAACACACTGATTTTACTGATGTAGGTTTAGCAAGTACAGTATATTACCTTTACCTCCCTTCTTAACAAGATGGCCAAGCTCTATCTATTCTGATATAAGCAGGGCTTTTTTTCTCAGAGAAAAGGTGCAGGAACTCCCTTTTTCGGACTTTCCCCCTGTCTCCGCCCCTACCTACCTCTGTGAACCGTTCCTTGGTTCCACCCACTACCCACCCCCCAGGATCATC
Source organism: Pelophylax lessonae (assembly GCF_965119305.1). Lineage (NCBI taxonomy): Eukaryota > Metazoa > Chordata > Amphibia > Anura > Ranidae > Pelophylax > Pelophylax lessonae. The sequence goes on along the minus strand of NC_138775.1, from coordinate 282,765,546 downwards.
CTTTTTATAAAATACAGAACCAAGTAACATTTGTGGTACTAAGCAATTTGTATGGATTTTTTTATTGATAACAAAAAAGCAGTAAAATAGATCCCCTGCAGCCAACAATAATAGACCCCCCCCAGCAGCAATAGATCCAACCAGCGACATTAGGTCCCCAGCAGCAACAACAGATCTCCCAGCAGACAGCATCAATAGACCCTCCAGCAGCCAACTACAATAGACTGCTCCATAAAGAGTAGATCCCTCCCATCAACAACTGACCCCTCTGCAACATAAGAACCACCCCATTAACAATAGACCCCCCTGCAAAATGAGATCTCTTCCAGAGACGATATATCCCCCAGCAGCAACACTAGACCTCTCCAGCAGCAATAAACCCTCCTGCAGGAATAGATCCTCACCAGCAACAATAGATCCCTCAGCAGCCAGCATCAATAGACAATGTTGCATTCCTTGCAATTACATACATACATTCAGTGCTGGAGGTGCCGGAACTGCGTTCCCCCGCGTTCCCGCTGAAAAAGAGCCCTGGATATAAGGATGTGAAGCATCTAAAGGCTGCCTCTCTAGTTGTTGAGGCCTTGATGAGGCAAGCAAGCATGACACTTTTCCTTGGAAGATGCAGTGAATGGCCTGAAAGTCGGCCTGGGCTCTTGTGGCTATGTTTAAAGTGATGGAACCGTGGAAGGAGAATGTGGACGCAGTATTCAAGAGCATTTTGTAGTCTTGGTAGTTCAGGAGCCAGAGCTGGTGTCGGTTTCCATGGTGAGGCTCCATTTAACATCCTTTGCATAGTGGCGTGGGTTATGCTCCCGTCACTCACGGCAAAGTGAGTGCTATTGCTGGGACCTGGGCTTGCTGATCCCGCCTCTAACAAGCCTAGTGTAAGATCCCTTTGAGGGGCTTCATCTTTTGGCAAGCTGGATAGCACCGTAACCCAGGCCACAGCTGGCAAGTTGGGTCTTGCTTCAGGACCAGCCCCTGCTAGGCCTGAAGGAGACACAGTCTGGAAGCGTTCAGAGCGTGCAAGGGCAGCAATTTTTTACAGACCAGGTCTGGATTTTAGGAAGGACTGGTGAAGAGGCCAGATATCCCTCAGAAGTATGCTAAAAGCTTGACCTCTGGTATCCAATAAGCTACTGAGTCTGAGCCTTCAGACTATTGGAATGTCAAAGCAGTCTTTTCAGGACAGGCATGGTCCATCAGAAGTCCTCCTCCTCTCTGATTTGTTTCCATGGATTTTGCCTCACTCTGGGGTATAATGAAGCATATACTCTATTACCTAAAGTCACTGATGTCACAAAGTGTGGCTGTGCCAGTCTCAGAATGCGGGAGATTTCAGGGCATGTACTCGCCCCTCTTTCTGGTCATGAAGAGGAGTGGCTTGCGGAGGCCGATTTTAGACCTCGGGCACCTGAAACAATTTTCATCAAAAGGAGAAGTTCAAGATGGAAATATTGTCCCTGATTCACAGGGGGTCCACACAGGTGACTGGCTTGTTTCCAATAGACCTAAAGATGCTTACTTTCATGTGCCCATTGTAGAAGACTTCCGCAAGTTCCTTAGGTTTGCCGTAGTTCAAGACCATCTCCAACGGGCTTTCCACATCACCCTGTGTGTTTTCAGGATCTTCTTGGTTGTTAAGGTCTTTATCAAAGCAAGGAGCATACGCCTGCATAGTTACTTGGATGTTCTTCTCCCAGAGCTCAGGTCTCATCAATGCTCCTCAAATTCGGCTGGCGGCTAATTCTGGAAAAGAGACACCTTGAGCCCATATAGTCTCTTGTGTTCCTCGGGGCTCAGTTCCATATAATCAAGAGGACCATTGCTGTGTTTCTGGATCCCGATAAAAAGACAAGGCGCCTCTAAGTGCAGTAGGCTCTGAGTATTTATTGGGTTAAAAGTATAAAAGCACTCACATTTGGTAAATATGACATGGGCATAGCAAAGATCTGTCTGGAGTCTTCCTATCCGCTGTGCTGAGTGGTTGCAATGGGGACATCCGGTGATCCGCTTCCTGTAGATGCGTACTTTAGTCTGTGTCTCAGCCTGGTCGGCATGAGATTTCCTGAAGGCAGGGTGTGGATGCAGCGGCTGGTGTCCAATAGAGCGGGTGGTGGGCGGTTACATGTTTTGGAGCTCAGCTCCTTCGTCAGACCTCCCTGGATCCCGATGTTCTGGAACAGAATACTCCTGGCCCCGTCTTCTTCCCACCTGAGCACCTTTCAGTGTCTAAAATGATCGACACTATGGTGTCTATGGATCCGATGGTCAAGTGGACGCTCCGGAGAAGATGGCCTTCCGGAAGGGGTTTCTCCAGCAGTGGGAGCCAGGAACCAGAATTCAGGTCATCCATATAACCTCAGTCATGAGAGTGAGTCCCCTGATGGCCTCAATGGAGAAATGACCTATTTGCCATTCCATTGCCCCATTTCCGGGTTCACAATCACGTCCGATACCACCAATACAGAATGGGGGGGAGGGGGATATTGCTGCCTGTCGGGGATAGCTCAAGTCAGGCGGGGCTGTCAATTTCATAAGATTGTGTTGAACATTCTGAAACTACGGGCAGCCTTCTGTACCCTACAGGCCTTTCACCATATAACGAAGGGAGTGTCAGTGCTCTTAGTCTAGTCAACACTAAAGCGGTCTCCTACGTTAAAGGACAAGAGCGATTCATAGCCTGTTTTCTATTACAGGAAGCAGAGTCAATTATGTATTGGGCTCAGAAGAATCGAGCCTACATCTTAAAGGCTTATGTCCTCAGAGTCCAGAATATTCTAACAGACTTTCTTTCCAGAGTCCAGTTGGACAACAACGAATGGTCTCTACATGTGGAGGTTTTTCAGGCACAGATGCCCCAACAGATCATTGGAAATGCAGCGGATTCTGTGCATTTCCTAAAGTCCTGGTCATCCTTGGGTTTCTACAAAAATCTTGAACAGAAGTTGTGGAGGTAGTGGCAGTGATGCCTTATTGGCCATTTAGAAATTGTGTGTGAACCAGGCAGGGACTTTACAAGCACGATTTTCATAAAATACAGTTTATTGAAAAAATATTTTGATTAAAATCTACAATGAAAATGCATATATTTCAATGCGAAATTTTACAAATACATATCATGATAAACACAAGACAAAAATGTATAAAAAATCCTACTACATATTAGGATATACACTTGTGGGTGTTTGCGATGCTCGACATGTTGCGCTTTATGTATAAAGCTTCATCAGGAGCTAATCATGACTCTGCATAGAAATTGTAGTATCATGGGCCAGATTAGAGGGCCCACCACATTTAGTTTAACGAGGAAGGTGATCAGATTTCTAGTTGGATTCCAAATATCAAAGAATTGTGGAACAAAAATAGGCTAGTTAAATAACCCGCTGGTGCATAAACCCAGCTAAGCCTGCTGCCTAGTCCATACAACACCTGAATTTATAGGGTCTGCAACATGTAGGTACAGGAAAAGCCCCCAAGAGAGCGCTGATTTGCACATAGTACAAACAAATTATACAGCATGAAAATCCAAGTGCGTGTGATCACCTAGCTCGGATGGGGAACCGCCACCAACCTGATGAAGCTTTATACATAAAGCGCAACATGTCGAGCATCGCAAACACCCACCAGTGTATATCCTAATATGTAGTAGGATTTTTTATACATTTTTGTCTTGTGTTTATCATGATATGTATTTGTAAAATTTTGCATTGAAATATATGCATTTTCATTGTAGATTTTAATCAAAATATTTTTTCAATAAACTGTATTTTATGAAAATCGTGCTTGTAAAGTCCCTGCCTGGTTCACACACAATTTCTCTATGTTAATCGGGATGTGGCACGTCTGGCTAATAACCCCTAGTAGCGTTCAGAGTACTGCTATCTGAAGTCGCTCAAATTGTTCAATTATTGGCCATTTAAGCCATGGGTGTCCTTGTTAGCACTGTTAAGCTACCGGAACCCAGTGCCCCTTCTCATCAGGCCAGACCTTCTGTCATTGGGTGCTTTTCTACATCCATGTCCAGAACGGTTACATCGGACAGTCTGGTTCTTGAGATTGGAGGTCCTTGGCTGCTCCTTTAGAGTCATCTCCTCTCTCTTGAATGCTAGGAGAGTGAACACAAGTAAAGTTTATGGGAGAATCTGGTCAAAGTCTGTGCAATACATGTCTGCTGTTAACAGGTCCTGTACTGATCTATAAGTTCTAGATGCTTCCTCCAGTCGGATTTAGATTGGGCTCTATCGATCAGCTCCCTCAGATTACAAGTGTCAGCTTTATCAGCCTTCACAGGTGTTTCCAGGTCTAGGCATCTTTTCCTTTCCAACAATTCTTCAAGGGAGCAGCTAGGCTCAGACCTCAGAGTAAGTGGAGGTTTTCCAAATGGAGTCTTCTCTTGTTCTCAACTCCCTCTCGAGTGTTCTAGGGCTGTCTCCGTTAAAGGCCTCTCTGTCATGTTCGCCTTTCTCCTGGCTTTCATGTCGGCATAAAAGCCTCAGAGATTGATTTGCTGGTCATAGAAAACTTTTCTTAACGTTCTTCCAGTTTAAGCAGTTTTTACCTATGCTTGACTAAATTCCCAAGGGTACATCAGTCTTTCATGGGAACCAAGTAATTGTTCTGCCGATCTTTGGAGTACTAACTTGCGTCCATTTGACATGGAAGAGGTCGTGATGTGGCTTAGTTGGTTAAAGCCCATGTCTAGTAAACACAGAATCATGAGTTTGACTCTCAGCAGTGCCTTCCTTTGGTTCTAGGAATCTCTCAATATTGTGAAGTTATATCTACAAGCTACAGCTTCCTTCAGGCTTCAGAATGCCTGGTCATTCTTTTTGCCAGAAAGGACAAAGGGAAACGTGCCTCATCTAGGACAATTGTGGCATGGATTGTCTGGGCCATCCGACTGGCTCACAGAGCCAAGGGCTTGGCTCCTTTGGGGATGGTGATCGCTCACTCGACCAGGAATGTGTCTACATCCTGGGCGACTTTGCAGCATGTGGTTCCCTATGTAATCGGTAGGGCAGCCTTGAGGTACCCAATCAATACATTTATGGCTCATTATTGTGTAGCTTATTATTGTGTATTGTGAGTTTTTGGTTCACAAATCCTGTCGGTTGACGGTGTCAGTTAAACTCTTTACTTTTGTTCTGCAATTGCCCACCCAGGTGTGTATGGCTAGTTATTTCCCATACATATACTGTTATCGAGTCTGTCAGGAAAATTGAGAATTTCCTATCAAATGCTTACCGTAATTTTCCATTTCTGATGGACTAGTTACCGAACGTGGCCTCTGGCTCAGAGCAAAGATTTATGGGAGTGGGGTCCTATAGGGGAGGAGTGGAGGCGAGGTTAACCCATGCTGCCATGAAGTCCATCAGGAAAGGAGAACTACGGTAAGCATTTGATAGGAAATTCTCAATTTTCCTGACAGACTCCAAAGCAGTGGCAGCCGGTCTATAGGGGGCGCAGGGGCGTCGCCCCCCCCCCCCCCCCCAATCTGTGGCCAAAAGAAAAATTACCATTTTCAGCCCACTAGGGGCGCCAGACCTACTGGTGGCTAGGGGGGGGGTTTGCACCCCACGTGCGGCAGGCAGAGGCGCCAATTGGCGGCCTTCTGGGGGTCATCGGGGCGCAGAGCCCCGACACTCCCCACTTTAGTGATGTCCTGGCTGTGATTGGTCCAGACTCCAGCCTTGACCAATCACACAAGAGGACATCCTGGGTGACATGACACATGGGGGCGGTGCGTGCGTCATTCACTCACCATTCTGGCGTCACGTCATCACCTTCCCGCCCGCCGGCGCCGTCAGACCAGAGAGGAGAGCCAGCGCGTGAGGAAGAAGACAGAAGAGGTACTCCTCTCGTGTTCTCGTCTGCGTCTCACAGTAGTCCCGGCCGACTCCCATCAGCAGCAGCACACGGTGACGGCACCAGTGTGAGTGAGTTAAGAGAAGTGATGCCTCAGGGGGGAGGGCCTGAATGCTGATCTCTGCATTGAAAGGGGGCATGCACGCTGTTCACTGCATTGAAGGGGGCACGCACGCTGATCTCTGCATTGAAGGAGGCATGTACGCTGGTCACTGCATTGAAGGGGGCATGTACGCTGGTCTCTGCATTGAAGGGGGCATGTACGCTGGTCACTGCATTGAAAGGGGGCATGTATGCTGGTCACTGCATTGAAGGGGGCATGTACGCTGGTCTCTGCATTGAAGGGGGCATGTACGCTGGTCACTGCATTGAAAGGGGGCATGTATGCTGGTCACTGCATTGAAGGGGGCATGTACGCTGGTCTCTGCATTGAAGGGGGCATGTACGCTGGTCACTGCATTGAAGGAGGCATGTACGCTGGTCACTGCATTGAAGGGGGCATGTACGCTGGTCTCTGCATTGAAATGGGGCATGTACGCTGGTCACTGCATTGAAAGGAGGCATGTACGCTGGTCTCTGCATTGAAGGGGGCATGTACGCTGGTCTCTGCATTGAAGGGGGCATGTACGCTGGTCTCTGCATTGAAGGGGGCATGTATGCTGGTAACTGCATTGAAGGGGGCACGGTGGTCACTGTGCATTGAAAGGGGGCACGCTGGTCTCTCTGCATTGAAAGGGGCACGCTGGTCACTGTGCATTGAAAGGGGGCACGCTGGTCACTGTGCATTGAAAGGGGCACGCTGGTCACTGTGCATTGAAAGGGAGCACGCTGATCACTGTGCATTGAAAGGGGGCACGCTGGTCACTGTGCATTGAAAGGGGGCACGCTGGTCACTGTGCATTGAAAGGGGCACGCTGGTCACTGTGCATTGAAAGGGGGTACGATGGTCACTGTGCATTGAAATGGGGCACGCTGGTCACTGTGCATTGAAAGGGGGCACGCTGGTCACTCTGCATTGAAAAGGGGCACGCTGGTCTCTCTGCATTGAAAGGGGCACGCTGGTCACTGTGCATTGAAAGGGGGCACGCTGATCACTGTGCATTGAAAGGGGGCACGCTGGTCACTGTGCATTGAAAGGGGGCACGCTGGTCACTGTGCATTGAAAGGGGGCACACTGGTCTCTCTGCATTGAAAGGGGGCACGCTGGTCTCTCTGCATTGAAAGGGGGCACACTACACCTTAATTACTGAAGGCCCCTTTCACACTTTTGTGACCTCAAAGTCACGCAATTTTTTACAGCGTTTTTTGCCACAAAGCAATGCCTATTACATTTTTCTGTTTGCGCTCCCCAAAAAATTTTGAACACCAGCCGCCACTGCTCCGTAGCAGCATATGTATGGGAAATAACTAGCCACTTAAAGTTGCAGCAACTTCAAAATAGTTCATGCACTACATGGTATGACTGTCATGCAACTTGAGGGCCATAGACTTCAATGTTAAAGGAGTTGGAAAGTCAGGAGTTTTTTTTTTTTTTTTATCTTAATACATTCTATGCATTAAGATATAAAACCTTCTGGATGTAGCAGCCACCCCAGCACCCCCTAATACTTACCTGAGCAACCTCTCTATCCAGCAATGTCCATGAGTCCCTCGGCCATCCGGGACTCTCTGTACTGATTGGCTGAGACACAGTAGTGGCGCTATTGGTTCCCGCGGCTGCCAATCAAAGTCAGTTAGCCAATCAAGAGAGAGAGGGGGTGCGGCCGAACCACAGATCCATGTCTAAATAGACACACGGAGCTGCACTCGGCTCAGGTGCCCCCATAGCAAGCTGGTTGCCTTGGCGGCACTTGACAGGAGGGAGGGGCCAGAAGCAGCAACGAGGGACCCGAGAAGAGGAGGATCCGGGCTGCCCTGTGCAAAACCAACTGCACAGAGGAGGAAAGTATAACATGTTTGTTATTTTTAAAAAAAAACAGGCTTTACAATCACTTTAACATCAGAAGTTGCATGAAAGTTTTACCTGAATGTTATACATTGCAACAATTGTCCATTATCAATGGTCAAAGTCATATCCATGTTGCACTCATCCAAAGTTGTGTCAAAGTTGCACTCCAAAGCCGTGTGGTTCGGCCGCACCCCCTCTCTCTCTTGATTGGCTAACTGACTTTGATTGGCAGCCGCGGGAACCAATAGCGCCACTACTGTGTCTCAGCCAATCAGTACAGAGAGTCCCGGATGGCCGAGGGACTCGTGGACATTGCTGGATAGAGAGGTTGCTCAGGTAAGTATTAGGGGGTGCTGGGGTGGCTGCTACATCCAGAAGGTTTTATATCTTAATGCATAGAATGTATTAAGATAAAAAAAAAAAAAAAAAACTCCTGACTTTCCAACTCCTTTAACATTGAAGTCTATGGCCCTCAAGTTGCATGACAGTCATACCATGTAGTGCATGAACTATTTTGAAGTTGCTGCAACTTTAAGTGGCTAGTTATTTCCCATACATATGCTGCTACGGAGCAGTGGCGGCTGGTGTTCAAAATTTTTTGGGGAGCGCAAACAGAAAAATGTAATAGGCATTGCTTTGTGGCAAAAAACGCTGTAAAAAATTGCGTGACTTTGAGGTCACAAAAGTGCAACTTTGGAGTCATACAAGTGTGAATAGAGCCTTAATGCTCTATTAGGCCCCTTTTCAAACTTGTGCGACCTAAAAGTCATGTGATTTTCTTTTGGCTGCTATTTCTGACTGGACTTGAAGCATTGCCTATGTAATCTTAAAGCGGAGTTCCACTCAAAAGTAGGGATGATCGAACTTTTGAAAAGTTTGTTTCGACCAGAACACCCGAACTTCCCGAAAGTTCGGCCCGGATTTCAGAACCCCATTGAAATCAATGGGACCCGAACTTCGGTAATCAAAAAACACCATTTTGAAGCCCTAAAACCCAATAAATGCCCCTAAAAAGTGCCTAGGGTTCTGGGTCATGCCCCAGGGACTATAAATCACACAAAAAAAAGTTCTTAAAAATTGTCATTTTTGATAGAGAGCCAATTATTGAAAAAATTATTGAAAAAAAAAAAGAGATTTCTTTGGATCTAGTGTCTGGGGGGTCTAAAATGTGTACCTGTGAAGTTTCAGCTCTGTAGCATGTCCAGAACCAGAAAGAAAAAAAAGATTGTTTGTATTAGAATTGCAGTAGAGCAGGATAGTGGCTTCCCTATTTTCACACCCGGCCGTTTTTGTTGCAGGCGTTTATTGGGCTTTTTTGTGGACGTCTTTGGAGGCAGGCATGACATCTGAACTTCTGTGTAGGGGTATATATATATACACACACACATGTATGTATATATACACATACACATATATTGGTGTGAAAGTAGCAGAACCCTATGCCTGCGCTAATGAAATAATTTGCAGGCATAGGGCTCCGCTCCTATCACACCTATATGTGTGTATGTGTATAAATACATATAAGTGTGTGTGTATATATACCCCTATACAGAAGTTCAGATGTTATGCCTGCCTCCAAAGACGCCCAAAAAATGCCCAAAAAAAACGCCTGCAACAACACACCTTGGCGTTTTTGTTGCAGGCGTTTTTCTGGGCAGTTTTTTGGGCGTCTTTGGAGGCACGCATAACATCTGAACTTCTGTATAGGGGTATATATACACACACACTTATATGTATTTATACACATACACACATATAGGTGTGAAAGTAGCGAAGCCACTATCCTGCTCTACTGCAATTCTAATAGAAACGATCTTGTTTCTATGGCGGTCACCCTGACATGGAAGAGTTTGGTCACCCTGCCATAGCAGTCAGAGTCAGTTAACCCTACACTACACTACGGTCCCCCTGACACTTAACACTTTCCCTACAGAAACTAGATTATTAAATGTAACTATAGTGGAAAATAGTACCCTAACTACACTAGATATCCCTTTCCTCACACTAATAATTGCTAAATGACACTTTTGAAGCAGAAGTAACAGAACTGCTTCCACTCTCTTCCACATCCCTGTATTACAATGCTAGAGATTTGGCGGGGCTAAGTTATATACTGGCAGTGGCGGAGCCAGAGGGTTAGCTGGGGTGTCAATTGACACCCCAGAAAAAGTCCCTGCCACCCCTGTTGCCACCCCGATCCAGGCTGACAGCGGAGGAATCACAGGCAGTGGTGGGATGGGATCAGCCGGTTCGCAGAACCGGCTGATCCCTCTAAGCTGGCGGCCAGGGTCAGGGAGCAGCAGAACAGTGCGTCCCGAAGCCGAGCCCGCCCATTCTGTGACAATAGCGAATGAAAATTCGCTATTGTCACATGGATCCTCCTCCGGCCAATCAGGGAGCGGGTCCTCCCGCTTCCTGATTGGCCGAATGGCAAATGCCGTGCCATTGGTCGAGGAGGCGCCGGCGGGAGGACTGAGAAGATGCAGGGAGCCGCGGACCGATGAGAAGCTGCTGTGATGACCGTCCGTCCGTGAGGTAAGTAAGCCGGTCTCATGGGGGGGGGGACGACGCTGGCACTCTGCAATGATTGCGGGCAAATGCTGTGGCACTCTGCAATAATCATTGGGGGCATTGCTGTCTCACTCTGCAATAATCATTGGGGGCATTGCTGTCTCACTCTGCAATAATCATTGGGGGCATTGCTGTCTCACTCTGCAATAATCATTGGGGGCATTTCTGTGGCACTCTGCAATAATCATTGGGGGCATTGCTGTCTCACTCTGCAATAATTATTGGGGGCATTGCTGTCTCACTCTGCAATAATCATTGGGGGCAAGGCTGTGGCACTCTGCAATAATCATTGGGGGCATTGCTGTGGCACTCTGCAATAATCATTGGGGGCATTGCTGTCTCACTCTGCAATAATCATTGGGGGCATTGCTGTCTCACTCTGCAATAATCATTGGGGGCATTGCTGGCACTCTGCAATAATCATTGGGGGCATTGCTGGCACTCTGCAATAATCATTGGGGGCATTGCTGTGGCACTCTGCAATAATCATTGGGGGCAAGGCTGTCTCACTCTGCAATAATCATTGGGGGCATTGCTGTCTCACTCTGCAATAATCATTGGGGGCATTGCTGGCACTCTGCAATAATCATTGGGGGCATTGCTGTGGCACTCTGCAATAATCATTGGGGGCAAGGCTGTCTCACTCTGCAATAATCATTGGGGGCATTGCTGTCTCACTCTGCAATAATCATTGGGGGCATTGCTGTCTCACTCTGCAATAATCATTGGGGGCATTGCTGGCACTCTGCAATAATCATTGGGGGCATTGCTGGCACTCTGCAATAATCATTGGGGGCATTGCTGTCTCACTCTGCAATAATCATTGGGGGCATTGCTGTCTCACTCTGCAATAATCATTGGGGGCATTGCTGTGGCACTCTGCAATAATCATTGGGGGCATTTCTGTGGCACTCTGCAATAATCATTGGGGGCATTTCTGTGGCACTCTGCAATAATCATTGGGGGCATTGCTGTCTCACTCTGCAATAATCATTGGGGGCATTGCTGGCACTCTGCAATAATCATTGGGGGCATTGCTGGCACTCTGCAATAATCATTGGGGGCATTTCTGTGGCACTCTGCAATAATCATTGGGGGCATTGCTGTCTCACTCTGCAATAATCATTGGGGGCATTGCTGTCTCGCTCTGCAATAATCATTGGGGGCAAGGCTGTGGCACTCTGCAATAATCATTGGGGGCATTGCTGTCTCACTCTGCAATAATCATTGGGGGCATTGCTGTCTCACTCTGCAATAATCATTGGGGGCATTTCTGTGGCACTCTGCAATAATCATTGGGGGCATTGCTGTGGCACTCTGCAATAATCATTGGGGGCATTGCTGTGGCACTCTGCAATAATCATTGGGTGCATTGCTGTGGCACTCTGCAATAATCATTGGGGGCAAGGCTGTGGCACTCTGCAATAATCATTGGGGGCATTGCTGTCTCACTCTGCAATAATCATTGGGGGCATTTCTGTGGCACTCTGCAATAATCATTGGGGGCATTGCTGTCTCACTCTGCAATAATCATTGGGGGCATTGCTGTCTCACTCTGCAATAATCATTGGGGGCAAGGCTGTGGCACTCTGCAATAATCATTGGGGGCAAGGCTGTGGCACTCTGCAATAATCATTGGGGGCATTGCTGTGGCACTCTGCAATAATCATTGGGGGCATTGCTGTGGCACTCTGCAATAATCATTGGGTGCATTGCTGTCTCACTCTGCAATAATCATTGGGGGCATTGCTGTCTCACTCTGCAATAATCATTGGGGGCATTGCTGTCTCACTCTGCAATAATCATTGGGGGCAAGGCTGTGGCACTCTGCAATAATCATTGGGGGCATTTCTGTGGCACTCTGCAATAATCATTGGGGGCATTGCTGTGGCACTCTGCAATAATCATTGGGGGCATTTCTGTGGCACTCTGCAATAATCATTGGGGGCATTGCTGTGGCACTCTGCAATAATCATTGGGTGCATTGCTGTGGCACTCTGCAATAATCATTGGGGCATTGCTGTGGTACTCTGCAATAATCATTGGGGGCATTGCTGTGGCACTCTGCAATAATCATTGGGGGCAAACCTGTATCCTGTCTGTATCCTCTGATCACTACCACCTGTATCCTGTCTTTACTAGTAATGGCAGCGATCATTAGAGGGACTGCGACATTGCGGTGGACGAATCTGACACTAAATTACACTTTGTATATTGACCCCCCAAAATAATACCTAGCCACCCCTTTGCCACCCCTGTTTTAAAAGTCTAGCTCCGCCACTGTATACTGGGGGGCGTATTCACTACTGATTGGCCTCTGGACCCCCTAGTCACTCCAATCACATTCCTAGCATCCTTGTGCCCCCTCAATCTGCTTCTACTGATGGTTCTGGTCCAATCACGGGCTTTTAAAGCCCAGTTCCTGTCCCATTGCATTTTGGTCGGTTCTGGTTGCCGAATTCCGAAATTTTTCAGCAAAAAGTTCGAAATTCGGCCGAATTTCGAACAGTCAATGTTTGGGTCGAACCGATGGTCGACCCGAACCGTTCGATCAACCCTACTCAAAAGTGGAACCTCCGCTTTAAGTGGTCCTAACCCCGACATGCCACATTTGGCATGTCATTTTTTTTGGCGGGGGAGAGGGTACCTAGTTTTGACAGGTACCCGCTCCCACTTCCGCTCGGCCACCTAGGTGGTTTGGGCGGAAGTTCTCCTCTCCCCCTCCCTCCCTGCAATCTTCTGGGAACTTTGCCCATCCATTCAGAACGCGCAGCGTGACTTGCGCATGTGAAGTGCGTACTCGGCTGTGAAGCCGCAAGCTGTCACAGCCGCGCGCCCACACTAGAGATGACAGCGCCGCAGGGAGAAGAGGGAGAGATTTGAGGCTCCCCCCGGCCGCATTGCTAGATCCTGGGACAGGTGAGTGTGTGTTTATTAAAAGTCAGCAGATACACTTTTTGTAGCTGCTGACTTTTAATAAACCCAGAAGCCAGAGGAACTCCGCTTTGAGGTCTCTGGACCTAAAAACGCATCAAAGTCGGACCAAAGTAGTGCAGGGACTACTTTAACGTCGTTGCACCTTGAAGTCGAACAGATATGATTGGCACTCACTGGAAATCATGGAGTACAACTTGTCATGCGACGTTGCAGTCCCAAGTCGCAGGACAAGTCGCACAAGTGTGAAAGGGGCCTTAAGGTGAAAAATGTGTACGTTTTTACAACCCCTTTAATAGGCATTTTCAATTGAACAGAATTTGGCAGTAAAATGATTGAGAATGCATAGGAAGGTCACTGCGGAGAATGCGGGGTTAAGGTTGGCGTTCCTCTTTGTCTGCCCGCCGCGATACAAGTCTCCTTGTCGAAAACGCTAAAATCAGATGGCATCCTCTGCGTCCCGTCCATCCTTCAAAAGGCAACACGCTTCTTCCCAACTCCACAATTAACATCACTTGTCGGAATGCGGAGACCCGCTGAAGGCGTCGCATAAGGCCGTGGCCCGGCGGTGAGCGCGCTGCACAGCTGTACCGCGCCTTTCCGACAGAGCTGAGTGTCAGCCTGCCCAATAGCAAGACCCGTGTGGAGGAGAAGAGGAAATGTCACCAGCGTTCCATGTGAATTAACCAACTATGACAGCCCTGAACGGAGGGGAGGGTCAGACCGGGCGCCTGGAAAAACTGCCAGAGAAAGGAGACTGCTCTTTTCTTCTTCTACAGGAAACGCCATAAACTTCTACAAAGAAAAAAGTCCCTCGGCTGCAACATTGTTACATTTCTGATGTATTATTGGGAAGAAATTACATTAATCACCCGCTGACCGCAATACATATATATACATTGCGGTTTGCAAGTGGTTTACCAGGGTTATGGCTAAAGCTATCAACCATAATCCCCTTCCCCTCCCCCCCTTGCCCCCCCTCGAACCCCCCCCCCCCCCGTCCCCGTCCCCCCTCAAATCTTCCCCCCAACCCTCCCACCTTTCTTCTGTATTTCTCAGGCTTACCCAGCGCCGAGAAAAGGTCACCCAGAGCCCAGGGCAACTATGCCAACCTGCACCCCCCCTCTAGATGCATGAGCATTATGTGTCAGCAAAAATCCTCTCCACCCCAAAAAATTGGGCACTAATCTGATTAATTACCCCCTAAGCATAAATTCCTCCTCCTCCCAGTATTGATACACCCCCCCTCTGCTGAAATCCCCCATCCCAGCACAAATATCTTCCCAGTCCATCCCCAAATTCCCCCAGCACAAATGCTGCCCCCCCCCCAAAAATATCACCCGTCCTAATACGGATCCTCCACCCCTAAAATGTCCCCTCCGAGTACACATTCTCTTCCCCCCTACTTCAAATCCCCCTCCTAGCACAAATATCCCCCTCATCCCCCCTGCTAACACAAACACCCCCCAATCATCCCTACTAGCACAAATCGCCACCCCCCCCCCCAAAAAAAAAAATCATCCTTCCTAGCACAGATCCTTCACCCCTAAAATTCCCCCTCCGAGTACACATTCTCTTCCCCCCTACTTCAAATTCCCCTCCTCGCACAAATATCCCTCTCATCCCCCCTGCTAGCACTAACAGCTCCCAATCATCCCTACTAGCACAAATCGCCACCCCCCCCCCAAAAAAAAAATCACCCTTCCTAGCACAGATCCTCCACCCCTAAAATTTTCCCTCTGATTATACATTCTCTCCCCCCCCCCACTTCAAATCCCCCTCCTAGCACAAATATCCCCCTCATCCCCCCTGCTAGCACAAACACCTCCCAATCATCCCTACTAGCACAAATCGCCATACCCCCCCCCCCCCCCAAAACAAAATTACCCTTCCTAGCACAGATCCTCCACTCCTCAAATTTCCCCTCCGAGTGCACATTCTCTTCCCCCCTTCTTCAAATCTCCCTCCTAGCACAAATACCCCCTTCATCCCCCTGCTATCACAAACACCCCCCCCCCCAATCATCCCTACTAGCACAAATCACCACCCCCCCCCCCAAAAAAAAAAGAAGAAATCACCCTTCCTAGCACAGCTCCTCCACCCCTAAAATTTCCCCTCCGAGTACACATTCCCACCCCCCCTACTTCAAATCCCCCTCCTTGCACAAATATCCCCCTGCTATCACAAACACCCCCCAATCATCCCTACTAGCACAAATCGCCACCCCCCCAAAAAAATCACCCTTCCTACCACAGATCCTCCACCCCTTAAATTTCCCCTCCGAGTACACATTCTCTTCCCCCCTCTACTTCAAATCCCCCTCCCAGCACAAATATTCCCCTCATCCCCCCTGCTAGCACAAACACCCCCCAATCATCCCTACTAGCACAAATCGCCACCCCCCCCCCCAAAAAAAAAATCATCCTTCCTAGCACAGATCCTTCACCCCTAAAATTCCCCCTCCGAGTACACATTCTCTTCCCCCCTACTTCAAATTCCCCTCCTCGCACAAATATCCCTCTCATCCCCCCTGCTAGCACTAACAGCTCCCAATCATCCCTACTAGCACAAATCGCCACCCCCCCCCCAAAAAAAATCACCCTTCCTAGCACAGATCCTCCACCCCTAAAATTTTCCCTCTGATTATACATTCTCTCCCCCCCCCCACTTCAAATCCCCCTCCTAGCACAAATATCCCCCTCATCCCCCCTGCTAGCACAAACACCTCCCAATCATCCCTACTAGCACAAATCGCCATACCCCCCCCCCCCCCAAAACAAAATTACCCTTCCTAGCACAGATCCTCCACTCCTCAAATTTCCCCTCCGAGTACACATTCTCTTCCCCCCTACTTCAAATCTCCCTCCTAGCACAAATACCCCCTTCATCCCCCTGCTATCACAAACACCCCCCCCCCCCCAATCATCCCTACTAGCACAAATCACCACCCCCCCCCCAAAAAAAAGAAGAAATCACCCTTCCTAGCACAGCTCCTCCACCCCTAAAATTTCCCCTCCGAGTACACATTCCCACCCCCCCTACTTCAAATCCCCCTCCTTGCACAAATATCCCCCTGCTATCACAAACACCCCCCAATCATCCCTACTAGCACAAATCGCCACCCCCCCAAAAAAATCACCCTTCCTACCACAGATCCTCCACCCCTTAAATTTCCCCTCCGAGTACACATTCTCTTCCCCCCTCTACTTCAAATCCCCCTCCCAGCACAAATATTCCCCTCATCCCCCCTGCTAGCACAAACACCCCCCAATCATCCCTACTAGCACAAATCGCCACCCCCCCCCCCAAAAAAAAAATCATCCTTCCTAGCACAGATCCTTCACCCCTAAAATTCCCCCTCCGAGTACACATTCTCTTCCCCCCTACTTCAAATTCCCCTCCTCGCACAAATATCCCTCTCATCCCCCCTGCTAGCACTAACAGCTCCCAATCATCCCTACTAGCACAAATCGCCACACCCCCCCCCAAAAAAAAATCACCCTTCCTAGCACAGATCCTCCACCCCTAAAATTTTCCCTCTGATTATACATTCTCTCCCCCCCCCACTTCAAATCCCCCTCCTAGCACAAATATCCCCCTCATCCCCCCTGCTAGCACAAACACCTCCCAATCATCCCTACTAGCACAAATCGCCATACCCCCCCCCAAAACAAAATTACCCTTCCTAGCACAGATCCTCCACTCCTCAAATTTCCCCTCCGAGTACACATTCTCTTCCCCCCTTCTTCAAATCTCCCTCCTAGCACAAATACCCCCTTCATCCCCCTGCTATCACAAACACCCCCCCCCCCCCAATCATCCCTACTAGCACAAATCACCACCCCCCCCCCCCAAAAAAAAAGAAGAAATCACCCTTCCTAGCACAGCTCCTCCACCCCTAAAATTTCCCCTCCGAGTACACATTCCCACCCCCCTACTTCAAATCCCCCTCCTTGCACAAATATCCCCCTGCTATCACAAACACCCCCCAATCATCCCTACTAGCACAAATCGCCACCCCCCCAAAAAAATCACCCTTCCTACCACAGATCCTCCACCCCTTAAATTTCCCCTCCGAGTACACATTCTCTTCCCCCCTCTACTTCAAATCCCCCTCCCAGCACAAATATTCCCCTCATCCCCCCTGCTAGCACAAACACCTCCCAATCATCCCTACTAGCACAAATCCCCCCCCCCCCCAAAAAACAAAATTACGCTTCCTAGCACAGATCCACCACTCCTCAAATTTCCCCTCCGAGTACACATTCTCTTCCCCCCTTCTTCAAATCTTCCTCCTAGCACAAATACCCCCTTCATCCCCCTAATAGCACAAATCGCCACCCCTCCAAAAAAAAAAAAAATCACCCTTCCTAGCACAGATCCTCCACCCCTAAAATTTCCCCTCTGAGTACACATTCTCTTCCCCCCTACTTCAAATCTCCCTCCTAGCACAAATATCCCCCTCATCCTCCCTGCTAGCACAAACACCCCCCAATCATCCCCGCTAGCACAAATCACCACACCCCCCCCCCCCAAAAAAAAATCTCCTCCTAGAACAAATCCCCTCCCCCTCTACAATATCACTTTTTTTTTTTTTTTTTTTAGCATAAACCCCTCAAATTGTCTCTCATAGCATTATTCCCTCTTCCAATACAAATACCCTTGAATCACCACTCCTAGCACACACACCCCCACATGCACCCTCCTAGAATAATTCTTACCTCCTGCTGCCCCCCCAAATTCATCTCCCCAACACAAATCCCCTCCCTCCTCAATCTCCTTATGGTGCCCCCCCCCCCAACCTCACATATCACAGTGCCCAGGGCAGCCGTCCCTCCTGCCCACCCCTTGTCCTGGCCAGGGGTTTACTATTTCCACCGGCACACCTGAGAAATGATCCGGTCAGCTGGTCACAGAGGCAATAAAAGACTAGATCGTCTTTGACCCCCTCTATGGCCATTTTTTTTTGCGATTCAGCACTGCGTTATTTTAACAGACAATTGCGCGGTCGTGCGACGCTGTACCCAAACAAAATTGATGTCCTTTTTTTCCCACAAATAGAGCTTTCTTTTGGTGGTATTTGATCACCTGTGCGATTTTTATTTTTTGCGCTATAAACAAAAAAAGAGCGACAATTCTGAAAAAAAACAATATTTTTTGCTATTTAACATTTCCAAAAAAAAAAAGAAAAAAAATGTAAAAATCTAATTTTTTTCATCCTATTAGGCCAATTTGTTGTCTGCTACATATTTTTGGTAAGAAAAAAATCTCAATAAGCGTATTTTGATTGCTTGTAGTGTCTACAAACTAGGGGAGAGATTTATGTCATTTTTATTTATTTATTTTTTTTACAAGTAATGATGGCGATCAGCAATTTTTAGCGGGACTGCAACATTGCGGCGGACAGATCGGACCCCTAACTGACATTTTTGATACTTTTGGGGGGACCAGTGACATTACTACAGTAATCAGTGCTAAAAATATGCACTGTTACTGTACTAATGACACTGGCAGGGAAGGGGTTAACGCGGTGGCGATCAAAGGGTTAAATATGAGCCTAGGAGGTGTTTTCTAACTGTGAGGGGGATGGGCTTATGGAATCAACACAGAGACCTATATAGGAGGATCACAGGAGCTCTGCATTGATTCCAGAGAGAACAACGGTCTGCTGTGTTTTCAACAGCAGACCGCCATTCTCTCTTCACGGGGAGCGATCGCAATTGTGACTGCCGGCCCCACGCCTCGACTTCCCAGCTAGCGAGTGGACGCACGCGTCCCAGGAGCGCTCCCGGAACCGCCGTACAGATACGATTTTGCGGGGACCTGCCACCTTATATAGGCGGCGGCTGGTTGGCAAGTGGAAAGAGACCTGAGTTCTCTCTTCACGGGGAGTGATCGCGGGTACCCGGCGGCAATACCGGCGGCAATCCCGGCTACCGACTCCCATGCCTCAACTTTCCAGCTAGCGAGTGGACGCGTGCGTGCGTCCCCAGGATCACTCCTGCTGTACAGGTACGGTGATTCGCGGGAACCTGCTGACCTGCCGCCGTATGTAGGCGGTGGCTGGTCGGCAAGTGGTTAGGGACTTGTTCACACTTGGCTACATTTCTAGCACTTAATAAACGCTCCTATAGCGTTAGCATGGGCATTAGACTGGCATTTTACAAGCGTTAATGACGAGTTAAAAATGCTCCCCAAAAGCCCTATGGGCAGTTTTGAAGCATTTGATGAGCATTAAAGTGTGTTAAAACCACCCACAAATGCCTATTCCATCACAGTAAGTGAACTAATCTTAAAGTGATTGCAAAGTCCCGTTATAAAAAATAAAAAAATAAATAAAAATAAATATGTTATACTTACCTCCTCTGTGCAGGAATAAAGGTGATTAAAAAATAATAATTAAAAATTATTATTATTATTATTAAAAAAAATAATAATAATAACAGTGCAAAATAATAGGTAAAATAAATAAGAATTATTATTATTATTTTTTTAAAGCACCCCCCATCCCTTCATGTTGGCGTGCAGAAGGGAACGCATACAAAGGTCATGCATGCATATGTAAACGGTGTTCGCAACACACATGTGAGGTATCACCATGATCATTAGAGCGGGAGCAATAATTCTAGTGCCTCCTCTGTAACTCTAAGCTGGTAACCTGAAATGTTTTAAAGTGACGTCTTTTTAAGTAGACACGATAACTTTTGCGCAAACCAATCAAAATACACTTATTGCGATTTTTTTTTTTACCAGTCACATGACACCGGGGGGGGGGGGGGGGGAGGTTAGTATTTGCCGGCCAGCTGGCCCTCTGTCCCTCTGGGGGGGTGGTGAATTTGAGGCCCCCCCCCCAAAATTATCATGCACCATCCGCCACTGCTTTACATGCAGGGCCATAGATAAGGGGGTACCACCAGTCCTCCTGTATGGGGCCCAGGCCAGCAGGGTGAATTGGATGTGGGCAGGAAGGGTGATCGGTGCGGAAGGGAGGGCAATTACTGGAACCAATCTTCTGTATGACACTCTCTGTAGCAGCTGAAAGCTGGCTTCCTCTCCTCTGCCTCATGTTGGCTTTCAGCTGCGGTAGAGAGAAACATACAGAGGAACGGTACCAGTAATAGCCCCCTCCCGCCACACCGAGCCTTTCCCCCTGAGTGCCCCCCACCCCCTTAGTGCTGCTAGCTTCCCTTCTCTTCTTCCCGATGGCAGCTGCATGCACACATTAGGATCCTTCAAGATTGAGAGTGGGGGAAGGGTCTGGTAAATATGTCATATTTACCAGCCCCTTCCTTTCCTGAATGAACACAAAGATTGATTGGTACCAATCACTGACTGTGTTCATTCATAACTGAAGCATTGGCTGTATGGGACCCCGTATCAATTTGGCCGTATGATACGGTGACCAGACGTCCCCGGATTCCGGGGATAGACCCTGGACTTACGGCACTATCCCCTGACCAAGTCGGTCCCCGGATTCAGTCCTGTACCAAGCAGCATGTGTATTATGCAGTCCTGTGCCCTGCATGCTGTGTATTATGCAGTCCTGTGCCCAGCGCTCTGTGTATTATGTAGTCCTGTGCCCAGCGCTCTGTGTTTTATGCAGTCCTGTGCCCAGCGCTCTGTCTTTTATGCAGTGCTGTGCCCAGCGCTCTGTGTATTATGTAGTCCTGTGCCCAGCGCTCTGTGTATTATGCAGTCCTGTGCCCAGTGCTCAATGTTTTATGCAGTCCTGTGCCCAGCGCTCTGTGTATTATTTAGTCCTGTGACCAGTGCACTGTGTAGTATGCAGTCCTGTACCCAGGCTCTGTGTAATATGCAGTCCTGTGCCCAGTGCTCTTTGTATTATGTAGTTACATGCCCAGCTCTCTATGTATTATGTAGTCCGTTTCCCTGTGCTCTGTGTATTTTGCAGTCCTGTACCCAATGCTCTGTGTATTAAGCAGTCCGGTACCCAACGCTCTGTGTATTATGCAGTCCTGAGCCCAGTGCTCTGTGTATTATGCAGTCATGTACCCAGCGCTCTATGTATTATGCAGTCCTGTACCCAGCACTCTGTCTATTATGCAGTCCTGTACCCAGCACTCTGTGTATTATACAGTCCTGTACCCAGTGCTCTATGTATTATGTAGCGGTGAACTCGGTGCTCTGTGTATTATGCAGTGGTGAACGCAGCGCTCTGTGTATTAAGTAGTCCTGTGCCCAGCGCTCTGTGTATTATGCAGTCCTGTGCCCAGCGCTCTGTGTATTATGCAGTCCTGTACCCAGCACTCTGTCTATTATGCAGTCCTGTACCCAGCACTCTGTGTATTATACAGTCCTGTACCCAGTGCTCTATGTATTATGTAGCGGTGAACTCGGTGCTCTGTGTATTATGCAGTGGTGAACGCAGCGCTCTGTGTATTAAGTAGTCCTGTGCCCAGCGCTCTGTGTATTATGCAGTCCTGTGCCCAGCGCTCTGTGTATTATGCAGTCCTGTACCCAGCACTATGTGTATTATGCAGTCCTGTACCCAGCGCTCTGTTTATTATGCAGTCCTGTGCCCAGCGCTCTGTGTATTATGCAGTCCTGTTCCCAGCGCTCTGTGTATTATGCAGTGGTGAACTCAGCGTTCTGTGTATTATGCAATCCTGTACCCAGAGCTCTGTGTATTATGCAGTCCTGTACCCAGCGCTCTGTGTATTATGCAGTCCTGTGCCATTTTCCAATAAAAAAAAAAATATGTCCCCAGATTTCATTTTAAAAATCTAGTCACCTTACTGTATGGGGCCCCGTGTCAGGTTTAATGTATGGGGCCCCGTGGTCTCTAACAGCAGCCCTGTTCACATGTGTTATGAAGCATTGACATGCGTCTACATACATGCATTTTGATGCATTTCATTTGATTTCAAAGGAAAACACATCAAGCAAAAAAAAAAAAACGCAAAGATGCGAACCTTGCCCCAAGATCAGACTTTTTTTAATGTGTCGATCGTTGCGTCTGTCCCTTTATATTCACAAATCTGAAGACTTCATAGAAAACCAATGCTACAAAATCCTCGAGCCGGACTCGGTATCTATAACAGGCCGGCCTGGCTGAATGAAAGAGCCCATTATATTCGTTTCCATTTTTTTTTTTTTTATTCCAAATTAAAGTCTGCGCAGCTTTCAGTTTCGTATACCCAAGGGCCGCGTTTAACAGCAAGAGCCGCAGAGAAAACAGCGGCTCCTAATGATCAAGTGTTTTTTGACCACTTTATGTGTTGCCGGAATAATTTAATATCTCTAAACACATCCTCTGCTTTTCTCGGCTGCCGGCTGCAAGCTTAGCGTCGGCGGCTTTAAATAAATAGAGCGCTGTGCGAGCTGTGTCCCAGAGATGGAGTTTAGTCTTCCACTAAGGCCACATTCTTGGTATTTATTGTATAATTAAATGGCTGCTGGGCTAATATTAAATTATACAAATCTCGCTTTAGATCCACCAGGTGCATCATTTAGCTTGTCAGCCCGTAATGAGATCACGCTACTTATTAGCTACCTGTTATACTTGAATTTTAAATAAGCTGATATATTATATAATAAGCGCTTTATCGCCTGTATACATTATCTCATTGCAGAAAATGCTTCTGGGGGTTTAAAGAAAAGCACAGCTAAGGGTTGTAGCGTCTTAAAGGAGAACGCATGTCAACAGTTACTGTAAATCCACATGTTCACATGGCATGTTAGTGGGTAAAGTCCAACTCTTCACTAATTTTTTTCTTAAAAATGCATCTTCAGGTAGTGATAAAAAATCTGGACGTATACCTTGCAGTACCTATGTTTCGCCACAAGATGCCCTCAGTTTTCTAGCAAGAATGACACCTAACCTAATTTAACCTCCTAGACTGAGGACCCACTGTGAGTGCAGGGTGTCATAGACCGAGGACCTTACTGTGCAATACACACCTTCAAATTGGACCTGTACCCCGCAGTATCTCTTTTCCTCCACAAGATATCCTCAGTCTTCTGGGAAGACAATGCCCAATTGTATTTACCGTGGAAGATTGAGAAACTACTGTGAGTGCAGGGTGTCATGGACTGAGAACCTACTTTGAGTGAAGAGTGACATGGATTGAGGACCTATTGTGAGCACTGGGTGTCATGAACTGATGATTTACTGTGGGTGCAGGGTGTCATGGATCTGCCCCACAGTGTATTAATGCAGAAAAAGTAATGATCTCAGCCCCACTTCCTATATCTCTAGGCAGTTTTAAAAGAAAAAAAATTGCAGCTCAGACTGCAACACTTAAGCCCCATACACACGTACCGATCGTCGGCATACAAACGTTCGTCTTTTCTCCCCGGGATGTCGGTGTCTGTTGAAAAGTGCAAAGACTGCCCAAGAATTTTGTCCGCCGACCACACAGCCGACTGCAGAAGTGATGTCATGTAATGGTTAACTTTCCCTGTGTTTTTTCTTATCTGAGCATGCCCAGTCTTGCAAATCTGCGGTCTGTCGGCTGATTTCTGTACTGACTGGCGAACAATCTGCCGCTCTGGTGTCGGCATACAAAAATTTCAATGCTTGCAAGACAGATTCTTGTCCGCAGAATGTGCGCTGACGGCTGTCGGAGGCACCATACTAACAAGCGTACAATCGGCAGATCTTTCGTCCGCCGACGTTTGTATGCTGACGATCGGTACGTGTGTACGGGCCTTTACCTTCAATCTGGACGTATACCCTGCAGAACATCTTTTTCGCCACAAGATACCCTCAGTCTTCTAGGAAGACTGACACTTAACCTTATTTCACCTTAATCTAAAATGAGGACCTGCTGTAAGTGTAGGGCAGGGGTGTCAAACATAATTTCATCACGAGCCGCATCAGCATTATGATTGTTCTCAAAGGGCCAGTTATATCTGTAGGATTAGATGTCCAGAGCACCCCACGCCCGCTTACACTCTTACATGAGATGTCAAGAACCCCCCAACCTCAGAAGTTAAGAGTCACCCACCCTTCCTTACATCACAATGCACCCCTTTACCTTGTGTTAGCTTTTGCTGCTGCCAGGAAGAAGATGCGGGTGGATCTCGGAAGAAGTGCAGGGTCTGGAGGAGAACCAGAGTCAGCTTCCAGAGTCTCCTAAATGCTAAAACCAGGGGAGGCAGAGGCAAGGGGGTGGTGCAGGATCTGCAGTAGGAGTTCTGCCCTCCTCTCTGCTGCGGACTGCTGAGAAGGGGGGGTGGGCAAAGATGAGCCTTTCTTCAGCGGCACAGAGGAGTGCAGGATCTGGTAAAGGAGTTCTGTCCTCTCTGCTGCAGACTACAGAGGCAAGGTGGGGGCAGAGACAAGGGGGGTGCCGCAGCTGCAGGAGAGGTGCGAGGGCCACATGAAATGGCCTCGAGGTCCGCATTCGACCCGCGGGCCTTGTGTTTGACACCTGTGGTGTAGGGTATCATGGACTGAGGACCTACTGTGAGTGCATGGTGTCATTGTCTGAGGACCTACTGTAAGTGTAGGGTATCATGGACTGAGGACCTACTGTGAGTGCAGGTTGTCATGGACTGAGGACCTACTGTGAGTGCATTTTGTCATTGCCTGAGGACCTACTGTGATTGCATAGTGTCATGGACTGAGGACCTACTGTTATTGCATGGTGTCATTGCCTGAGGACCTACTGTGAGTGCAAGGTGTCATGGACTGAGGACCTACTGTGTGTGCATAGTGACATGGACTGAGGACCTACTGTGAGAGCATGGTGTCATGGACTGAGGACCTATTGTGAGTGCATGGTGTCATGGACTGAGGACCTATTGTGAGTGCAGGGTGTCATTTCCTTGAGGACTTACTGTGAGTGCAGGGTGTCATGGACTAAGAACATACTGTGAGTGCAGGGTGTCATGGACTGAGGACCTACTGTGAGTGCAGGGTGTCATGGACTGAGGACCTACTGTGAGTGCAGGATGTCATGGACTGAGGACCTATGTGAGTGCATGGTGTCATAGACTGAGGACCTACTGTGAGTGCATAGTGTCATGGACTGAGGACCTACTGTGAGTGCATGGTGTCATAGACTGAGGACCTACTGTGAGTGCATGCTGCCATAGACTGAGGACCTACTGTGAGTGCATGGTGTCATGGACTAAGGACATACTGTGAGTGCAGGGTGTCAGAACTAAGGAGCTAGTGTGAGTGTGAAGTGTCATGGTCTGAGGACCCACTGTGAATGTAGGGAGTCAAGGACTAAGGAGCTACTGTGAGTGCAGGGTGTTAATGACTAAGGATTTATTGTGAATGCGAAGTGGAATGGACTGAGGGGCCATGACACAAAAAAATGTAAAGAACCCTGTCACCCCCACACTCAACCCATATAAAAAGGGCAGCATAGGGCGACAACATGTATGTAAACATCAGTTGAACCACACATGTCAGTTATTTACTCAACACATCCCCATCTTTTATATTTTACCAAAAAATTGGGTATAATACTGTGTTTGTTTGCACTTAAACTCATTTTAGCATTTTTCTTGAAAATATGCTTTTTATTAAATAACTGCACAAATATTGTGCGACATAAAAGAATTGCAGCTACCACCATTTTATTCTCCACGGTTTCTGCTTTCAGAAAATATACTTTTTTTGCGGGTTTACAGTAACGTATGAATAAATTGCCCAGTTAGAGAAGTGGTTAAAGGAATCCAAAGATCAGTGATTACAGTCTGTTAGTGACCAGAGTGATACAGGAGGGGTAGGGCAGACTTTTCCCCACCTTTACCTGCTGTCTCGGTTACTCCCGTGCAGAACGGTAAAATTCAGAACATAAAAGACAAAAACTATCTTCTGTTACGGACAAGTCCCAACTCCAGTCCATCATGAGAAAATGTATCGAAACTCACAGGCAAAGCTCCTTTGTTCTCTCTGGCATATCCCTTTAAATTGTTAAATGGCAGCCACATTTTGAAATGAGAGTGACCTTCTTTTATGTAAACATGGTTATGGCTCTGGCAGGCATATACATTTAATTATCCGTGCACCTGTCCCAGACAGGAAATTGTCTGCACATATCCAATAATTGAAAACACATTTTTCTACTCCGAGATTTAAAAATGTAGCCGCATCAGCATAGAGGAAAATATGGGATGGCGCTACACTAAATGACCATAAAATATGTATATATATATAGTAGATAGATAGATAGATAGATAGATAGATAGATAGATAGATAGATAGATAGATAGATAGATAGATAGATAGATAGATAGATAGATAGATAGATAGATAGATAGATAGATAGATAGATAGATAGATAGATAGATAGATAGAATACTATATATATATATATATATATATATATACACATACACACATACATACATACAGTATCTCACAAAAGTGAGGAAACCAATTTTTGTAAATACTTTATTCTATCTTTTCATGTAACAATACTGAAGAAATGACACTTTGCTACAATGTAAAGTAGTGAGTGTACAGCTTGTATAACAGTGTAAATTTGCTGTCCCCTCAAAATAACTCAACACACAGCCATTAATGTCTAAACCGCTGGAAACAAAAGTGAGTGAACCCCTAAGTGACAATGTCCAAATTGGGCCCAGTTAGCCATTTTCCCTCCCCGGTGTCATGTGACTTATTACAAGGTCTCAGGTGTGAATGTGGAGCAGGTGTGGTAAATTTGGTGTTATCACTCTCATATAGGTAGGTCACTGGAAGTTCAACATGGCACCTGATGGCAAAGAACTCTCTGAGGATCTGAAAAAAAGAATTGTTGCTCTACATAAAGATGGCCTAGGTTATAAGAAGATTGCCAAGACCCTGAAACTGAGCTGCAGCACGGTAGCCAAGGCCATACAGTGGTTTAACAGGACAGGTTTCACTCAGAACAGGCCTCGCCATAGTCGACCAAAGAAGTTGAGTGCACGTGCTCAGCGTCATATTCAGAGGTTGTCTTTGGGAAATAGACGTATGAGTGCTGCCAGCATTGCTGCAGAGGTTGAAGGGGTGGGGGTCAGCCTGTCAGTGCTCAGACCATACGCCGCACACTGCATGGCTGTCATCCCAGAAGGAAGCCTCTTCTAAAGATGATGCACAAGAAAGTCTGCAAACAGTTTGCTGAAGACAAGCAGACTAAGGACATGGATTACTGGAACCATCTCCTGTGCTCTGATGAGACCAAGATAAAAATATTTGTTTCATATGCTGTCAAGCGTGTGTGACGGCAACCAGGTGAGGAGTACAAAGACAAGTGTGTCTTGCCTACAGTCAAGCATGGTGGTGGGAGTGTCATGGTCTGGGGCTGCATGAGTGCTGCCAGCTCTGGGGAGATACGGTTCATTGAGGGAACCAATTTACTTCTCAGCTGTCACCAGAGGGGCATATTTAAGGGTCATAACCTGGAATGGTTATGTGGTGCAGCACAACGTTTCTCAAGGGTGTTCCTGGAAAGGAATTAGCACTCCTTAGGGTCCACTCCTCTTAGGGTACACTTAGTCTCAAAGTCCATTCTTCTGAGGAGACTCCACATATTCTCAAAGTCCACTCCTCCTAGGAGACTACACCTATCCACAGAGTCCACTTTCTGAGGAGACTACTCCTATCCTCAATGTCCTCTTCTTGATGAGGGGTGTTGTCCGGAAAATGACGTTTTACTGAGGCACTGACGCTTACTCCCTGGCTCCAGGAAAGGTGGCCCTTGAGGGGCAATATTACGCTTTTAGACCTATGCTTAGCCGCTAGGTCGCAGGAGCGGAGGTGAGGACCCAACCACATAGGGTGGAGAGGTGAAGGCACTTGTCACCACAAAGGATACCATTGGATCACTCATAGTGGATTTGTTAGAGTGCATCTCTGGAGAGTGCAATATTTCTCTGATAACGGGAAAACGCCATCAGCACTTTATTAAGTGATTATTGTTTTATATCTGCTATTTTCACTTGGTTCTATACAGTTATATCTTATTTTTACTTCTGCACATTCAGCACTTTATAATAATGCATACTGGGTGGCCACTGTAGACATATTTTCAGTTGCATTTTTATTCACTCATTTTGGTGTGCACAATTTATTATCATTATTATATGTGCACGATTTGCACCTATTTTTCATTATTGTGAATATTAATTTTAATCTATATTATTTCATTTGTTCACATTTATAATATTTAGCACTATTGCACTTTGTATTTGTTACACATATTTTCTGGATTTGTTTAATTTCCGCATTTGTTTTGCGCGGCACTGTTTTGTTTTATTCTGCTTTACACTTATTAGAGAGTGCTGTGCCCGCTGCATTACTTAGAATTATACTACCCATTTTTGCTCGCAGGATTAACACTATAAGTATCCTAAGTTGGACTTGCTTCTTTCAAAAATTTCCAAGAATATGGATCTAGCCTTTGATTACATGGGTACGCTTAGAGACCCTATGGATAAGAGAGGGGATATTCTCTTGCGCAGGGCCTGTGAGGCATTTATTATTAGTCTTAAACCGGCCTTAGTGTCAACTTGTGTAGCCAGAAACCTTGAGTTATGGCTTTCACAGATACAGACTCACCTGTCTGCCGGGACACGAAGGGATCAGATCATGAAATCTTTCCCACTTCTTTTACGGGCGGTAGGTTTTCTGACTGATTCCCCTGTTGAGTCAGTTAGGATGGCAGCTAGGACCTCGGCTTTGATAAATTCGGCCAGAAGAAGTCTCTGGTTTAAGACATGGTCAGGAGACTCTTCTTCTAAGTTGTACCTGTGCTGTCTTCCCCTAACAGGCGACCATCTCTTTGGCCCCAGGTTACAAGAAGCTCTGGAGCGTACGGCTGGCAGAAAGATGTTGTTCCCAGAAAATAAATAATCCGACTCCCCGAAAGTTTTTTCGAGGGCAGGGGGGCAGACAGCAGGGTCCATGAGAGAAGGAGGCCAGACCCAAGAAGCATTGAACAGGCCTCAAAGGCAGAGGTGGGGGTCCTGTTTAACCCTCCTCAACAGCCCGCCAAACTACAATGACTCCTGCCGCAGAGTGGGAGGAAGATTAAGGGCCTTCCTCCCACAGTGGACGGTGATCACTTCAAGCCCTTTTATTTTGGATCTGGTGACCAGAGGGCACAGACTGGAATTCGATTGCCAGCCATCAGAGAGATTGTTAGTCACCAGCCTGCCCAGAGATCGAGTAAAGGCAACTTCCTTGAGTCTCCAGATAGGAGACTTAGTAGATCAGAACGTTCTGGTCCCGGTTCCGAGGGCAGAGCAGGGCAGGGGTTTTTACTCCCATATCTTTGTGATAAAAAGCCCTTGTGGAAATACCGCCAGATATTGAACCTTCGTTCTCTAAATCACTCGATCAAATACAAACACTTTTACATGGAATCACTATTTTCCATAAGGAATCTGTTTTACCCAGGGTGCTTTATGGCAACACTGGACTTAAAGGATGCCTACTTGCACATCCCTATTCACCCAACATATCAAAAGTTTTTATGACTAGCAGTAAAATTGGGATCTGAGATCCGGCATTTTCAGTTCCAAGCACTGCCCTTCGGGTTGTCATCGGCCCCACGCATCTTTACAAAGGTCCTGGGGGAAGCGTTGGCCCCGTCAAGACTAAAATTCATTATGATCATCCCCTACCTGGACGACCTCCTAGTAGTGGCAGAGTCGTGTCAGAAACTAAAGAGGGATCTCCAGACAGTTCAGGAGTTCCTCCAGTCGCTAGGGTGGATAATCAACAAAGAGAAGTCTTCTCTGTAGCCTTCCCAAAGAGTGACATATCTTGGGTATGAGATTTCCTCATTGGATCAAAAGATTTTCCTTCTGGGGAAAAAAGTTTCAAAAACAACTCAAATTATGGCATCCTTGCAAACCAACCAGTGGGTCTTGCTTAGAGATGTCTCAAGAGGCGTAGGCCTTATGACCTCTAGCTTTCCGGCTATACCTTTGGCGTCATTTAGCCAAAGTCCTCTTCAGTTGTTCCTTCTAAGGAACTGGGACGGGTCTCCAAGTTCTTTAGATTTGAAGGTACGAATTCCCTCCAAAGTAAAGAGAACCCTGTGGTGGTGGAGGTCGCCACTTCACCTGACCAGCGGGCTGGAATGGGTCATTCCAATATCTCAGAGAATAACGACGGATGCAAGCTCTCATGGATGGGGAGCCCATCTACGCAGGGAGAATGGTCCCCGGTGGAAGCAAGAGCATCATCAAATCAAAGGGAGCATCTGGCAGTGCAGAGGCCCTTAGAGGTTTTTCATGCAGAGGTCAGCGGTCACCATCTGCAGATTTAATCCGACAACATTGCAACAGTAGCGTACCTCAACAAACAAAGGGCTACAAGAAGTCAGATTTCGCAATTCACAGCCCAAAAGTATCTTGGGCCGAGGTGAATCTAGCCTCCATTTTAGCACTTCATCTGAAAGGGACACAGAATTGTTTGGCAGATTACCTCAGCCGCTACCAGGTGTGTCAGGACAATTGGTCCCTCAACTAGGAAATTATTGCGGAAATTGCCAGCAGGTGGGGTTCCCCAGAGGTGGACCTTTTTGCAGGCCAAACAAACGGCAAAACAGAAAGATTCTGTTTCCTGAATCCAGGGGATCAGTCTCTGGGGATCAACGCTTTTGCAAATCCCTGGTCATTCAGCCTCTGTTACGCTTTCCCTCTTATCAGACTAATCCCGGAAGTCCTCCGGAAGTTTCTTCTGGAAAACACCAATTTGATCCCGATAGCCTCCTTTTGGCCCAAAAGGCCATGGTTTTCACGCCTGCAGGCCCTAGCCTCGAAACCTCCAGTGACTCTCCCTATGAGACAGGACCTGTTGCTTCAGGGTCCGGTATTCCATCCTCAGGTGGCATCATTAAACTTAACAGCTTGGTATCTGAAGAGCAGACACTAAGCTCCCAGGGGTTCTCAGACAAGATTGTCAAGACCCTAGTTAATTCCCGGAAGTCTGTCACAAGAGCTATATACTACAAAATTTGAAAGAAATTTAACTCTTGGTTTTCTGAAAATCTAAAAATTTTCTCCCGATGTTCCATCTATTCTGGAATTTTTTCATGAGGGTGACGACAAGGGTCTATCTCCAGTGGTGGGATTCAGCCGGTTCGCACCGGTTCCATAGAACCGGTTGCTAACTTTCTGCAAGTTCGCAGAACCGGCTGAATCCCTCTGCGCGTCTGAGGAAGCGCAGGACAATTGAATGTCCCGCGCTCGGACAGACGTGGCGGCCGGGGGGCGGAGCAGTGCGCTCCTCCCCGCCCATTCTGTGACAATAGCGAATGAGAATTAGCTATTGTCACATGATCCTCCTCCTGGCCAATCAGGGAGCGGGTCCTCCCGCTTCCTAATTGGCCGAAAGGCAAACACCGTGCCATTGGACGAGGAGGAGGCGCCGCGGGAGGACTCGGAGACGCGGGGAGCCGACTGCGAGACCGTCCATGAGGTAAGTGCATGGGTCTCGCGGGGGGGGATCGCTGGCACTCTGCAATTGGGGGCAATGTTGTGGCTGGCACTCTGCAATTGGGGGCAATGTTGTGGCTGGCACTCTGCAATTGGGGGCAATGTTGTGGCTGGCACTCTGCAATTGGGGGCAATGTTGTGGCTGGCCCTCTGCAATTGGGGGCAATGTTGTGGCTGGCACTCTGCAATTGGGGGCAATGTTGTGGCTGGCCCTCTGCAATTGGGGGCAATGCTGTGGCTGGCACTCTGCAATTGGGGGCAATGCTGTGGCTGGCGCTCTGCAATTGGGGGCAATGCTGTGGCTGGCGCTCTGCAATTTGGGGCAATGCTGTGGCTGGCGCTCTGCAATTGGGGGCAATGTTGTGGCTGGCACTCTGCAATTGGGGGCAATGTTGTGGCTGGCACTCTGCAATTGGGGGCAATGTTGTGCCTGGCGCTCTGCAATTGGGGGCAATGCTGTGGCTGGCGCTCTGCAATTGGGGGCAATGTTGTGGCTGGCGCTCTGCAATTGGGGGCAATGTTGTGGCTGGCCCTCTGCAATTGGGGGCAATGTTGTGGCTGGCCCTCTGCAATTGGGGGCAATGCTGTGGCTGGCGCTCTGCAATTGGGGGCAATGCTGTGGCTGGCGCTCTGCAATTGGGGGCAATGTTGTGGCTGGCGCTCTGCAATTGGGGGCAATGTTGTGGCTGGCACTCTGCAATTGGGGGCAATGTTGTGGCTGGCACTCTGCAATTGGGGGCAATGCTGTGGCTGGCGCTCTGCAATTGGGGGCAATGTTGTGGCTGGCGCTCTGCAATTGGGGGCAATGTTGTGGCTGGCCCTCTGCAATTGGGGGCAATGTTGTGGCTGGCCCTCTGCAATTGGGGGCAATGCTGTGGCTGGCACTCTGCAATTGGGGGCAATGTTGTGGCTGGCGCTCTGCAATTGGGGGCAATGTTGTGGCTGGCCCTCTGCAATTGGGGGCAATGCTGTGGCTGGCACTCTGCAATTGGGGGCAATGCTGTGGCTGGCGCTCTGCAATTGGGGGCAATGTTGTGGCTGGCACTCTGCAATTTGGGGCAATGCTGTGGCTGGCGCTCTGCAATTGGGGGCAATACTCTGGCTGGCACTCTGCAATTGGGGGCAATGTTGTGGCTGGCACTCTGCAATTGGGGGCAATGTTGTGGCTGGCACTCTGCAATTGGGGCCAATGCTGTGGCTGGCGCTCTGCAATTGGGGGCAATGTTGTGGCTGGCGCTCTGCAATTGGGGGCAATGTTGTGGCTGGCCCTCTGCAATTGGGGGCAATGTTGTGGCTGGCCCTCTGCAATTGGGGGCAATGCTGTGGCTGGCACTCTGCAATTGGGGGCAATGCTGTGGCTGGCGCTCTGCAATTTGGGGCAATGCTGTGGCTGGCGCTCTGCAATTTGGGGCAATGCTGTGGCTGGCGCTCTGCAATTGGGGGCAATGTTGTGGCTGGCGCTCTGCAATTGGGGCCAATGTTGTGGCTGGCGCTCTGCAATTGGGGGCAATGCTGTGGCTGGCGCTCTGCAATTGGGGGCAATGCTGTGGCTGGCGCTCTGCAATTTGGGGCAATGCTGTGGCTGGCGCTCTGCAATTGGGGGCAATACTCTGGCTGGCACTCTGCAATTGGGGGCAATGTTGTGGCTGGCGCTCTGCAATTGGGGGCAATGTTGTGGCTGGCACTCTGCAATTTGGGGCAATGCTGGGGCTGGCACTCTGCAATTGGGGGCAATGCTGTGGCTGGCGCTCTGCAATTGGGGGCAATACTCTGGCTGGCACTCTGCAATCATTAGGGGCAATGCTGTGGCTGGCACTCTGCAATCATTGGGGGCAATGCTGTGGCTGGCACTCTGCAATCATTGGGGGCAATGCTGTGGCTGGCACTCTGCAATCATTGGGGGCAATGCTGTGGCTGGCACTCTGCAATCATTGGGGGCAATGCTGTGGCTGGCACTCTGCAATCATTGGGGGCAATGCTGTGGCTGGCACTCTGCAATCATTGGGGGCGATGCTGTGGCTGGCACTCTGCAATTTGGGAGCAATGCTGTGGCTGACACTCTGCAATCATTGGGGGCAATGCTGTGGCTGGCACTCTGCAATCATTGGGGGCAATGCTGTGGCTGGCACTCTGCAATCATTGGGGGCAATGCTGTGGCTGGCACTCTGCAATCATTGGGGGCAATGCTGTGACTGGCACTCTGCAATCATTGGGGGCAATGCTGTGGCTGGCACTCTACAATCATTGGGGGCAATGCTGTGGCTGGCACTCAGCAATCATTGGGGGCAATGCTGTGGTCACTGTGCATTGAAAGGGGGCACGCTGGTCTCTCTGCATTGAAAGGGGGCACTCTGGTCACTGTGCATTGAAGGGGGCATTTACACTGGTCACTGTGCATTGCAAGGGGGCACGCTGGTCACTGTGCATTGAAAGGGGGCACGCTGGTCTCTCTGCATTGAAAGGGGGGCACGCTGGTCTCTCTGCATTGAAAGGGGGGCACGCTGGTCTCTCTGCATTGAAAGGGGGAACGCTGGTCACTGTGCATTGAAAGGGGGCACGCTGGTCATTCTGCTGGGAAAGTCGGAACTGGTTACTAAAATTTTTGAATCCCACCACTGTCTATCTCTTAGTACTTTAAAGGTTCAGGCTGCGGCCATTAGTGTTTTTCCTCCAGTACTCCCTTTTGGAAAAGCCTGCCATAGCAAGGTTTTTCAAGGCAATTGTCAGGTCAAAACCAATGGTTCTCAGAACATATCCTATTTGGGACCTGTCTCTAGTAATTCAAGCTTTAGTGACTGTTCCCCTCGAGCCCCTGAGGGATTTGTCAGTGAAATTTTGTTCTTTTTTCAGGGACACACAAGGGTAATGGAGCCTCTAAGGCCACCATGGCCAGGTGGATAAAGCAGACAATTGCTGGAGCCTATAGAGTTAGGAATGTTTCTCCACCATTTGCCAATATGCATTCAACAAGAGCCTTGTCTGCGTCCGCGGCTGAAAGGGCTGGAGCCTCACCGGAACAAATATGTAAGGCGGCCACCTGGGCTAATTTTTTGACCTTTGTTAAACATGATCGCCTGGACCTCCTCTCTTCCCAAGAGTAGGCCATTGGTCGAAAGGTCCTCCAGGCAATGGTCCCTCCCTAGACTGGTAAGTTCTGGCTCATCGTCTCATGGGCTGTCCTGGAAGACAACTTGAGAAAAGCTGAGTAGACTTACCGGTAACTCCTTTTCTGAGAGTCTTCCAGGACAGCCGGATTCCCACCCGGTGATGTCTTGTATGATGCATTATGCATATGTTTTGCAGGGACGTCCTACGGTTCTCGAGA
The DNA here is from genome assembly GCF_965119305.1 of Pelophylax lessonae. Classification (NCBI taxonomy): domain Eukaryota; kingdom Metazoa; phylum Chordata; class Amphibia; order Anura; family Ranidae; genus Pelophylax; species Pelophylax lessonae. The sequence continues at coordinate 282,730,486 of NC_138775.1, read as the reverse complement.
TATACTGAGAGGACTAGAGGACCGCCTTTTATCTGTTGGGGTTAACATATTTCCTTTCCTGGTAAGGAGAGCCCTAGGTCTCATGGGCTGTCCTGAAGACTCTCAGAAAAGGAGCTACCAGTAAGTCTAACTCAACTTTTTGTATAATATTTTTTAAATTTTTTCAAATTCTATATTTTTCATTTTTATTAATTCTTTTACTAAGTTGGTATATTCAAAATACGTCACCATTTACATTTTTTTGTCATCATTTATATGGTAGAATCAATTGTTAATTAGTAGGTGTATGAGGATATCCAAATGGGAAATGTAATTCTACGACAGTTTTTTAAAAAGCTTTTTATATTTATATTGAGTTTTAGAGATTTAGAATTTTTTACACTTTTTTACACTCTTTTTCCAGTCCGGGTATGGACTAAGTCCAGCTGGGGGTATATGTCTCGGAAAAATTTTAATTTACATCCCACGGCACTTGGTTGGCGAACATGAGGTATTGATATGCGAAAGCAGTTTGTTTCCAGGCCTTGGGGTTCCCTTGCAAGCCACGGATAGTTCTGGTGTCCTATGTATTTAAACGGTGATTGCACCACACATGTGAGGTATTGTCGGGAACGTCTGAGTGAGAGCAATAATTCTAGCACCAGACCTCCTGTGCCGCTTTAAACTGGTAACCTGTAGAGGCGTTTAAAGCGTGGCCTATGGAGAATTTTAACCAGTTGCCGACCGCTTACGTTATATTTACGGCGGCAAGCTGGCTCCTACAGGCAGAACAAAGTAGGGCTACGTTGCTCGCCTGAAGGCCGCTAGGGGGCGAGTGCGATCTCTCCCCGCTGAGAGAGAAGGGTGGTCGACCGTCCAGGCAGGGCGGCCCTCCTGCGGGAAACGACGTAGGTCTACGTAGGTCATGCGCCTGCAGCTAGGGGGCGAGCGCGCGCCGCTGCCCCCCACTCGGCAGTGGGGACTCGGATGCACAGGGCAGGCGGCTCCGATTGCCGCCAAACACCCGCGATTGCTCCCTGCTGAGAGAGAAGGACGGTCAGCTGTTGTAAACACAGCTGACCGTTCTTCTCCCTGAAATGATCACAGAGCTCATGTGATCCTGCTATGTAGGTTCACATGTCTCTGTGATCATTTCACAAGCCCAACCCCCATACAGTTAAAATCACTCCCCTGGGGTCACATTTAACCCCTTGATCACCTATACTGTTAACCCCTTCCCTGCCAGTGTCATTATTACAGTAACAGTGCATATGTTTAGCAGTAATGTCACTGGTACCCCAAAAGTGGCAAAAATGTCATTTAGGGGTCCGATCTGCAATTTTGCAGTCCGGCAAAAAAGCAAAAAAATCGCAGATTGCCGCCATTACTAGTAAAAAAAAAAAAAAAAACCCATTAAAAATGACATAAATCTTTACCGTAGTTAGAAGACGTGATAACTTTTGTGCAAACCAATCAAAATAGGCTTATTGGGATTTTTTTTTACCAAACATATGTAGCAGAAAACAAATTGGCCTAAAATGTTAAAAAAATTTGATTTTTAATTTTGTTTTTCAAAATTGTCGCTCTTTTTGTTTATAGCGCAAAAAATAAAAACCGCACAGGTGATCAAATACCACCAAAAGAAAGCTCTGTTTGTGGGAAACAAAGGCCGTAAATTTTCGGGTACAGCGTCGCACAACCTCGTAATTTTTCGTTAAAGTAACGCAGTGCCGAATCGCAAAGTAGGGCCTGGTCATTAAGGGGGGCAAATCCTTCCGGTCCAGAAGTGGTTAAACACCGTAGTTTGCCTCCATTCTATGGGCAGATGCAATTTGAAAGCATGACATGTTGGGTATCTATTTACTTGGTGTAACATCATCTTTCACATTATACAAAAAAATAGGGCTAACTTCACTGTTTTGTTTTTTTATTCACGAATGTGTTTTTTTAAATTTTGTTTTAAATTGCATTTGAAAAACCGCTGCGCAAATACAGTGTGACATAAAAAATTGCAACACACACCATTTTATTCTATAGGGTCTCTGCTAAAAATAAAAAAAATATATATAATATTTGGGGTTCCTAAGTAATTTTCTAGCAAAACAAAAGTAGATTTTTACATGTAGGAGCAAAGTGTCAGAATAGGCTTGGGAAAGTGGTGATTAAAGTCGATGTAAACCTTAAGTACATAAATTTACATTTTTTCTAGTGCTGTGTATCATAAGCAATTGTCATGCTTATTTCTTTTATTAAATCCTATTTTCATGTTTCTTTTAACTCAAGGCTGCTGATCTACCCTGACCTCTGTTGGCCTCCAGCTTGTTAATAGGCACTCGCTCAGAGGTGTCAGATGCCCATCATTGCTCCAGACCAACTTCTTGATAGGGAATGTAATGGTGGTCCATGCCTGTGCAATGTGTTTTGACATACCAGGGTGCATCTGACAGGGTGACAACCCAGGAGCACAATTAGGAGACAGGAACAAAGTGTTGTCACCCTATAACAGGAAGTGCCTGAAACAAGGGCCTTCATGGCAGAATCACCAGGGATTATTTGAATGAAAGCTGCAGATATTAAAAGTTTAGAAACAGCTTTTGAAATGGCATTGGGGCTGATAGGAAATTTTAGTGATTGGGTTCAGATGTACTTTTCCTGCATTGGCCCCCCTTTTCATCTGGGTGTCTTTTTAAAACAGGAGAAAACCTAATCCCCAGACTTGTAATAGCAATACCCCAACATCGTGCGGATGATCAGAGGCGCAAACACCAAGGCCTTTACATCGTCAACTGACGGTCGGGGCCCGTGCCTATCGGAGAGCCAATAAACTGTCCATATAATGAAGTGCTTGCATTACACTGCACAGCCACTTGGAATGATTAGGCAGCAACATCAGCAAAAAGAAAGGTGACAGACTCGACAGCCGTTTAAAATGATTTACCGGCTCATTGTTAACAGAGAAAAAAGCGCGGAGAAAGCCGCCTTCTATAAATTTTTAAGATGTGTCAGAAATTTTGCGAGGTGCGTACGCACCCAGAAAATACCTTCACGCACCTCTCATGAAAGGGGATGATTAGTCTGAAATTTACCATTATACTGTTGCTAATATTTTATGCCTTATAAAAGGAAGTGGAGGCGTCGCTTAGAAGGATTTAGGGGAAGAGAATAGCGCTATAGGCAGCGGGAAGAGAATAACGCGGCATTTCTGTTACTGTAAATTGCTTGAAGCGTGACGTTAAAAGAGAATGATTTTAGATACATGCTTAGAAGGAACAGTGCAGCCAAACTTCTCTTTGGATAGAATTGTAACAACAATTCTATGTATCATTTATAAAAAAAAGAGCCCCCGGCCCTTCCTGTACAGCCTCTATCAATTCTCTCCATCACCTCTAATGGCCTCCTCACTGGGGCAATGTACAGCAGGAGAGCTGAATTCAAATTCACTGAGGTCCGGTCAGTAAAGTCTTCTTAGAGGTCCAAAGCAGATGCCTGGGCTATCACAGCCCCCCTTTACATCAGTGTCCTCAGTCCCCCCCTTCACATCATAGCCCACCTTCACATCACAGTCCCCCCCTCCCCTTTATATCAGTGTCCTCAGTCCCCCCCCCCTTCACATCATAGCCCACCTTCACATCACAGTCCCCCCCCCTCCCCTTTATATCAGTGTCCTCAGTCCCCCCCCCCTTCACATCATAGCCCACCTTCACATCACAGTCCCCCCCCTCCCCTTTATATCAGTGTCCTCAGTTCCCCCCTTCACATCATAGCCCACCTTCACATCACAGTCCCCCCCCTCCCCTTTATATCAGTGTCCTCAGTTCCCCCCTTCACATCATAGCCCACCTTCACATCACAGTCCCCCCCTCCCCTTTATATCAGTGTCCTCAGTCCCCCCCTTCACATCATAGCCCACCTTCACATCACAGTCCCCCCCCCCGTATATATCAGTGTCCTCAGTCCCCCCTTCACATCATAGCCCACCTTCACATTACAGTCCCCCCCTCCCCTTTATATCAGTGTCCTCAGTCTCCCCCTTCACATCATACCCCACCTTCACTTAACAGCCCCCCTTTACATCAGTGTCCTCAGCCCCCCATTCAGATCATGGCCCACCTTCACATCACAGCCCCCCCCGCTTTATATTAGTGTCCCCAGTCCCCCTTCACATGCCAGCCCACCCTTTATATTACAGTCCCCCCTTTACATCAGTGTCATAGGTCCCTCCTTAACATCACAGCCCCCCCTTTAATTCAGTATCATCAGTTCCCCCTTTACATGCCAGCCCCTCTCCTTATATCCCAGCCCCCCCTTTATATCAGTGTCCTCAGTCCCCCCTTCACATCATAGCCCACCTTCACATCACAGTCCCCCCCCCCCCTTTATTTCAGCATCCTCAGTCCCCCTTCACATGCCCCAGCCCACCCTTTATATCACAGTCCCCCCTTTACATCAGTGTCCTCAGTCCCCCATTCACATCATGGCCCACCTTCACATCACAGCCCCCCCCCTTTATATCAGTGTCCCCTGTCCCCCTTCACATGCCAGCCCACCCTCTATATCACAGTCCCCCCTTTACATCAGTGTCCTAGGTCCCTCCTTAACATCACAGTCCCCCACCTTCACATCACAGTCCCCCCCCCTTTATTTCAGCATCCTCAGTCCCCCTTCACATGCCCCAGCCCACCCTTTATATCACAGTCCCCCCCTTTACATCAGTGTCCTCAGTCCCCCATTCACATCATGGCCCACCTTCACATCACAGCCCCCCCCCCCTTTATATCAGTGTCCCCTGTCCCCCTTCACATGCCAGCCCACCCTCTATATCACAGTCCCCCCTTTACATCAGTGTCCTAGGTCCCTCCTTAACATCACAGTCCCCCCTTTAAATCAGTATCATCAGTTCCCCCTTCACATGCCTTCCCCCCTCCTTATATCCCAGCCCCCCCATTACATCAGTGTCCTCAGTCCCCCCTTCACATCATAGCCCACCTTCACATCACAGCCCCCCCCTTTATATCAGTGTCCTCAGTCCCCCTTCACATGCCAGCCCACCCTTTATATCACAGTCCCCCCCCCCCCTTTACATCAGTGTCCTAGGTCCCCCCTTAACATCACAGCCCCCCCTTTAAATCAGTATCATCAGTTCTCCCTTCACATGTCAGCCCCCCTCCTTATATTCCAGCCCCCCCCCCCTTTACATCAGTGTCCTCAGTCCCCCCTTCACATCATAGCCCACCTTCACATCAGTCCACCGCTTTATATCAGTGTCCTCAGTCCCCCTTCACATGCCAGCCCACCCTTTATATCACAGTCCCCCCTTTACATCAGTGTCCTAGGTTCCCCCTTAACATCACAGCCCCCCCTCATTATCAGTATCATCAGATTCCCCCTTCACATGCCAGCCCCCCTCCTTTTATCATAGCCCCCCTTTACTTCAGTGTCATCAGTCCCTCCCCCCTCCCCTTTTATATCAGTATCCTCAGTTCCCCCTTCACATGCCAGCCCCCCCCCCCCTTTATATCATATCCCCCTCTTTACATCAGTCCCTCCTTCACATTACAGACCCACTTCACATCACAGCCCCCATTCACATCAACCACCCCCCCCCCCTGCCCTTCATCAGTCGCCTCAGCACCCCCCCCCCCCCCCCCACATGCCAACCCTCTCTTTAAATCACAGTCCCCCCTTTACATCAGTGTCCTCAGTCCCTACTTCACATCACAGCCCCTCTTCACATCACAGTCCCCCCTTTATATCAGTGTCCTCAGTATCCCCTTCACATGCCTGCCCCCCCCCCCTCTTTTATCACAGTCTCCCCTTTACATATTGTTGTCCTCAGTCCCTTCCTCACATCACAGTTCCCCCGTTTACCTCAATGTCCTTAGTCACCCCTTCACATCATAGCCCCCCTTAATATCCTAGCCCCTCTTTAACTTATGTTAAAAAAGAAAAAGTGTTCAAAAAATGTAAATGTAATAAAATGATTTACAAAGCACCCAAAAAGTGTTTGTGAAAGCCCCCTGCCCCATGTACAGGCACATGTGAATGCAAACACCCCCTTCATGTGTGCACACAAAACAATCTTTGTGCCTCATATATTTGATATTGCCACACATGCCAGGGTGAGAGCAATAATTACAAAGCCAATATTTACTGTTATCTCTGAACTGATGACCTGTAAAGGCTTTTAACCACTTCAATACCGGCCACTTTCACACTCTTCCTGCCCAGACCGATTTTCAGCTTTCAGCGCTGTCACACTTTGAATGACAATTGCGCGGTCATGCAACACTGTACCCAAATGAAATGTTTATCATTGTTTTCACACAAATAGAGCTTTCTTTTGGTGGTATTTATCCACCACTGGGAGTTTTATTTCTTACTAAAAAAAGAAAAAAGACAGAAAATTTTGAAAAAAAAAAAAGTTTTTCTTATTTTTGAAAATAAGTAATTTTTTCCTTCACTGATGAGGCGGCACTGATGGGCTGCACTAATGGGCACTGATGAGGTGGCACTGATGAGGAGGTACTAACATGCCACACTGATGGGCACTGATAGCTGGCACTGATAGGCGGCACTGATGAGCACTGATAGGCAGCACTGAAAGGTGGCACTGATGGGCACTGATAGGCGGCACTGATGGGCACTGACAGGTGGCACTGATGGGCACTGACGGGCGGAACTGATGGGCACTGATGGACAATGATGGGCAGCACAGATGAGTAGGCACTGATGGGCACTGACTGGCAGCACTATGGGCACTGATTGTGGGCACTGTGGGCAGTTTTTCTTATTTTTGAAAATAAGTAATTTTTTCCTTCACTGATGAGGCGGCACTGATGGGCACTAATAGGCTGCACTAATGGGCACTGATGAGGTGGCATTATGGGCACTGATGAGGTGGCACTGATGAGGAGGTACTAACATGCCGCACTGATGGGCACTGATAGCTGGCACTGAGAGGCGGCACTGATGGGCACTGGTAGGCGGCACTGATGGGCACTGACAGGTGGCACTGATGGGCGGAACTGATGGGCAGTGAAGGGCGGCACTGATGGACAATGATGGGCAGCACAGATAAGTAGGCACTGATGGGCACTGACTGGCAGCACTATGGGCACTGATTGTGGGCACTGTGGGCACTGATTGTGGGCACTGATGGGCATTTATTGGGGTGACTTATGGGCACTTTTTTTACTCTACTGTAATCAGGGCACTGATTATCAGTGCCCTGATTACCTGTCCTAGAATCCCCTTTGAGGGGGAGCTGCTGATTGGCTCCCCTAGCCACACACTCTGACAGTGTGAGGCGAGGAGAGCCGATAAACGGCACTTCCTCATTTACATGTGACCGGCTGTGATTGGACACAGCCAATCACATGGGTAAAGAGCCACGTCATTGGCTCTTCATCAAGATCGGGGTCGCACCGTGTCCTAGGAACACGGCCCGGCCACGATCGCCACACAGCGCACCCCCGCGTCATATGACGTCGTCCCAGAATGAGAGCCGCACCGCTCCGCCATCATTTGATGGTTACATAGTTACATAGTAGTTGAGGTTGAATAAAGACAATAGTCCATCCAGTTCAACCTGTGGAGCATGGTGGGCAGGTGTCAAGTGGTTAAAGAATTGCCTATAGATCATTTTGGCTCCCAACGATTTGTCATTTTCATGGAGTGCGCAATTTTAAGGCTTGACATGTTTGGTAGCTATTTACTCGATGCAACCACATGTTTTATATTTTATTTAAAAAAATTTGGGTAATATTCAAATTAATTTCAGTGAATTCTTACTGAAGATATAGATTTGAAAAACAGTATCACTAATTATCATGTGACAAAATTGCAATGGTCTCCATTTTATTATACAGGGTCTCTGCTTTTAGAAAAAAAATATAATCTTGGGTGTTTGAAGTAATCCGGCCTAAATTTTGCATTTTAATATATGTGCAAAAAAAAAGTAAAATTTTTATATTTTTTTAATATCCTGGGGTAGAACTCTAAACTTTAGGGTAGCCATGTGATAACATACAGAGCTTTAATATCCACTTACACTAAGGCATACTTATTTTTAACCTTATTTTCCTTTATTTTCACCCTCATTATAAATAAAATGGAATTTTGTATGACAATTCCTACATTTTCAAACAATCTTTTTTTGGGATGAACATAATATAAATATTTATTCTACGGAGTCTCTGCTTTCAGAAAATATACAATCTTTTTGGGGTGTTTTTAAGTAATCTTAGGACTGGACAATTTTAATATTATTTCATATCTTGGGGTTGAACTTTAACCACTTCCCGCCCGCCCTATAACAGAATGACGGCGGGAATGTGGTTGTGTTATCCTGACCGGACGTCATATGACGTCGGCAGGATAACACAGCTCTGGGCGCCCCCCGGGGGCGCGCAGAGCGGCGATCGGTGATGCGAGGTGTCAGTCTGACACCCTGCACCTCCGATCTCGGTAAAGAGACTACTGACGTAGCTCTTTACCATGTGACCAGCCATGTCCAATCACGGCTGGTCACATAGTAAATAGGAACAGCCGTTGATCGGCTTTCCTTAGTTCGTGCCTGACAGGCACGAGTAAAGGAGCGCCGATCGGCGGCTCCCCTGACAGGGGGGGGGGTCGGCACTGGTAATCAGATCATTGATTACCAGTGCAGACCCTCGGGGGGGGGGGGATGCCACTAGATCCACCAGGGATGCCCACTATGACCCCAGGGATGCCCACTATGGCCACCAGGGATGGCAATCAGGGCTCAGGGAGCCCCCCATTGCCCTCCCCATCAGTGATGCCCACCAGTGTCCTCCCTATCAGTGTTGCCCACAAGTGCCCATCATTGCCATCCTTTAGTGTCACCCACCAGTGCCCATTATTGCCCACCAGTGCCGCATATCAGTGCCCATTAGTGCCCATCAGTGCAGCCCGTCAGTGCCGATCAGTGCCGCCCATCAGTGCCCACCAGTGCCGCCTATCAGTGCCCATTAGTGCCGGTCAGTGCCACCTATCAGTGCCCGTCGGTGCCACCTATCAGTGTCCATCAATGCCGCCTATCAGTGCCCAGCAGTGCCGCCTATCAGTGCCCACCAATGCTGCATATCTGTGCTACCTATCAGTGCCACATATCAGTGCCTATCAGTGCCGCATATCAGTGCCGCCTATAAGTGCCGCCTATCAGTGCCACCCCATCAGTGCCACCCCATCAGTTCCTCCTCATCAGTGCCTGTCAGTGCAGTCTCATCAGTGCTCATCAGTGCAGGAAAAAACATATTTATTTACAAAATTGTATAACATAAACAAAAAAACTTTTTTTTTTTTCAAACTTTTCGGTCTTTTTTTATTTGTTTAGCAAAAAGTAAAAATCGCACAGGTGATCAAATACCACCAAAAGAAAGCTCTATTTGTGGGGGGAAAATGACATAAATGTGGTGTAGGTACAGTGTTGCATGACCGCGCAATTGTCATTCAAAATGCAACAGCGCTAAAAGGGGAGAATTGGCCTGGGCAGGAAGGGAGGGAAGTGCCCTGTATTAAAGTGGTTAAGCTTTAGGGTAGCCATGTGATAAAATACAGAGCTTTAGTATCCATTTACACTAAGGCATACCTACTTTTAATCTTATTTTCCTTCATTTTAGCCCTCATTAGTTGAATATAAAATGGAATTTTGTATGACAATTCCTACATTTTCAAACTCATTTTTTTTGGGATGAATAAAATATAAATAATTATTCTACAAAGTCTCTGCTTTCAGAAAATATATAATCTTTTTTGGGGGGGGGGTTTTAAGTAATCTTCAGACCTAAAATGCGTATTTTAATATATATGAAAACAATTCCTACATTTTCAAACAATTTTTTTGGGGGATGAATATAATATAAATAATTATTCTACAAAGTCTCTGCTTTCAGAAAATATACAATCTTTTTGGGGTGTTTTTAAGTAATCTTAGGACTGGACAATTTTAATATTATTTCATATCTTGGGGTTAAACTCTAAGCTTTAGGGTAGTCATGTGATAAAATACAGAGCTTTAATATCTATTTACACTAATGCATACCTACTTTTAATCTTATTTTCCTTCATTTTAGCCCTCATTAGTTGAAAATAAAATGGAATTTTGTATGACAATTCCTACATTTTCAAACAATTTTTTTTGGGATGAACATAATATAAATATTTATTCTACAAAGTCTCTGCTTTCAGAAAATATATAATCTTTTTGGGGTGTTTTTAAGTAATCTTAGGACTGGACAATTTTAATATTATTTCATATCTTGGGGTTGAACTCTAAGCTTTAGGGTAGCCATGTGATAAAATACAGAGCTTTAATATCCATTTACACTAATGCATACCTATTTTTTATCTTATTTTCCTTACAATTCTTACATTTTCAAACAAATTTTTTTGGGGGATAAATAAAATATAAATATTTATTCTACAAAGTCTCTGTTTTCAGAAAATATATAATCTTTAATAATCTTTAATAATTTTGGGGGTTTTCAGAAATCTTCAGGCCTAAAATGTGTATTTTAATATATGTAGAAAAAAAAAAAAAAAGTTCCAGTATCAAAAGGATTCAGAAAGACCAGGCAGTAGGCAACTTTTTTTTTTTTTTTTTTTTAGTATCCTGGAGTTGAACTCTAAGCTTTGGGGTAGGTATGTGACAGCCTACAGAGCTTTGATATCCACTTACACCAAGGCGTACCTATTTTTAGTCTCATGCTTCTTCACTTCAGCCCTCATTGGTTGAATATAAAATGGAATTTTGTACAATTCCTAAATTTTCAAACAAATTTTTTTTTTTTTTTCTTAAGCCAAAGAAAGGAACAGAAAATAAGTCAATCTGCTGCGCCTGGCTGACTCAGTTTACATAAAGGATGCTGCAATGACCCGCTGTGGGAAAGGCATTATTAAAGGATTTTTAGATACATAATGCGCCGATTCAGGTATTATTTTGAAACGCCGAGTCATCTTTGAAAACACAGGTTCCACTCATGGCTCTGAGCGGTAAAACAATAGGCCCTTTATATGGGCCTAAAGGAAAGTTTAGAAGCATTTTCCTTATTAGCTCTGGTTATTAGCGGGTCATTTAACAACCTAGACATTTCTTTGATTTTTTTTTTTTTTTTTTTTTTATCAAAGTCGTCTTGAAAAGAATCCTTGACAAAAGAAGAGCAGTGTGAACAGAGTACAGTCTTAAAAGGGTAAGATCAGAAGTGTCTTTTGTGTACCGCGACCGAAAGAGAGAGAGGAGGAAAAAAAAAAAATTCCTGTCTACGCCAAATGCAAGGTTTTACTATGCCGTTTGATATATATAAAACAAGCATTCATAAGGAAAAAAAAAAAAAAAGAAAACAATATGCCTTACCATATGTTTGTGGTACATAGTGCTACATATTTGCATATAGCTCTGACACCTGTTTCTTTTCTGTTAAATATTGGGGGTGTGATGGGAAAATCCTTGCGATTGGTTTGATGTCCTGGTGCTCATACCATCTCATTATCATAATTATATTATACATATGGCGATTATTTTTTTTTTTGTATTCCTGCCAAGGTCTCCACTCTTCAATAGCACATTTTTTAAATACAATTTAATTTTTCTATAGTTTTACTTTATTTAAATTTAAAATAAAGCAAAACCCATTCACTAGAATCCCTTCAAAGTTGTTTTTAAACTTTTTAACCACTTTACCACCGGAGGATTTTGCTGTCTTACGTCTGGGCCACTTTTTGCGATTCGGCACTGTTCGACTTTAACTGACAATTGCGCGGTCGTGCAATGCCGTACCCAAACAAAATTTACGTCCTTTTTTCCCCACAAATAGAGTTTTCTTTTGGTGGTATTTGATCACCTGTGCGATTTTACATTTTTGCGCTATAAACAAAAAAATAGAGACAATTTTGAAAAAATAACAATATTTTTCACATTTTTTTATATGAAATTCCCCCCCCCCCAAAAAAAAAATGTAAAAATCTAAATTTTTTATCATTTTAGGCCAATTTGTTTTCTGCTACATATTTTTGGTAAAAAAAAATCTCAATAAGCGTATTTTGATTGGTTTGCGCAAAAGTTATTGCGTTTACTAACTAAGGGAAAGATTTCTGTCGTTTTTGGTGGTTTTTTTTTTTAACGAGTAATGGCGGCGATCTGTGATTTTTTTTTTGCGGGACTGCGACATTGCGGCGGACAGATCGGACCCTTGACTGACGTTTTTTACACTTTTGGGGGTACCAGTGACATTACTGCAGTAATCAGTGCTATAAATATGCACTGTTACTGTAAAAATGACACTGGCAGGGAAGGGGTTAATTTTTATTGGTGATCAAGGGGTTAATGTATGCCTGGTGCTTACTAACGTGTGTGGGGGGAGGTGACTGAGTGACACAGGGACAGATCTGAATCCTGCAATCTGACCCTGCCTGTCACTTAGGAGATCCGCCCGCTTTGTTTACACAAGCGGGCGGATCTCCACACTAGATCCCCGACGATCGGGGAAGAGCAGCGGTGATCACCACCGCTCCTCCCCTGGCCCGACTCCCGCTGTGACTGAATACAGTGGGAGTGAGTCTCCGGCGGGACGTTATCGAGCCACTTTGCCGCAGTAGAGCTCTAGTGAGCAGCGGTAAAGTGGTTAAATTTTAAATTTGCAGCTTTTTTTTTCTTTAGAAATCTTAGAAATATTTTAATAATGAATCCATAGATGTCTGAAATATTTAATTCATTCATTCATTTATTCAATGTTAAATTAATAAATTTAATGAATAATTAAAATGAATATTCTTTTTTTTTTTCAAAAGTTGCAAGGTGTTTGCAGCGTGGCCCTGTTCACTGTTATGGGTTGAACTCAGCTGTGGTTCTGCCCGACGAAAGTGACATGCCGCTTACATTTTGCTGCAGCCTGGAAGCAAAGCATCGCGGCCATGGCATGTGAAAATAGTTTTTAAACTTTATAAATTTGCTAGTTTTTTTTTCTTAAGAAATATTTATTAATTACTCATTAAATGTTAAAAATATTCACCTAAATATTAAATGTTAGGATGTTTAGAGTATATCTCTGAAATTACAGAGCTCTCGCCTAGGCGAAAAATAAATGAGGGCTTGGAAAAACCAATTGGGTGGGACTTTAAAGGTACCAGTAGAAATGACGTATTGACAAAAGAGTTAAAAATGTGTTTAAACTTTATTCATTAGAGTAAAAACTCATCAGCTAACTATCAGCTTGATGAATATTCTTAGAAAATGCAAAAAACAAAAAATAAACAGACATCAAAAAACAAACATCTATAATAGAACAGATCACATATATAGATGCAACCATGTGTACATGACCATGTAACAAAGGTATACGGGTGACTACTCAAAGTGAACACTCCAATACTCGTCCACTGGGGCAGCGCTCAGCGCCCAACATGTTTCCCCGGAGGCTTCTTCAGGGGCGTATAGTACATTACAACAATGGTCGTGATACTACATGAAACATAAGAGAAAAAGAATAAGGCTACATTCACACCTGAGCGTAGCGTTTTTCGCGCGTTTTTTACCGCGATTTTACCGCAATTTTTGCGGCGTTTTTTACCGCGATTTTACCGCGATTTTTGTGCAGGCGTTTTTAGATTGAATAGAGATCAATGGAAAACGCCTGTAATCTGCCCAAAAAGAAGCTCATGTACTTTTTTGAGCGTTGGGCGTTTTGTATACAGCGTCAAAACGCTCAGATGTGAACAGGGGCCATTGAAATGAATAGGATTTGTCTTGTTGGGCGTTTTGAGAGCTGATCCTAGAGCAGAAAAACGCCCCAAAAACGCCCCAAAACGCCTAGATGTGAACGGAGCCTAAATATCACACATATTTAGATTTTAACACAGTATTAATTGCATATACATAGCACCATGCGGGTCCCAGGAGGAAAAACCCTACCTGCTGAACAGTAGTCCAAACCACCAGAGGACAGCCCCAGGACAACGTGCACGAAAGGAAATGGCAGGACAAGCAAAAAGTAACTGGGGGGGGGGGGGGTGCGGGAGCGGATATTAGATAGTATAGATAGTGAATATAGCCCCATTAAATGTTAGGAATATTTTAATTAATAATTAATTAGAATTCATTTTAAAAAGTTGCAAGTTGGTTGTGGTTTGGCCCAATCACTTGAATGGGTTGTGCTCAGCAGTGGTACTGCCTGTTGAAAGTGACATGCCCTATCATTTTTGCTGTGGCCTAGAAGCAAAAGTGTGAAAATGTTGTTTTTAAACTTTTTAAATTTGCTCTTTTTTTTTTTCTTAAGAAATATTAGAAATAATTAATAATTACCCATTAAATGTTAAACATATTTAACTAAATATTAAATATTAGGAATATTTTAATTATATAGAATTAATATGAATTAATTTTAAAAAGTTGCAAGGCGGTCGTGGCTTGGCCCAATCACTGGAATGAGTTGCGCTCGGCGGTGGTACTGCCTGTTGAAGGTGACATGCCCTTTCATTTTTGCAAGCCACCGGATGTAAAAGTTGTTTTCAAACTTTTTCAATGTGCAAGGTTTTTTTTTTTTTTTTTAACTTAAATATTTTATTAATCAATTAATAAATGTTAGGAATGTTTTACAGATTTTTTACATTACCTGGTAAGGGCTCATTCATATGTGTAGCTATATGGTTGTCCCTCTGAAAATCAATCAATAGGGGATCGCTTTTCAAAGGATGTTTGACAGGTGGTGAGGAGATAATAGGTTGCCTCCTTTTCTGCATGTGGAGCTGTAGGGTGAGGAATCCTACCTTTGCATACAAAAGGATTCTTTCCAGTAAAAGCTGTGAAAACGTGGACTAGTCTTCCTCAAGAGCTAGTTCTAGGCAGTTCAGTTGATTGTTTAAAAAAAAAAAAAGTTGGCTATGTACCTATATGCAGAGATTACTGTATAACCGTTGGCTTTTAGTATTTGTAAGGAATAACACTTGACCATCCAGGGAATATCTGATTGCCTTAAGGGATCAGGAAGATTTTTGTTCCCCTATTGCAGGGATCCTCACACTACGGCCCACCAGCTGTTGCGGAACTACATATCCCATGAGGCATTGTAAAACTCTGACATTCACAGCCATGACTAGGCATGATGGGAGTTGTAGTTCCTGAACAACTGGAGGGCCATAGTTGGAAAACCCCGGCCCTATTGGATCATGCTTCTGGCCTCATTCACATGGGCTTTATAATTACGTATGCCCGTGCGGGGCTGTGCTTACCAGCACAGGGATGTATGGGTGTTCTGTGTATCCCCAAGCAGGCAGTCTCACTGATGTCTTTTGGGACAGAGGTGCTGCATGGACACAGACACTGCTCCCAATATGACATGAGTGCGGGTCCCAAAACGCACACTGCCTGCGTTCAGGGGGCCACACTGATGTCAGCTGCTGTGTTTCACTTGACATCAATGGGACAGCCTGCAAGGGGATGCATTGAACATGGCCCTGCATGGGGATGCATGGAACATGGCCCTGCATGGGGATGCATGCAACATGGCCCTGCATGAGGATGCATGGAACATGGCCCTGCATGAGGATGCATGGAACATGGCCCTGCATGAGGATGCATGGAACATGGCCCTGCATGGGGATGCATGGAACATGGCCCTGCATGGGGATGCATGTAACATGGCCCTGCATGGGGATGCATGAAACATGGCCCTGCATGAGGATGCGTGGAACATGGCCCTGCAAGGGGATGCGTGGAACATGGCCCTGCATGGGGATGCATGAAACATGGCCCTGCATGAGGATGCATGGAACATGGCCCTGCATGGGGATGCATGGAACATGGCCCTGCATGGGGATGCATGCAACATTGCCCTGCATGGGCGTACAGTGATGCATGCCCCTTGTGAATGAGACCTTTTAGGGCACTTTATTTGCCTTCCTCTGGATCAACTGTCTGTTTATTTATTTATTTCTAGTGGTTGTCCTTGATAGATTTCTATCTTTCTTTAGCCTTTGTAACTATGTAACATGTTTGCCTTCCTCTGGATCAGCTGTGGGTTTTGTGCAGTTCTTTCTTTCTTATCTTTTTCCTTCCTCTCCCCTTCCGTCCCCCTTCTTCGTTTCTTTGTTCCTCTTCCTTCCTTCCTTCCTTCCTTCCTTCCTTCCTTCCTTCCTTCCTTCCTTCCTTCCTTTCTTCCTTCCTTCTTTCCTTCCTCCCTTCCTTTTCTCTCTCTCTCTCGCCTTCCTTCCTTCCTTTTCCTCTCCTTTCCTCTCTTTCTTTTCTCTCTCCTTCCGTCCTTCCTTTTCCTTGTTTTCCCTTCTTTTGTTTTCCTCATCTTTTCTTTCTTTTCTGCTTCTTTCCATTGTTTCTTTTCTTCTTCCTTCTTTTTTCTCTTTTCTTCTTCCTTCCTTGGAAGGTTTTTTTTGCCTTCCTCTGAATCAACTGTTTGTTTTGGTCTGTATATTTATTTATTTATTTATCTCTTTATTTTTTCTTTCTAGTGGTTGACCCTGTTAGGTCCCTTTCACACGGGCGGTGCGCCCAACGGAGTCCATTCTGCTCAGCGGGAGATCGATCCGCCGATTCCCTCTGAGCAGGCAGATGACGGCTCCGTCTACACTCTGTGTTGTGAGACGGAGCTGTCAGAGTCCCGCTGTCCTCTATGGGAGATCGGATGAGAACAGACCGCCTGATCCCGTCCCATCCGATCCTCCAGATGGATGGAAAATAGGGTTTCCATGCATCCGGATTTCATGGACAGGATCGGATCACAGGTGGAGATGTCTCCTCTGACATCCGCTGCTCCATAGGGATGCATGGAGCATCCGATCAGATCCGCCTGAAAAACTGACAGACGGATCGGAGCGCCCGTCTGAAAGGGGCCTTAGACTTCTTTCTTCAGATTTTGTAACCATGTAAAATATTTGCCTTCCCCTGACTCTGCTGTGAATTTTGTGGAGTTTCTTTCTTTCTTTCTCTTTCTTTCTTTCTTTCTTTCTTTCTTTCTTTCTTTCTTTCTTTCTTTCTTTCTTTCTTTCTTTCTTTCTTTTCTTTTCTTTTCTTCTTTCTTTCTCTGTCTCTTTCTTTCTTTTCTTTGTTCAGCCTTTGTAACCATGTAAAGTATTTGAATGCCCTTGACTTATCTGTGAGATTTGTGTCGTTTTTTCTTTCTTTCTTTCTTTCTTTCTTTCTTTCTTTCTTTCTTTCTTTCTTTCTTTCTTTCTTTCTTTCTTTCTTTCTTTCTTTCTTTCTTTCTTTCTTTCTTTCTTTCGCCTCTGGTCGTTTACTATGTACACCAATATGGCTTCCAGTATATATTTTGATAGGAGAACATTGTCCACAATGGGTTTTGTGGAGTTTCTTTCTTTTTTTTCTTCTTCTTCTTTCTCTGTCTCTTTCTTTCTTTTCTTTCTTCAGCCTTTGTAACCATGTAATGTATTTAAATGCCCTTGACTTAGCTGTGAGTTGTGTGCAGTTTTTTCTTTCTTTCTTTCTTTCTTTCTTTCTTTCTTTCTTTCTTTCTTTCTTTCTTTCTTTCTTTCTTTCTTTCTTTCTTTCTTTCTTTCTTTCTTTCTTTCTTTCTTTCTTTCTTTCTTTCTTTCTTTCTTTCTTTCTTTCTCTCTCTCTCTCTCTCTCTCTCTCTCTTTCTTTCTTTCTTTCTTCTCTCTCTCTCTCTCTCTCTCTCTCTCTCTCTCTCTCTCTCTCTCTCACTTTCTTTCTTTTTCTCTTTCTCTCTTTCTTTCTTTCTTTCTTTCTTTCTTTCTTTCTTTCTTTCTTTCTTTCTTTCTTTCTTTCTTTCTTTCTCTCTCTCTCTTTCTTTCTTTCTTTCTCTATATCTCTCTTTCTTTCTCTCTCTCTCTCTTTCTTTCTTTCTCACTTTCTTTCTTTCTCTTTCTCTCTTTCTTTCTTTCTTTCTCTTTTTCGTTCTCTCTCTCTCGTTCTCTCTCTCTCGTTCTCTCTCTCTCTCTCTTTCTTTCTCTCTCTCTTTTTCGTTCTCTCTCTTTCTTTCTCACTTTCTCTTTCTCTCTCTTTCTTTCTCTCTCTCTCTCTCTCTTTTTCGTTCTCTCTCTCGTTCTCTCTCTCTTTCTTTCTTTCTGTCTTTCTTTATTTCTTTCTTTTCTTTCCTTTTATTTTTTTTCCTTTCTTTTCTCTTTTGTCTTTTCTTTACTATGTTTTTTTTTTTCATTTTCCTTTCTTTTATCTTTTTTCTTCTTCTTTCTTTTGCTTTCCCTTGACTTAGCTGTGGGTTTTGTGCAGTTCTTTCTTTCTTTCTTTCTTTCTTTCTTTCTTTCTTTCTTTCTTTCTTTCTTTCTTTCTTTCTTTCTTTCTTTCTTTCTTTCTTTCTTTCTTTCTTTCTTTCTTTCTTTCTTTCTTTCTCATCTGATAGTTTACTATGTACACCAATATAGCTTCCAGTATATATTTTTGGTTGATAGGAGAATATTGGAGCACCTGGATGACTCTCATACAGGAGAATACACAAACTTCATATAGGAATCAGCACACTGTAAGTTCTCAATCTAACTTTATTGTAATGAGGCCTAAACGCACACTGATGAATTGCCAGAACTGTCATTTAGTGTGAATATCTGCATCTGGTTACTTTTTGTTTTTAATGGTTTTTTATTTTGGCATTGGGATGACTAAATGATCTACTGTATATCTCATCTAAGCCAAACCCCAGATCTTTGAAACACAAGGCAAAGGTGCCAATCACTGGCTGTCCCTTCCAACTTGTAGAAATAATTAGAGTTGAGCGGACACCTGGATGTCCGTGTTCGGCGGGTTCGGCCGAACTTTAACTTTTCCTGGACACCGAACCCCATTGAAGTCAATGGGGACCCGAACTTTCAGGCACTAAAATGGCTCTAAAACACCAATGGAAAGGGCTAGAGTGCTGCAAATGGCAGCAAAACGTAGTTAAGACCATGGCGAGTGCTCTGCAAACAAATGTGGATAGGGAAATAACTTAAAACAACAAAAAAAAACAGAAAAATAAAACAATGTTCTTCATCTCTGAAGGAGGAGGCCCATATGGAGTAGGAGGGAGGTTGAGGTGGTGGTGGATGTGGCGGTGTCATAGGCGTGCGCACAGGGTGTGCCGGGTGTACCTGGGCACACCCTAATCACCTAGGGCACATAGCATTATCGCTCTGTTTGCCAGTGAGGAGATGAGAAAGATCTCCCTCGGACCTGCTCTGCTCTATTTCTCTTTGCCAGCAGGGAGAGTAATGTATCGGGGCCATGTACATGTAGGCAAACACATGCATGTGTATTTAAACTTTGGGGTGCACACCCTAATGCAATAGGCTGCGGACACCTATGGGCGGTGTAGGTGGAAGCGGCGGTGGAGGAGGACCAGGGCCGGATTAAGAGCATCATGGGCTTGGTGCTGAGGATTTTGAAGGGCCTTAAGGGCCGTGCCTTGGCATGCACCCAGAGGAGGAAGGGTGCAGCCATGCATGCCTAATTCAACATGGGATGCTGTCTCTGAAGCCCATAAACACATCCATGCATCGGCAACTGTCCCTCCTTGTCCGGCCTTCGTGCTGTGTGGGGAGGTTTTGAGGGAGCTGCCTGGGGAAGCGAGCATAGAAGCCAGACTTCTGTGTTTACAAGTGACAGAAGAGCGGTAACAGTGAATATGGCCAACCCGGGGCCTATATTAAGGTAGGGGCCTGGAGCTGCAGCTCCAATAGCCCCTATGTTAATCTGGCCCTGAGGAGGACGAGGTAGCCAACACTGCTTTTTTTCAGAAATTTGAAATGAGGGTACACCCCAAAAGAGTGAGAAAGAGCAAAAATAGAACAATGGCTGGGTAAGGTCGGTATCCATCGCTATTCTGCACAAGATACGGAAAAGTCCCGTGGGATCCATGGCTGGTTCATTTTAATGAACGTGAGCTTGTCCACATTGTCTCTGGACAGGCGGCTGCGCTTGTCTGTGATAACGCCCCCAGCCGTGCTAAATACCCGTTCAGATAATACACTGGCTGCAGGTCACGCCAGCACCTCCAAGGCGTAAAGGGCAAGCTCAGGCCATGTGCCCAACTTGGAGACCCAGAAGTTGAAGGGGGCAGACCCATCATTCAGTACGTCTAGGCGTGTGCACACATACTGATCCACCATGTTGGTGAAATGCTGCCTCCTGCTAAGACGTTCCATATAGTTACATAGTTACATAGTTAGTGAGGTTGAAAAAAGACAACAGTCCATCAAGTTCAGCCTATGATGTGTGTGTGTGTTTGTTTTTAACCGTACATTGTATACCCCTGTATGTTGTGGTCTCTAAGGTGTCCATCTAACAGTTTTTTGAAACTAACGATGCTCCCTTCTGATACGACTGCTTGTGGGAGAGAATTCCACATCCTTACCGCTCTCACAGTGAAGAACCCCTTACGCATTTTAAGGTTAAACTGCCCTTCCTCTAGTTTTAGTGAGTGGCCACGTGTCTTATTGTATTCCCTTACTCTGAATAGTTTGTTCCTTATGCTAGGGTCGCCAGTACAGTATTTGTACATTGATATCATATCCCCCCTCAATCTTCTCTTCTCCAGAGAGAATAGGTTCAGTGCTTGTAGCCTTTCCTCATAGCTGATGTCCTCCATTCCCCTAATTATTTTTGTTGCCCTTCTCTGGACTCTTTCCAGTTCCAGCACATCCTTCCTGAGGACCGGTGCCCAGAACTGGACAGCATACTCCAGATGTGGCTGGACCAGAGTCTTGTAGAGTGGAAGAATAATCTCTTTATTTCTGGAGTGAATCCCCTTTTTTATACATCCCAGTATTCTGTTGGCTTTACTTGCAGCGGCTTGGCATTGCATGCCACTGCCAAGCCTGTTGTGTACCAGTACCCCCAAGTCCTTTTCCATCCTAGACTCACCCAGAGGTTCCCCCCCTAGTGAGTAGCTTGCTTTCTGGTTTTTGGCCCCCAAGTGCATTACTTTACATTTATCAACATTAAAACTCATCTGCCATGTAGTTGCCCACCCCGTTATTTTGTTCAGGTCCGCTTGCAAGGTTTCTACATCCTGCATAGAAGATATCGGCATGCCTAGTTTGGTGTCATCTGCAAATACTGAGATTGTACTAGATATCCCCTCCTCTAGATCATTTATAAATAAATTAAACAGGATTGGTCCCAGGACCGAACCCTGGGGGACCCCACTTTCCACACCCGCCCAATCCGAGTACTCCCCATTAATCATCACCCTCTGGACTCTCCCCTGGAGCCAGTTCTCTATCCAGGTACTCACCTTATGGTCCATACCTACCCTCCTTAGTTTGTACAGTAAGCGTTTGTGGGGAAGGGTGTCAAAGGCCTTTGCAAAGTCCAGATACACCACATCCACAGGCTTTCCTTTATCTAGGTGGCAGCTCACTTCATCGTAGAAGGTTAATAGATTGGTTTGGCAAGAACGATTTTTCATAAATCCATGCTGATTATTACTAATTATACTGTTTTCATTACTAAAGTCTTGTATGTGGTCCCTTATCATCCCCTCCAAAATCTTGCAAACTACAGATGTTAGGCTGACAGGTCTATAGTTACCCGGGATACATCTCGGCCCCTTTTTAAATATTGGTACCACGTTGGCTTTTTTCCAATCCGCTGGCACCATACCCGTCTGTAAACTATCCTTAAAGATCAAGAATAATGGTCTGGCAATCACCTGGCTGAGCTCTTTAAGAACCCTCGGGTGCAAGCCATCCGGTCCCAGTGATTTATTTATGTTAAGTTTCTCTAGTTTAGTTTTAAGTCTATCTTCTGTTAGCCATGGCGGCACTTCCTGCAGTGTGTTGTTCAGTTCTGCCTTACAAGCAAGGTTTGTGTAGCCCCCCGATTCTTTTGTGAAGACTGAAGAGAAGAAATGATTTAACACTTCCGCCTTTTCCCTGTCCTCAGTGGCCATATGAGCTGCTGGTGCTGCTGTATGTTGTGGCGTGCTGACAAAGCTTTTCCACATTTCGGCCATGCTAACCCTGACTTCTGAGGTGCTGGCGGTGCCCTGGTTGCGTTGGCGACCTCTTCCTCCTCCTCCTTCTCCTCCTCTGCCTTGTGCTTCCACTGTGGCCCCGCTGTCAGGTGGGAATGCCAGCAGCATCGCGTCTACCAGCGTGCGCTTGTACTCGCGCATCTTGCGATCGCGTTCCAGTGAGTGAATTAAGGACAGTACGTTGTCCTTGTAACGGGGATCCAGCAGCGTTGCCACCCAGTAATCAGCACAAGTTAGAATGTGGGCAACTTGGCGGTCGTTGTGGAGACACTGCAGCATGTAATCGCTCATGTGTGCCAGGGTGCCCAAAGGCAACGAAAGGCTGTCCTCTGTGGGAGGTGTATCGTCTGTGTCCTCTGTATCCCCCCAGCCACGCACCAGTGATGGCCATGAGCTGGCCTGGGTGCCACCCTGCTGTGAACATGGTTCCATCTCCTCCTCCAGCTCCTCCTCCTTATCCTCCTCATCCTCCTCATCCTCCAGAACTGTGCCCCTGCTGGACAATTGTGTCCCTGGCGTTTGTGTGTGCAGGAACCCACCCTCGTAGCCCCTTGTGAATGACTGCCCTGAAAGCCTTGGAAATGTTACCTCTTCATCCTCCTCCTCATCCTGTGCCACATCCTCTTCCATCATCGCCCGAATTGTTTTTTCAAGGTGGCATAGAAGTGGGATAGTTAAGCTGACAACGGCGTCATCGGCACTGGCCATGTTGGTGGAGTACTCAAAACAGCGCAACAAGGCACACAGGTCTCGCATGGAGGCCCAGTTATTGGTGGTGAAGTGGTGCTGTTCCGCAGAGCGACTCACGCGTGCGTGCTGCAGCTGAAACTCCACTATGGCCTGCTGCTGCTCGCACAGTCTTTCCAGCATGTGCAAGGTGGAGTTCCACCTTGTGGGAACGTCACATATGAGGCGGTGAGCGGGAAGGCCGAAGTTACGCTGCAGCGCTGATAGGCGAGCAGCAGCAGGGTGAGAAAGCCGAAAGTGCGCACAGACGGCCCGCACTTTCTGCAGCAGCTCTGACATATCGGGGTAGTTTTTAAGGAACCTCTGCACCACCAAATTCAGCACATGCGCCAGGCAAGGGATGTGCGTCAAACCGGCTAGGCCCAGAGCTGCAATGAGATTTCGCCCGTTATTGCACACCACCAGGCCGGGCTTGAGGCTCGCTGGCAGCAACCACTCATTTGTCTGCTGTTCCATGCTCCTCCACAACTCCTGCGCGGTGTGTGGTTTTTCCCCCAAACAGGCAAGTTTTAAAACTGCCTGCTGTCGTTTACCCCTGGCCGTGCTGAAGTTGGTAGTGAAGGTGTTACGCTGTCCGGATGAGGAGGCGGTAGAGGATGAGGAGGCGGAGTAGGAGGAGTTAGGAACAGGAGGCAAACTGAAGCGCCCTGCAATCCTCGGTGCTGGAAGGACATGCGCCAAATTGCTATCTCAACATGGGATGCTGTCCATCCGCCACTGCATTTACCCAGTGTGCCGTTAGGGAGATATAACGCCCCTGACCGTGCTTGCTGGTCCACGTATCGGTAGTTAGGTGGACCTTGGCACAGATGGCGTTGCGCAGTGCACACCTGATTTTTTCCCCCACTTGGTTGTGCAGGGAAGGGATGGCTTGCCTGGAAAAGTAGTGGCGGCTGGCCACGACGTACTGTGGGACAGCCACCGACATAAGGTTTTTAAAACTGTGCATCTCCACCAGACGGAATGACAGCATTTCAAAGGCCAAGAATTTTGAAATGCTGGCATTCAGGGCCAGGGATCGCGGGTGGGTAGGGGGGTACTTCCTCTTCCTCTCAAGTGTTTGGGAGATGGAAAGCTGAACGCTTCCACGGGACATTGTGGAGATGGTTGGTGACCCAGGTGGTGGTGTTGCTGACAGATCGTCTGTTTGCGGGGTGGCAGGTGCCGGTATCACTACAGATGTGGCTGGAGCGGCCGAGACTGCAGCAGAAGAGAAAGCAGGATGAGCCAGAGACGTTTCTTGGTTTTGAAGGTGTCTACTCCACTGCAGCTCGTGCTTTGCACTTAGATGCCTGATCATGCAGGTTGTGCTCAGGTTGAGAAGGTTTATGCCTCGCTTCAGGCTCTGATTGCACAGGGTGCAAACCACTCGTGTCCTGTCATCAGCACATTTTCTAAAGAACTTCCACGCTAGAGAACTCCTTTGAGCTGGCTTTGGTGCGCTCGTTCCCTTGCTGCGTTGGGCAGTAGCAGGCGTAGTGTCTAGGGCACGGCCGCTCCGCTTCTGCACCCTGCTCCCTCTTCTGCTGTGCTGGTTGCTCTGTGCGACCACCGCCTCTTCCTCCAAACTACTCAGGCCACCTGCATGACCTTCATTCCATGTGGGGTCGAGGACCTCATCGTCCTCCACATCATCTTCCACCCAGTCCTTACCCCTGCCCTCCTTGTCGGTCTCCACAATTCTGAACGCCGCAGCAGTTGGCACCTGCGTTTCGTCATCATCTGAGACGTGCTGCGATGGTCCTTCCATGTACTCATCTTTAGAAATAAGTGGTTGGGCATCGCTGCACTCAATCTCTTCCACTTCTGGGGCAGGGCTAGGTGGATGGCCCTGGGAAACCATGCTGACAGAGTCATCAAAAAGAAGAAGAGACTGCTGTATGGCTTGGGGCTCAGACTGCTTGCCTGATTTCCAAGGGGGTGAGATGAAAGACGGTTGGACATTGGCTGCAGGTGCCAACTCTGACCTTTCTGCAGTAGACTGGGTGGGAGACAATGTGAAGGAACTGGAGGCACTGTCAGCAACCCAATCTATTATCGCCTGTACTTCTTCAGGCCTCATAACGTCTAGAGGCGCATTATGCCCTACCAAATACTGCTGCAGGTTCTGTCGCCTACTCACACTTGAGGAAGGTGTTTCACTTGTGCGTGTAGCTGGCACAGGTCGACCACCTCCTCTCCTTGCAACAGGAGCTCTACCAGCAGCACCACGACCCAGGCCATGGCCCCTATTTGACGGTCTCCTCATATTTCTGTAATTTATGATCTTGCCCTAGAAAGGTGTTTATTGAATAGCGGAACAAAACAACAACAGTATCGCACGGGTGTATCTGACAGTCAAATATGCAAACTATGCAGCAATTTAATGTTTTTTACCCCAAAAGGGTGTATATTGAATAGCGGAATAGGAAAAAGGATAAAAAACGGTGTATCTCACACGTACAAACACGGACTAGGCCCCGATTAAAATTTTTTGTACCCTAAAGGGAGGATGAGGAAGAGGAGTAGGAGGAGTTGGGAACAGGAGGCAAACTGAAGCGCCCTGCAATCCTTGGCGGTGGAAGGAGATGCGCCAAACAAATTTAAAAGGTGTATCTCACACGTACCGATACAGACTATGCCATAATTTAATTTTCTTACACTCCAAAAGGGTGTATATTGAATAGCGGAATAGGAAAAATTTTATAATACGGTGTATCTCACACGTACGAACACAGACTAGGCCCCGATTACAATTTTTTTGTACCCTAAAGGCAGGATGAGGGAAGAGGAGTAGGAGGAGTTGGGAACAGGAGGCAAACTGAAGCTCCCTGCAATCCTCGGCGGTAGAAGGAGATGCGCCAAACAAATTTAAAAAGGTGTATCTCACATGTACCGATACAGACTATCCCGCAATTTAATTTTTTACACTCAAACAGGGTGTATATTGAATAGCGGAATAGGACAAATTTTACAAAACGGTGTATCTCACACGTACAAACACAATCTAGGCCCCGATTACAATTTTTTGTACCCTAAAGGCTGAATGAGGAGTAGGAGGAGTTCGGAACAGGCAGGAGGCAGACTGAAGCACCCTCAAATCCTCGGCAGTATGAGATGCGCCCCAAAAATTGGAAAGGTGTATCTCACACGTACCGACACAGACTATCCCGCAATTTAATTGTTTATACCCAAAGATTTTGATTAAATAGCGGAATAGAAAATATGATATCAAAAGGTGTATGTATCTCACACGTACCGACACAGACTATCCCGCAATTTAATTGTTTTTACCCAAAGGTGTAGATTAAATAGCGGAATAGAAAATATTATCAAAAAAATTGTATGTATCTCACACGTACAGAACCAGACTAGTCCCCAATTACTATTTTTGTACCCCCAAAGGCAGGATGAGGAGTAGGAGGAGTACGGAACAGGCAGCACCCTCAAATCTTCAGAAGTATGAGATGAACCCCAAAAATTGGAAAGGTGTATCTCACACGTACCAACACAGACTATCCCGCAATTTAATTGTTTATACCCAAAGGTTTTTATTGAATAGCGGAATAGAAAATATTATCAAAAAAAGTGTATGTATCTCACACGTACACAACCAGACTAGGCCCCAATTACTATTTTTCGTACCCCCAAAGGCAGGATGAGGAGTAGGAGGAGTACGGAACAGGCAGCACCCTCAAATCTTCAGAAGTATGAGATGAACCCCAAAAATTGGAAAGGTGTATCTCACACGTACCAAAACAGACTATCCCGCAATTTAATTGTTTATACCCAAAGGATTTTATTGAATAGCGGAATAGAAAATATGATCAAAAAAAGTGTATGTATCTCACATGTACAGAACCACACTAGGCCCCAATTATTATTGTTTGTACCCCTAAAAGGCAGGATGAGGAGTAGGAGGAGTTTGGAACAGGCAGCACCCTCAAATCTTCAGAAGTATGAGATGAACCCCAAAAACTTGGAAAGGTGTATCTCACACGTACCAACGCAGACTATCCCGCAATTTAATTGATACCCAAAGGTTTTTATTGAATAGCGGAATAGAAAATATGATATAAAATTGGTGTGATTTATCAATAGCACATGATGTGAACAGCAGTGTCTTATATCATTCAGCTCTGCTGCAGGCCACAATTTAATTTTTTTTAACCCAAGGCTGTATATTGAATAGTGGAATAGAAAAAAGTGTATGATTTTTGAAACCACTCAATAATAGCACATGTGAACTGAACACTGAACACAGCAGTGTATGATCAGAGTCAGCACAGCACAGCTGAAGGACAAACGCTGCACACAGTGACTGATAGAAAAAGACTTTTCTCCCTCCTCCTCAGTGGGCAAAAAAGATTGTGTTCACTGCACCCCAAACACAGCAAAATCGATGTGGACCACTGACACCTGCCTATCTCCAGCCTCTCCCTAAAAGGATTGATAAGATCGGTCACTGCAAACCCCCCCACACAGCAATATCGATTGTAGAACACACTGTCTGACCCTAAAAATCAGCAGCCTCTCTCCCTAAAAGGATTGATAAGATCGGTCACTGCAAACCCCACCCCACACAGCAATATCGATTGTAGAACACACTGTCTGACCCTAAAAATCAGCAGCCTCTCTCCCTAAAAGGATTGATAAGATCGGTCACTGCAAACCCCACCCCACACAGCAATATCGATTGTAGAACACACTGTCTGACCCTAAAAATCAGCAGCCTCTCTCCCTAAAAGGATTGATAAGATCGTAGATCGGTCACCGCAAACCCCCCCCCCCCACACAGCAAAATCGATCGTAGAAAACTGACCCTAAAAATCAGCAGCCTCGCCCTAAAATGCCTACAACTCGCCCTGCCTAACACACTCTGACCTGTCCCTCAATTCTATGCGGACACAAATGAGTTTTGCCTGCCTGTCTGTCCCTAATCAGCAGACAGCACGTATAATGTGTGCTCTGTCCCTGAACTACACAGCAGAATGACGCCGCAGCGGCGCTGGCTCGAACTTATAAAGACTTGGTCACATGCCTCAGATGGCCAATCACAGCTACTAATACATTTGTAGGCATAGCTGGGATGGCTTAAGGCACACCAGTTAAACGCTTGTTGATTGGCTGTTGAAAGCCCGCCATGAAAAGCGCGCCAATGCATACAAAACCCGGAATTAAAACGACCGAACACGGATTTTTACCCGAATATACAGTAAAGCTTTCGGGTCCGTGTTTGGGTAACAAAAAAACAATTATTCGGTACGAACACGAATAATACAGTCCGTGTTCGCTCAACCCTAGAAATAATCTATTATTAGATGTCTATAGCAGATGCATAGCAGGGAAAGTCACTCTTACTTTTTATAGCAGAGCAGTAAACATGCTATAGTTACTTTCGCCTAACTCACCCACCACCACAATCCACAGCTGGAGCCCCAACAGATAACCAAACCCTAGCACAGGTGTCAAACTGGCGGCCCTCCAGCTGTTGCGGAACTACAAGTCCCATAAAGCATTGCAAGTTTCACAATTACAAGCATGACTCCCACAGGCAGAGCCATGATGGGACTTGTGGTTCCGCAACAGCTGGAGAGCCACTAGTTTGACACCACTGCGGGACATGAGACGCTCCGTCAATCATCAGGATCGAGTTCTGTCACAGAAAGGGCAGGAAGAGTACTGAGGCCGGGTGATGCGATGTCATCAGGAAGCTATGTACGGCACCCTGCCAGCCCCTTCCACCAGCCATGATCTGCCTGCACTGCATAGAGAAGCAAAGAGACCCAGTGATGAAATTTTTATTTAAAAATGTAATTAGCATGTTGATGAGGGAGGAACCAAACAAGGCAGCATATCAATAGATAAACTACAGCTTTGAGGAATGTAAAGGATTTGAGTAAATCTGTCACCTGTCATTTCTATGATGATGTCTTCCCAGGATTTACCACATCCTCAAAAGTAGATATTTGCTGCAATTTTGTGCTGTCTAAATATTTACTGTCTTTAGAGCCGATTACCCGTGCTTAGACCCCTGTCCAGACTGGTGACAAGGGCAGCTGAAACCCAAGACGCGGCTATGGTGCTCCTTCTTCGCTGCCGGCTTCTCTTCCATGTTTAATGTTTCGGGACAACAAAGCAGCCATTGTCTTTGCATGGAACATACAGTATGTCTGCATTGTTTGTATGACTTCCTGTAAAGTCCAGCTCTGCAGACCGCTGAGTTACCAATACCCTTCTCCCCGGTTCCGCTCCACTGCCTCACCAGGGATGAAAGGTGCTTTGTTCCCAGAGGAAAAAAAATCTTCTTTTCTTATTTTTTGCAGGTTGTTGAATCTGAAGTTCATTTTGCTTATATTTTCCCTTCCCTGACTCCCCCCCCCCAATCAACATATTATAGAAATATTGAAATAAAACCTTTGACCTTTCATTACATACTTTACTTTAGACCCTGTGATGTCATCACTGGGTCTTTGTGCTTCTCTATGTAATGCAGGAAGATGAAGGTTGGTGGGAGGGGCTGGCAGGGTGATGTGCATAGCTTCCTGAAGACATTACAAAAGCTATCAGTCCTGGGTAGGGGCTTTATTAGGTCAATGTTATTGATCTAATGCGTATGGCCATGTGGCCATATTAGGTCAATGGTGTCATAAGCATCCTCACCAGTGGCGGCCCGTCCATTGGGGGCGCAGGAGCGCCGCCAACCCCCCCCAATCTACATGCAGGACGCCGGATGCATGGATTCCAATGGGGTTTTTTTTTAAGCACGTGATTAGAGCCAGAGGCTCTAATAGGCTTCAAAAAAAGGTGGGCTCGGGGCTCTGAGCCCACCCAGTTGTGTGACAATAGCGAATGAATATTTGCTATTGTCACACGGATTCTCCTCCCGGCGAATCAGGAAGCGGGTCCGTTGGATATTTCAAACTTTGTTAACAAATAAAAAACTGAAAAATTGGGCGTGCAAAATTATTCAGCCCCTTTACTTTCAGTGCAGCAAACTCTCTCCAGAAGTTCAGTGAGGGATCTCTGAATGATCCAATGTTGGCCTAAATGACTAATGATGATAAATAGAATCCACCTGTGTGTAATCAAGTCTCCGTATAAATGCACCTGCACTGTGATAGTCTCAGAGGTCCGTTTAAAGCGCAGAGAGCATCATGAAGAACAAGGAACACACCAGGCAGGTCCGAGATACTGTTGTGGAGAAGTTGAAAACCGGATTTGGAAGCAAAAAGATTTCCCAAGCTTTAAACATCCCAAGGAGCACTGTGCAAGCGATAATATTGAAATGGAAGGAGTATCAGACCACTGCAAATCTACGAAGACCTGGCCGTCCCTCTAAACTTTCAGCTCATACAAGGAGAAGACTGATCAGAGATGCAGCCAAGAGGCCCATGATCACTCTGGATGAACTGCAGAGATCTACAGCTGAGGTGGGAGACTCTGTCCATAGGACATCAATCAGTCGTATACAGTGCCTTGCGAAAGTATTCGGCCCCCTTGAACTTTGCGACCTTTTGCCACATTTCAGGCTTCAAACATAAAGATATAAAACTGTAATTGTTTATGAAGAATCAACAACGAGTGGGACACAATCATGAAGTGGAACGAAATTTATTGGATATTTCAAACTTTTTTAACAAATAAAAAACTGAAAAATTAGGCGTGCAAAATTATTCAGCCCCGTTGCTTTCAGTGCAGCAAAAGCCATTTCTTAAAGATATCCATAAAAAGTGTTGTTTAAAGTTTGCCACAAGCCACCTGGGAGACACCAAACATGTGGAAGAAGGTGCTCTGGTCAGATGAAACCAAAATCCAACTTTTTGGCAACAATGCAAAACGTTCTGTTTGGCGTAAAAGCAACACAGCTCATCACCCTGAACACACCATCCCCACTGTCAAACATGGTGGTGGCAGCATCATGGTTTGGGCCTGCTTTTCTTCAGCAGGGACAGGGAAGATGGTTAAAATTGATGGGAAGATGGATGGAGCCAAATACAGAACCATTCTGGAAGAAAACCTGATGGAGTCTGCAAAAGACCTGAGACTGGGAGGGAGATTTGTCTTCCAACAAGACAATGATCCAAAACATAAAGCAAAATCTACAATGGAATGGTTCACAAATAAACATATCTAGGTGTTAGAATGGCCAAGTCAAAGTCCAGACCTGAATCCAATTGAGAATCTGTGGAAAGAACTGAAAACCGCTGGTCACAAACGCTCTCCATCCAACCTCACTGAGCTCAAGCTGTTTTGCAAGGAGGAATGGGCAAAACTGATAGAGACATACCCCAAGCGACTTACAGCTGTAATCGCAGCAAAAGGTGGCGCTACAAAGTATTAAATTAAGGGGGCTGAATAATTTTGCATGCCCAATTTTCCAGTTTTTTATTTGTTAAAAAAGTTTGAAATATCCAATAAATTTCGTTCCACTTCATGATTGTGTCCCACTTGTTGATTCTTCACAAAAAATTACAGTTTTATATCTTTATGTTTGAAGCCTGAAATGTGGAAAAAGGTTGAAAAGTTCAAGGGGGCCAAATACTTTCGCAAGGCACTGTAAGGGGGGGGGGGGGGTGATTTATGCTTAGAGGGGAAATCTGAAGGGTAGAGGATTTGTGCTAGGAGGGGGGATTTGTACGGGAAGAGGGGCCATTTTTGTTTGGGGAGAATTTTGGCTTGCAAAGGGAATTTATGCTTGTGGGGGAAGATTAGTGCTCAAATGTTGTTTTGAGGGGAAGGGATCTCATTCATTTGAATGGGGGGGGGGGAGGGGTTGGGGCTGCGTGGTATCTTTGCCCTGGGCGCTAGATGATCTTTTCCTGGCACTGAGTGGGAGGTGGGACCAAGATGCACTCTGTGTGTCAAGAGACACACAAAACATGGCTGGGGAGCGAGCCCACATGAATGCCCCCATAGCAAGCAGCTTGCTATGCTGGGTGCTCGGCAGGGGAAGGAGCCAGGAGCTCTAGGACCCGAGAAGAGGAGGATTGGGGCTGCGCCAGGCAGCCGCTCCTGCGTGAACCGACGTTGGTATACTTCGGTTGTGTGCCTGCAGATAGGGGCAAACCGATTGTTGCCTGACACCCACGATCGTTCCCCGCTGAAAGAGAAGAACGGTCAGCTATTGTAAACACATCTGACCATTCTTCTCTCTGGAATGATCATTTCACAAGCCCCGCCCCCTTACAGTTAGAATCACTCCCCTAGGGTCACATTTAACCCCTTGATCACCCACGGTGTTAACCCCCTCCCTGCCAGTGTCATTATTACAGTAACAGTGCATATTTTTAGCACTGATTACTGTAGTAATGTCACTGGTACCCCCAAAAAGTGTCAAAAATGTCAGTTAGGGGTCCGATCTGTCCGCCGCAATGTCGCAGTCCCGCTAAAAATCGCAGATCGCTGCTATTACTAGTAAAAAAAAAAAAACAATAAACATGACATAAATCTTTCCCGTAGTTTGTAGATGTGATAACTTTTGCGCAAGCCAATCAAAATACGCTTATTGCGATTTTTTTTCCCAAAAATATGTAGCAGAAAACAAATTGGCCTAAAATGATAAACAATTTTGATTTTTATATTTTTTTTTGGGGGGGGGGGGATTTCATATAAAAAAAATGTAAAAAATATTGTTATTTTTTCAAAATTGTCGCTCTTTTTTTGCATATAGCGCAAAAAGTAAAAATCGCACAGGTGATCAAATACCACCAAAAGAAAGCTTTATTTACGGGGAAAAAAAGGACATAAATTTGGATACAGCATTGCACGACCGCGCAATTGTCCGTTAAAGTAACGCAGTGCCGAATCGCAAAATATGGCCTGGTCAGGAATGGGGTAAAATCTTCCGGTCTTAAAGCGGTTAAAAATACGCTCATTGAGAATTTTTTTGTCAAAGACATGTAGCTAAAAACATTTTGCCCTAATTATATGACAAAAATTGAATATATTGGATATTTTTTAACTGTAAAAGTAGAAAAATATTGTTATTTTTTCAAAATTGTCGCATTTTTTTTATTAATATCGCAAAAAATGAAAAGCGCAGAGGTGATCAAATACCACCAAAAGAAAGCTCTGTTTGTGGGAAAAAAAGGACGTAAATCTTGTTTGGGTACGGCGTTGCATGACCGCGCAATTGTCAGTTAAAGTCGCACAGTGCCGAATCGCAAAAAGTGGCCTGGACGTACAGCAGGAAAATCCTCCGGTGGTAAAGTGGTTAATTAAAACTTTCGGGGAACTTCACAAAAACCACCTTCACTTTTATTGTCTCCTCCCTGGTGTAAAAAGTCAAGCTATAGATGGCAATGCAAAGCCAGGAGCCGAACGTTTATCAAGTGCACACAGCAGCTGTCTGCTATTAGTTCCCAAAGTCTTTCCAAGCCGCCTCCCTTTAAACGCTACCTGCGGGTTCAACAGTAAATCAATGAGCCCCTTTGTTTTACTGCCTGCCTCATGCCAACAATTAGCAGAAGATAAAAGAGATCCTCGTTCATGGGGCCTGGTCACCGGCAGTCCTGCTTGGATAACGATGCCGCTGCAGCTGCGTGCCTTAATTGCGCAGAGCGGGGGAACAGAGAGCTGGGAAACTCGACGTATCTCGTGGCATCAAAGTGGGGGCCGACGGAGAGAGTGACAGCTCGGTGTCTGCCTCTTTGTAGTCTCTGATAAGGTGTGAAGTCTAGATTGTTAATGTGCATAGACTGCCGTCTGTACAGCGAGCTCCCTGGGACGTGTTGGCGCATCGACACGTATTAGGTGTCCTATTAGCATAACTTCTTGGTACAATTCATTCAAAAAACGAGATTCTCCAGCATTACGGGAAGATGATCTCATTTACAGGGCGGCCATAGACCAGGTGCATCACTTTCACAAATATTTATATAAAAAAGACATAAAGTGTACAATTTATCGAAAAACTTTTGGGTAGGGAACCTTTAAAGCTGAACTCGATGAAAGACATTTAGTCCCCGTTCACACTAAGGCGACCTGTGAGGCGACCTGGTCGCCTCACAGGTCGCCGTAGGTCGCCCTCCATAGGGAAGCTGCGGACCCGTTCTAATAGGAGCGACACAAGTCGCTCCGACTTAGAAAAAGGGTCCGGAGCTTCTTTGGGGCGACCCGGAGGCGACCGCCATAGACTTCAATGTTATGAAGTCCGTGGCGGCCGCTCCGAGGTCGCGGCGCGCTGCTCGCACCGCGACCTCGGAGGTCGCCCCCCCAAGTTGGATCGCGGCAATGTGAACGGGGCCTTACCCTTCTAGTGGGTCCCCCTTCCCAGTGCAAGGGATAACTGTTCATTTTTCCTACGGGGTGGTAAGTAAGGTCAGGGCTTTTTTTCAGCAGGAACGCAGGGGAACGCAGTTCCGGCACCTTCAGTACTGAATGGTACTGTATTTAATGGCAAGGGGTGCTGGGGTGTGCTGGAGGGTCTATTGATACTGGCTGCTGGGGCATCTATTGTTGCTGGTGGGAATCTGTTTTTGCATGGTTGTTTATTGTTTCTGAGGAGGTCAATTGTTGCTGGTTTGCTGGAGGGGGGCTTATGATGCTGGGGAGTACATTTTTGCTGGATAGGACCTGCTGTTCAATAAGCGGTCTATTGGTGCTGACTGCTGGGAAATCTGTGGTTGCTGGGGGGTTGGGGGGGGAGGGGGGTCTATTGCTGGTGGCTGCAGGGGATCTATTTTACTGCTTTTCTTGCTATTATTACCAAATTCCATACATATTACTTAGCACCACAAAATGATACCTGGCTCTGTATTCTCTAAAGGGGGCAGCACTGGGAGGTTGAGGGATGGAATCAAGAAACGGTGCTTGGAGGTGGGTAGGGGCAGAGACAAGAATTGACCCAGAAAGGGGGAGTTCCTGCACCTATTCTCTGAGAAAAAAAAAGCCCTGAGTAAAGTGATATACTTACCATTTTCCTCACTCCTGTAGGCTTCCTCCTCTTCCTGCGACCAGTCCCTCGAAGACTTATCACTTCACTGTCTGTCTTGTCATAGCTCTCTGATATTCAGGGCCGGGACAAGGGGTGGGCAGGAGGAGATGGCTGCCCTGGGCACTGTGGTATTATTTGAGGCAGGGGGGCACCACAAGGAGGTTGGGGGGAGGGAATTTGTGTTGGCAGGGGCAATTTGGGGGGCAGCAGAGGAAAAGAATGGTTCAAGGAAGGGAAATTTGGGAAGGTGTGCTGGGAGTGGTGATTTGAGGGGATTTGTTTTGGGAGGCGGGATGGGGAAGAAGATCTGTGCTAGGAGGGAACATTTTGGGGAGTTTGTGTTGCAACAGGTAATATGCTAGCAGGGATGATTGGGGTATGTGTGCTAGGAAGGGGAATTTGGGCCGGATTTGTGCTAGGATGGGGGAGAATTGTGCTCAGAGAGGAAAGAGGGGTACAGAATTTGTACTAGGAAAGGGGAATTTTTTTCGGGGGGGGGGGGGGGAACATGAGGAATGAGTGGATTTGAGCTGGGG
>NC_138775.1:282642836-282690336 GCF_965119305.1 Pelophylax lessonae | reverse complement strand
ATGGGGCACTGCACTGGTCACTCTGCATTAATGGGGGCACTGCACTGGTCACTCTGCATTAATGGGGACACTGGTCACTCTGCATTAATAGGGGCACTGCACTGGTCACTCTGCATTAATAGGGGCACTGCACTGGTCACTCTGCATTAATAGGGGCACTGCACTGGTCACTCTGCATTAATTGGGGCACTGGTCACTCTGCATTAATTGGGGCACTGAACTGGTCAATCTGCATTAATGGGGGCATTGCACTGGTCACTCTGTATTAATGAGGGGCACTGGTCACTCTGCATGAATGGGGGTACTGCACTGGTCACTGTGCATTAATAGGGGCACTGCACTGGTCACTCTGCATTAATGGGGGCACTGAACTGGTCACTCTGCATTAATGGGGGCACAGCACTGGTCACTCTGCATTAATGGGGGCACTGCAATGGTCACTCTGTATTAATGGGGCACTGGTCACTATGCATTAAAGGGAGCACTGCACTGGTCACTCTGTATTAATGGGGGCACTGCACTGGTCACTCTGCATTAATGGGGGCACTGCACTGGTCACTCTGTATTAATGGGGGCACTGCCCTGTCACTCTGCATTAATGGGAGCACTGAATTTGTCACCCTGCATTAATAGGGGCACTGGTCACTGTGCATTAATGGGGGCACTGGTCACTCTGCATTAATGGGGGCACTGGTCACTCTGCATTAATGGGGGCACTGAACTGGTCACTCTGTATTAATGGGGGCACTGTACTGGTCACTCTGCATTAATTGGGGCACTGAACTGGTCAATCTGCATTAATGGGGGCATTGCACTGGTCACTCTGTATTAATGGGGGCACTGGTCACTCTGCATGAATGGGGGCACTGCACTGGTCACTGTGCATTAATAGGGGCACTGCACTGGTCACTCTGCATTAATGGGGGCACTGAACTGGTCACTCTGCATTAATGGGGGCACAGCACTGGTCACTCTGCATTAATGGGGGCACTGCAATGGTCACTCTGTATTAATGGGGCACTGGTCACTATGCATTAAAGGGGGCACTGCACTGGTCACTCTGCATTAATGGGGGCACTGCACTGGTCACTCTGCATTAATGGGGGCACTGCACTGGTCACTCTGTATTAATGGGGGCACTGCACTGGTCACTCTGCATTAATGGGAGCACTGAATTGGTCACTCTGCATTAATAGGGGCACTGGTCACTGTGCATTAATGGG
The DNA here is from genome assembly GCF_965119305.1 of Pelophylax lessonae. Classification (NCBI taxonomy): domain Eukaryota; kingdom Metazoa; phylum Chordata; class Amphibia; order Anura; family Ranidae; genus Pelophylax; species Pelophylax lessonae. The sequence goes on along the minus strand of NC_138775.1, from coordinate 282,689,113 downwards.
GGCACTGTACTGGTCCCTCTGCATTAATGGGGGCACTGGTCACTCTGCATTAATGGGGGCACTGCACTGGTCACTCTGCATTAATGGAGACACTGGTCACTCTGCATTAATGGGGGCACTGGTCCTTCTGCATTAATGGGGGCACTGGTCCTTCTGCATTAATGGGGGCACTGGTCCTTCTGCATTAATGGGGGCACTAGTCACTCTGCATTAATGGGGGGCACTGCACTGGTCACTCTGCATTGGTGGGGGCACTGGTCACTCTGCATTAATGGGGGCATTGGTCACTCTGCTTTAATGTAGCACTAGTCACCCCCCTATCTGACACATTGCTCCCCTCTCTGACATTGCTCCTCCACCTCTGACACACTGCTCCCCCACCCTGACACACTGCTCCCCACTCTGACACACTGCTCCACTCTCTGACACACTGCTCCCCACTCTGACACACTGCTCCACTCTCTGACACACTGCTCCCCCCTCTCTGACACACTGCTCCCCCCTCTCTGACACACTGCTCCCCCCCTCTGACAAACTGCGAGTGATGCAAGTATAGGGGGGGGGGGGGTATGGGGAATGCATGGAGTGTGCTGCGAGTATAGGGAAATTTTGAAGTTTTTTTTTATTTATGGGTGGAGGGGCACAAGTAGCTGGTCTTGCCTAGGGCGCAGCACCGGCCCTGTATAGGATCATAGGTCTCTATGGTCATTTGAGTGTCAGTTAGGGATCCGATCTGTCCGCCGCAATGTCGCAGTCCCGCTAAAAATCGCAGATCGCCCCCATTAATAGTAAAAAAAAAAACAATAAAAATGACATGAATCTTTCCCCTAGTTTGTAGATGCGATAACATTTGTGCAAACCAATCAAAATACGCTTATTGCGATTTTTTTTTTTACCAAAAATATGAAGCAGAAAACAAATTGGTGTAAATATTAATAAAATTTAATTTTTTAATTTTTGGGGGGGAATGGCGGCGATCTGCGATTTTTAGCGGGACTGCGACATTGCGGCGGACAGATCGGACCCCTAACTGAGATTTTTGACACTTTTGGGGGGACCAGTGAATTACTACAGTAATCAGTGCTAAAAATATACACTGTTACTGTAATAATGACACTGGTAGGGAAGGGGTTAACACTGTGGGTGATCAAGGGGTTAAATGTGTACCTAGGGGAGTGATTTTAACTGTGGGGGGTGTGGCTTGTGAAATGATCATAGAGACCTGTGATCCTATATAGAAGGATGATCTGTGTTTACAACAGCTGACCGTCCTTCTCTCTCAGCGGGGAGCAATCGCGGGTGTCTGGCGGCAATCAGAGCCGCCTGACCCGTGCATCCGAGTCCCCGCTGCCGAGTGGGGGCGGCGGCGCACGCTCGCCCCCTAGCTGCAGGCGCGTGACCGACGTATGACCTACATCGTTTCGCGCAGGAGGGCCACCCTGCCGCAGTAAATCGGCGGTGAGCGGTCCGGAAGCAGTTAAAGAAGACTGCACACTGTCCTTGATGCTAAAGGGGGGTGATACACAGAATTAGTAACTAAGGGGATGCAGACTTTTGAACAGGGGGGGGGGGCATTTCATTGGTTTACTGGTTGCCATGTTTTGTTTTATGATTGCGCCATTCTGTTATCACCTACAGTTACAGAAGAGGAATCCCATAAGGAATACAAGAAATGGATTTTGCTCACTCAGGTATTCTTTAAAAATGGTTGATACTGTATATTACCAATTCTCCAAGGGGGGGCAAACTTTTGAGTACAACTGTATATATTTTACTCTTAGGCCCCTTTCACACATGGGAGTCCGTCGGCGGACTCCGTTTTTATCAGCGGGGGATCGATCCGCCGATCCCCCGCTGGGCAGGCGAATGGCAGCTCTGTCTCTGCTCTGTGTGCGGAGACAGAGCTACCAGTTCCCCATTCTTCTCTATGAGGGAATCGGATGAGAACGGACCGCCTGTCCATTCTCATCCGATCTGATCCGCTGGACGGATGGAAAATAGGGTTTCCATCCGTCCAGATTTGACGGATCAGATGTCAGTGGACATGTCTCCGCTGACATCCGATGTCCCATAGAGATGCATGGGGGGACCGTTCAGATCCACCAAAAAAACAGATAGGCGGATCTGAACGGTCCGCCTGTGTGAAAGGGGCATTATGCTTTTAAATTTAGCACTGCCCCCTAGAGGACTGCTGGATTATTCACCTTGGGATCCCCCTGGGTAACCGATAGCAACTGCTGCATGCGCAATTTAACTCTTTACTCTCTGGCTCCGTAAATGAAGAGTCTAGGGGATGTAGTTGTTTTTGTGGTTTTATTTAAATTAGGGATGGGAGAAGGGAAGAGTGGAATACTCCAACTTGAACTATTCACAATGGATGAGGACTCCTGTCTGAAGATGAAGCCAGGCTTCTGATTCACCTTGCCATTTAGATGAATTTAGGATCAAGTCTCTGTGTAGATGACTTGTTAGGATGAATTATCTTCGGGATACACCTAGTACCCACTTTCACTCCACCTGCTGACACCCGTCCTCTGACTATTCTACACTGGGGTGGCCCCCCTCAGGTCAGGCCCCTAGACACAATCCCCTTTAATCACGATACTATTTTTCGAGGGTTTCCAGTGTCTCCAGTCAGCTCTCATGGACCTCCGGGTTCAGATCCTTCCTTCTGGTCCCCAGGCCGACTGCCTGTGACCGCGTGCCACTGCTACAGAGGAGGAGACAGCCGTCGCCCTCCCTCCGGGACTCTGCTCACCAGCCAAAGACCCCGCAGCAAAATTGCTCCTGGCTTTTATACCACACCCCACAATGCACCGAGACAACCAGTCTGTGCCAATCATTTGGGCTGTATCAAAGTCTGTGTACCCATTGGTCAGATTTCCTCCACTGTCCAATATGCCTTCCTATTGGACCAGCGCGGAGCACTCCCTAGACCAGATGAATCACACACTGAGCACCATGAGCAGACTTAACTCACAGATCCTGCTCTCTGGTAGGCAGAAAGAAATATAGATTTACCTGCTGCTCCTCTGATAGGCAGACAGAGCCAAAAACGATACTCACCTAGGAGGGTGCTACATAAATAACCCAGTACTCAGACTTAACTCCAGGTAAACAGCTAAATACCCAAATGAAATACATATATAAGAGCTGCTTCACCTGCCAAGGAACCTGTATGTCTGTCCATCCAGTCCTGGGATATACACAGCTCCGCCATGGAGTACAATGGATGATACCAGTGTTGTCCTTTTATCCTGTAGGGAAATATGTTGGGGTTTATACTCACCTCACCCCTGTATTTCGGTGCCTGGGCGATGATGAGGTCACACAGAGCAGCTACAATTTGTTAAGGTGACGCTCTTGCAATGGACTTCTCCTGGTATTTCACCTGCTTTGCATTCCCTGGGAATCTTTTTATATGGACATTGCGATGCAGAAGGTGGTGGTGAGGTAAGTAGAAATCTAAATTTTTCTTTACAGGTATGTTTGACACATACTGACACTGTGGGGAGGGGGCCTGCAATATGAGTGCTTTAGGATTTAAAGTAGAACTAAAGTTTTGTTGGGTTTTTTTTTTATATCCTGTCAGTTGTTTTTTTTTTTTTGCCATCCATTGGGGAGATTTTCCTTCACTTCCTGTCCCATATCCAAACAGGAAGTGATAAGAAATCCCTCCAAAGTGAAGGAATCCCTGGTTGTCATCAGAACTAGTGTCCCCATTGGAAGATTTCTCCTCTATTCCTTTTCTTGTGACAACCCAAAGTTTGGGATTTTCTGTCATTTTTGATGATAGTTATCAACAGGCAAACAGAAATGGTGAATCTCCCTCTCTATTTTATGTACCAGTATTTTTTTTTTTTTGCCATCTGTGTCCCATTGGCGGAGATTTCCCTTCACTTCCTGTCCCATACCCAAACAGGAAGTGATAAGAAATCCCTCCAAAGTGAAGGAGGTTGTCCTCAGAACTAGTGTCCCCATTGGAAGATTTCTCCTCTATTCCTTTTCAGGTGACAACCCAAATTTGGGGACTTTCTCTCATCTCTATTTTATGTATTTTTTTTTTTTTTTTGCCATCTTGTGTCCCATTGGCGGAGATTTCCCTTAACTTCCTGTCCCATACCCAAACAGGAAGTGATAAGAAATCCCTCCAAAGTGAAGAAATTCCTGGTTGTCATTAGAACTAGTGTCCCCATTGGAAGATTTCTCTATTCCTTGCCAGGTGACAACCCAAAATTTGGGATTTTCTGTCATTTTTTATGATAGCTGTCAACAGGCAAATAGAAATGGTGAATCTCTCTCTCTATTTTATGTATTTTCCAGGTGACAACCCAAGATTTGGGAATTTCCTTCATTTATAATGATAGTTGTCACCAGACAAATAGAAATGGTGAATCTCCCTCTCTATTTTATGTATTTTTTTTTTGCCATCTGTGTCCCATTGGTGGAGAGTTTCCTTGACTTCCTGTTCCATACCCAAACAGGAAGTGATAAGAAATCCCTCCAAAGTGAAGAAATTCCTGGTTGCCATTAGAACGAGTGTCCCCATTGGAAGATTTCTCTATTCCTTGTCAGGTGACGAGCCAAAATTTGGGATTTTCTGTCATTTTTTATGATAGCTGTCAACAGGCAAATAGAAATGGTGAATCTCTCTCTCTATTTTATGTATTTTCCAGGTGACAACCCAAGATTTGGGAATTTCCTTCATTTATAATGATAGTTGTCACCAGACAAATAGAAATGGTGAATCTCCCTCTCTATTTTATGTATTTTTTTTTTTGCCATCTGTGTCCCATTGGTGGAGAGTTTCCTTGACTTCCTGTCCCATACCCAAACAGGAAGTGATAAGAAATCCCTCCAAAGTGAAGAAATTCCTGGTTGCCATTAGAACGAGTGTCCCCATTGGAAGATTTCTCTATTCCTTGTCAGGTGACGACCCAAAATTTGGGATTTTCTGTAATTTTTTATGATAGCTGTCAACAGGCAAATAGAAATGGTGAATCTCCCTATTTTATGTTTTTTTTTTTTTTTTGCCATCTGTGTCCCATTGGCGGAGATTTCCCTTCACTTCCTGTCCCATACCCAAACAGGAAGTGATAAGAAATCCCTTCAAAATGAAGAAATCCCTGGTTGTCATTAGAACTAGTGTCCCCATTGGAAGATTTGTCTATTCCTTGTCAAGTGACAACCCAAAATTTGGGATTTTCTGTCATTTTTGATGATCGTTGTCAACAGGCAAATAAAGAGGGTGAATCTCCCTAATAGGGACACAAACAGCAATAAAAATCTGAAAAAAAAAAAAAAAACCTTTTCCCTGGGCCCATCATAAGAGATGATGTCTAAGTAGATGAAACGCGTCGGATCGAGTCCTGTCTGTGCCATTGCGTACCTATGCTGTGTACAGGATAATAACTTGAAAGCACTTTTTTTATCTACTGAATTATGGTATACCTATTGAAGCGTCACTAGAGAAGAAATTATCCATGCTTGACTGTGATGCTGCTGACCCCCTAAGGGGTCATTCCATTGAGGGTGGATGTTGAGCCTTTGGTTGTGCGGAGAGTGGTGGGAGAGACAATAACTCCCCCCCCACTAGGTGTCTATACACTATTGCTCATATTGATCCATAAGGCATATGCGAAATTGGGTCCACTTGTTTCGTTAAGCCTCCTTTATGTTGGTGGTGGAGGTGGGATTCTTCACAGTGGTGTCTTCTGATTGATGGTTTTGGAAGTATCCACTTGTATCACGTTTTAGAGATTTGTGTTTCACACACTGGTTTAGACTGATGGACTCCATCATTTTTAAAATATTTTTTTTTTTACTTTTTTTTTTTTTTTTTTTTATGTGGTTATGTCACATTTATTATGATTTGTGATACTATTGTTCAGTTCATGATATCACATTTATTAACCACTTTTAAGACTGGAATGATTTTCCCCCTTAATGACCAGGGCCTATTTTGCGATTCGGCACTGCGTTATTTTAACAGACAATTGCGCGGTCGTGCGACACTGTACCCAAACTAAATTTACGTCCTTTTTTTCCCCCTACAAACAGAGCTTTCTTTTGGTGGCATTTGATCATCTGTACGATTTTTATTTTTTTGCGCTATAAACAAAAAAAAGAGCGACAATTTTGAAAAAAAAAAAACAATATTTTTCACATTCTGCTATATGACATTCTCAATAAAAAAAATGAAAAATCTATTTTTTAGGCCAATTTGTTTTCTACAAAATATTTTTTGTAAAATGAAAATCGCGAAAGGCGTATTTTGATTGGTTTGCTCAAAAGTTATTGCGTCTACTAACTACAGGAAAGATTTATGTAATTTTTTTTTTCTGTGATTTTTAGTGGGTCTGCGACATTGCGGTGGACAGATCAGACCTCTAACTAAAGGAAGGGTTTAACACAGTGGGTGATCAAGGGGTTAAATGTGTACCTAGGGGCGTGATTTTTCCCCACAAATAGAGATTTCTTTTGGTGGTATTTGATCACCTGTGCGATTTTTATTTTTTTGTGCGACAATTTTGAAAAAAAAAAAAAAAAAAAAAAAAATTTTCCACATTCTGCTATATAACATTCTCCAAAAAAAAAATTTAAAAATCAATTTATTTCAACATTTTAGGCCAATTTGTTTTCTGCTAAACATTTTTGGTAAAAAAAAAAAAAAAAATCGCAAAAGGCGTATTTTGATTGGTTTGCGCAAAAGTTATCGCAACTACTAACTACGGGAAAGATTTCTGTCATTTTTATTGTTTTTTTTTTAATAGTAATGGCGGCGATCTGCGATTTTTTGCGGGACTGCGGACAGATCGGACCCCTGACTGACATTTTTGACACTTTTAGGGGGGTACCAGTGACAATACTACAGTAATCAGTGCTAAAAATATGCACTGTTACTGTAATAATGACACTGGCAGGGAAGGGGTTAACACTGTGGTGATCAAGGGGTTAAATGTGAGCCTATGGGTGTGATTTTTCCCCACAAACAGAGCTTTCTTTTGGTGGTATTTGATCATCTGTACGATTTTTATTTTTTTGCGCTATAAAAAAAAAAAAAGAGCGACAATTTTGAAAAAAATATATATATATATTTTTCACATTCTGCTATATGACATTCTCAAAAAAAAAAAAAAAATTAAAAATCTATTTTTTTCAACATTTTAGGCCAATTTGTGTTCTGCTACTTATTTTTGGTAAAAAGAAAAATCGCAAAATGCGTATTTTGATTGGTTTGCGCAAAAGTTAACGCGTCTACTAACGACAGGAAAGATTTATGTATTTTTTTTTTCTAGTAATGGCGGCGATCTGTGATTTTTAGTGGGACTGCGACTTTGCGGCGGACAGATAGGACCCCTAACTGACATTTTTGACACTTTTGGGGGGACCAGTGACATTACTACAGTAATCAGTGCTAATAATATGCACCGTTACTGTACTAATGACACTGGGAAGGGGTTAACACAGGGGTGATCAAAGGGTTAAATGTGAGCCTAGGGGTGTGTTTTCTAACTGTATGGGGGAGGGACTTGTGAAATAATCACAGAGACATGTGATCCTATATAGAAGGATCACAGGCGCTCTGTGATCATTCCAGAGAAAAGAACGGTCGGCTGTGTTTACAAAAGCTGACTGGTGTTCTCTCTCAGCGGGGAGCGATCGCGGGTGCCCCGTGGATCGGCATCCCTGCTGCCTAGTGGGGGGCGGGTGCGTGCCACCGGCAGAACGCGCTCACCCCCAGGAGTGCTCCCGCGAACCGACGTACCCATATGTCAGTTCGCGCAGCCGGTTGCCAAGTGGTTAATCTACCTATATTTTGCCTTCCTTGGTTCTCTCCCTTCTCCCCTTCAGCATGATGGGGACATATTGATAATGACACACAGAGCAGCGGCTTGGCCCCGCCCCTTTCTCTTCATTGGCTCACTGGCTGTGATTGACAGCAGCCGGGGCCAATGGCTCCCGTTTCTGTCTAGGCCAATGAGGAGGGAGAGACCCCAGAGAGCCGTGGCTCCCATGCACAATGCTGGAGGAAGATCGGCTCAGGTAAATATTTGGAGGGGGTGGGGTGGGGGGGGGGGCGGGTTGCTGCACAGAGGTTTTTTACCTGCATTCAAAGAAGGCATGCAGGTAACAAACGTTGAGTCTTTATAGTAGAAGCACTTCAATCTACAGTATAATCTGCATAGATTGCACCTTCCCTGGTTACTCTAATCCCCAATTAATTAGGGGCGCATGTAAGCATAGGACACACCCCCTTGCCACACCCCCTTAAAGGAGAATTATACAAAAACAAATTACTTAAACCCACAAATGCAGCAATTTAGAAATTGGATGAAAGGTTTAGCACTGGGAAATACTTTGTGAAAGATAAAAAGTGCATTTTATATACAACTATATGGATCAGACCAAAATGAGGGACAAATGAGGAGGACAGAAGGACTTTGTTCCTAATCAGAGACAGTTCCTCAATATCAGTGACATTCCTTCCAAATCAGGGACAGTCCCTGTGATATCAGTGCCTTCCTACTAAATCAGGGACAGTCCCTGGAAATCAGGGACAGTCCTTCCAAATCAGGGACAGTCCCTGGAAATCAGTGACAGTCCTTCCAAATCAGGGATAGTCCCTGGAAATCAGTGACAGTCCTTCCAAATCAGGGACAGTCCCTTGATATCAGTGACAGTCTTCCAAATCAGGGACAGTCCCTAGATATCAGTGACAGTCTTCCAAATCAGGGACTGTCCCTGGAAATCAGGGACAGACCTTCCAAATCAGGGACAGTCACTGGAAATCAGTGACAGTCCTTCTAAATCAGGGACAGTCCCTCAATATCAGTGACAGTCCTACTAAATCAGGGACAGTCCCTCAATATCAGTGACAGTCCTTCCAAATCAGGACAGTCCCTGGAAATCAGTGACAGTCCCTCCAAATCAGACAGTCTTTTGATATCAGTGACAGTCCTTCCAAATTAGGCACAGTCCTTCGATATCAGTGACAGTCCTTCCAAATCAGGGACAGTCCCTCGATAACAGTGACATTCCTTCCAAATCAGGGACAGTACCTCCAAATCAGGGACAGTCCCTCGATATCAGTGACAGTCCTTCCAAATCAGGGACAGTCCCTGGAAATCAGTGACAGTCCTTCCAAATCAGGGACAGTCCCTCAATATCAGTGACAGTCCTACTAAATCAGGGACAGTCCCTCAATATCAGTGACAGTCCTTCCAAATCAGGACAGTCCCTGGAAATCAGTGACAGTCCCTCCAAATCAGACAGTCTTTTGATATCAGTGACAGTCCTTCCAAATTAGGCACAGTCCTTCGATATCAGTGACAGTCCTTCCAAATCAGGGACAGTCCCTCGATAACAGTGACATTCCTTCCAAATCAGGGACAGTACCTCCAAATCAGGGACAGTCCCTCGATATCAGTGACAGTCCTTCCAAATCAGGGACAGTCCCTCGATAACAGTGACAAGCTTCTACATCAGGGACAGTCCTTCCAAATCAGGAACATTCCCTTAATATCAGTGACACTCCTTCCAAATTAGGGACAGTCCCTCGATATCATTGACAGTCCTCCCAAATTAGGGACAGTCCCTCGATATCAGTGACAGTCCTTCCAAATCAAGGATAGTCCTTCGATATCAGTGACAGTCCTTTTAAATCAGGGGCAGTCCCTCCAAATCAGGGACAGTTGGGATCAATGCACATGTGACGCTGAGCTTCCATGATTAAAAGAACCAAATTCTAAAGAATGGAAGGGGCGGTCCAGAGACAACCAGGCTGGGGAGGAAAGAGCTAGATGATGCTGGATGTCCTCCAGCCAGGAAATGAGGCGGGGCCTATCTGACTTGCTGCAGCTTCTAATACACATTGTGAGAAGCTCACAGTGTGCAGTGAAATCAGAGTAAGTGTGCATGCCTGAAGGGAAGGCCGGTGTTTGGCTTCCCTATACTGTACATTTCATGGTCAGGCAGGTATGACACCGGAAACGTCCACATTTATTTATTTTTTACATACAGAGAAGGAAAACGGACACGACAGACAATCCGCCGCGTAACGCAATCGCACATCGGGCCGCAGCTCGAGAGATTACGGCGCTTAATAAAACATACGTTATTATATCCCCCTGGAAGGTTGTAATTAAATTTACGAGTTCTCCTTTTCTGTAAGTGGAACAAAAGAAGTCCGGATCAGCTGGTGGAAGTCTTCCTTCCATGAGGATTATGGCTCCCCCACTGTTTGCAGGAGATAATTTCACTTGTAACACTAATAAGTTGCGCAGGAGACGGGGCTGGCGAGCCGCATGCCGTGCACTTCACTGAACATCTTGGCTCCGCTAGGAATCTGTAACAGATGGTTCTTGCGGCTGCCTTTTCACTCGGGTACATTCAGTGCCAGCCTGTGGTGGATGGCTGGTCGCTGCTGGCTGTCTATGACTCGGATATGCTAGGACAGTGGCAAAAGAGATCAAATCCTCCTCGCTGAGCACGGCGCCCTAATCAAAGCTGACAGATATGACATTCTATACATAATGTCTATTTAGAATATATTAACCTTTCCTTCCGCTTAACCATTCTTTTTTTTTTTTTATTATTATTTTATCTTAAAACAGCATACTCCATTTTATTATTATCAGCGGCGACATATTGCGCAATCTGGATCAGACACGGTCATGGCCGTGAGATTTCTACTAGTGGCCTTGGCTTCCTCAGTCAATCAAAAATAATAATATTAATACTAATAACAATAATAATACAAATAATAACAATAATAGCAATTAGACCCCATTCAGTCTAGCGCGACTTGTCAGGCGACTTCTCAGCCTGACAAGTCGCGCTTGGTCGATCGCCATTGATTAGCACAGGACCCGTTCTAATAGGAGCGACACAAGTCGCTCCGACTTAGAAAAAGGGTCCTGTACTACTTTGGGGCGATCTGGGAGCGACTTGCATTGACTTCCATTATGTGAAGTCCCTGCAAGTCGCACCGCGACTTCACAGGTCGCCCCTCGAAGTCGGATTGCCTCAGTGTGAACCGGCTCTTACACTAAAAATAATAATAATAAAAATAGCAACAATAAAAGTTATAACAATAATAATAAAAGTAATAACAATAATAGTAATAACACTAATAACAATACCAATAATATCAATAACAATTATAACAATAATAATAAAAGTAATAACAACAATAGTAATAACACTAATAACACAAGAAAGAACAATAATAGTAATATCAATACTAATACAAGTAAAAACAAGTAATAGCACCAATAACACTAATAATACAAATAATAAAAATAATAATAAAAGTAATAACAATAATAGTAATAACACTAATAACAATAATAATAGTAATAATAATAAAAGTAATAGCAATAATAGTAATAACACTAATAATACAAGTAATAACAGTAATAGTAATAGCAATAATAATAAAAGTAATAACAATATTAGTAATAACAATAATACAAATAATCACAATAATAGTAATAATAATAAAAGTAATAGCAATAATAGTAATAACACTAATAATGCAAGTAATAACAGTAATAGTAATAGCAATAATAATAAAAGTAATAACAATATTAGTAATAACAATAATACAAATAATCACAATAATAGTAATAATAATAAAAGTAATAACACTAATAACAATAATAATAAAAATAATAACAATAATAGTAATAACAATAATAAAAAAGCAACAACAATATTCGTAATAACACTAATAACAATAATAAAAAAAGTAATAACGATAATAGTAATAACACTAATAACAATAATAATGCAAATAATAGTAATAACAACAATAATAAATTATTATTAATCCTACTAATTATTAATATTAAAATGATTATTATTACTACTACCACTTATAATAATAATATAATAACAATAATATTAGTCATACCAGTAATGAAATATTAATATATATAATGATAATAATATTTATTATTATTATTAAGGCCCCTTTCACAAGAGTGGTCCTACCTGGTACATCTGTTTTTTTTTTTTTTTGGATAGAGCAAGGAAGAGTTATAACCCCTGTCAGATTTTGTTTTTTTTACCATGTGTGTCTAGTTGCAGAGATTTCCCTTCACTTCCTGTCCCATCACCAAAAAGGAAGTGAGAAGAGATCCACTAAAGTAAGTAAAAACAATAATAGTAATAACGCTAATAAAAATAATAATACAAATAATATTAATAAAAGGTATGGCAATAATAATTAAAGTAATAACAATAATAGTAATACCACTAATAATACAAATAATAACAATAAAAGTTATAATAGTATTAATAAAAGTAATAACAATAATAGTAATAACACTAATAATACAAGTAATAACAATAATAGTAAACACAATAATAATAAAAGTAATAACAATAATAGTAATAACACTAATAAGACTAATAATACAAAAAATAACAATAATAGTAATTAAGAACAATAGTAATACAAATAATAACAGCAAAAATATTAATAATACCATTATTCTTATTATTGTTTTTTTTTAGGAAGAAGAAGAAAAATAAAAATAACAGTAAATGTGATAAAAATACAAATAACAATATTAATGGTAATATTAAAAGTAAGGGAATCTTAATGCAATTAATAATAATAATGATATTATTATTGTTAAAAGACAAAACATAATAATATTAACCGCTTCCATACAGAGCAGTTAGACCCCCTTCCTGCCCAGACCAATTTTCAGCTTTCAGCACTCTCACACTTTGAATGACAATTGCTCAGTCATGCTACACTGTAACCAAACAAAATTTTTATCATTTTTTTCACACAAATAGAGCTTTCTTTTGGTGGTATTTGATCACAACTGGGGTTTTTTTTTTTTTTCGTGATATAAGCAAAAAAAGAGCAAAAATTTTGCAAAAAAAAAAAACACTTTTTTTTAGTTTCTATTATAAAATTTTGCAAAAAATTAATTTTTCTTCATACATTTGGGCCAAAATTTATACTGCTACATATCTCTGGTAAAATTAACCCAAATTAGTGTATATTATTTAGTCTGTGTGAAAGTTATTGAGTCTAGAAGCTATGGTACCAATTACTGAAAATTGATCACACCAGATGTACTGATGGCCTATCTCCTTTCTTGAGGCCCTGAAATGTCAGGACAGTACAAATACCCCCCAAATGACCCCTTTTTGTAAAGTAGACAGTCCAAGGTATTTAGTAAGAGGCATGGTGAGTTTTTTGAAGTTATAATTTTTTCCCACAATTCTTGGGAAAATGAAGAAAAAAATTTTTTTTCTTTTTTTTCCCAAAACGTTGTCAATTTATAAGCTATTTCTAACACATAGCATGTACACAGCAAAAATGACACCCCAAAATTCATTCTGCTACTCCTTCTGAGTATGATGATACCACATGTGTGAGACTTTTACACAGCCTGGCCACAAAAAGAGACTCCATGTCCAAGTAGCACCATAAGGCGTTTTAGGAGCATAAATACACATAAAACTTTCTTACTACCTATCACACTTTTCAAGGCCCTAGAGCACCAATACAATGGAAAAGTCCACAAAATGACCCCATTTTGGAAAGCAAACACTCCAACGTATATTCTATGAGGCATTATGGGTCCTTTGAACATGTCATTTTTTTCCACAAGTTTTTGGAAAATGTGGGGAAAAAATAAAAACTTTTTTTTTTTTTACACAAAGTTGTCAATTTATAGGATATTCCTAACACATAGCATGTACATAGCAAAAATGACACCCCAAAATACATTCTGCCACTCCTCCTGAGTATGGCAATACCACATGTGTGAGACTTTTTCACAGCCTAGCCATATAGAGGGGCCCAACATCCAAGGAGCATCATCGTGCATCCTAGCCACTTGCCTAGGCCTATTTTTGACATTTGGTGTTTACAAGCTAAAATCAGTTGTTTTTGCTAGAAAACTACTTAGAGCCCCAAAACATTATTATTAAATCATTTTTTTTTAGCAGAGACCCTAGAGAATAAAATGGAGATTATTGCAATATTTTTTATCACACCGTATTTGCGCAGCGGTCTTCCAAACACAATTTTGAAACCAGTAAAGTTAGCCCAATTGTTTTCCATAATGTGAAAGATAATGTTACGCCGAGTAAATAGATACCCAACATGTCATGCTTCAAAATTGCGCACGCTCACAGAATGGTGACAAACTTTGGTACTTAAAAATCCCCATAGGCGACAATTTAAAAATTTCTACAGGTTGCTATCTTAGAGTTATAGAGGAGGTCTAGGGCTCAAATTATTGCTCTTGCTCTAACGATCGCGACGATACCTCACATGTGTAGTTTGAACACTGTTTACATATGTGGGCGGGGTTTCCATATGCGTTTGCTTCTGTGCGCGAGCTCGCGGGGACAGGGCGCTTTAATTTTTTTTTTTTTTACTATTTATTTTATTTATTATTTTTTATTTTTACACTGTTTTTAAAAAAAAAAAAAAAATTGATCATTTTTATTTCTATTACAAGAAATGTAAACATTGCTTGTAATAGAAAAAGGCACGACAGGACCTCTTTTTTGTGAGATCTGGGGTCAAAAAGTCCTCAAATCTCACAAGTACACTAATAGATAGAAAAAAAAAAAAAAATTAAATAAAATGAAAAAAAAAAGGGACCTTTAAACTGGTTTCTAGGCAACGACGTTTGCCGTAGCTCCGGTCCTCCAAGACCATAAAGTCGAGTGAGGGCAAGCTTGCCCTCACTCGACATCCTGTCTGTGAGGATCCGGGACCGGATCGTTTTCCCCGCTGCCGGCGGGTCCGGTAAGCGGGGAAAAGGACCAGAATGCGGCGGGAGGGGGGGGGCACCTCTTCCGCCACCCCGGAAGGGTGATCCCGCGGCGAATCCGCTGCTGGGACCACCCTTATCGGAAAGCCAACCGTCCACCGTTTAAAAAAATACCAGGGTTATGGCAGCTATCTGCTGCCATAACACCGGTATTTAGGTTTAAACGGAGGACGTATATAAACCTTTTTGGACTTAGACATGGTGGCTGTATGAAGGGTGACAGGTACTCGGGTACTTTGCTGGGCAGGTGACAGGTACTCTGGTACTGATGAGCAAGTGGCAGGTACTCGAGTACTCCGATAGGCAGGTGACAGGTACTCGGGTACTCTTATGGGCAGGTGACAGGCAGGTGATAGGTACTGATGAGTAGTACTGATACTGATAGGTGATACTGATACTGTACTGATGGATACGGATGATCAGTACTGATACTGATAGGTGATAGGTACTGATGGGTACTGATGAGTAGTGATGGGTACTGATGAGCAGGTGGCAAGTACTCGGGTACTTCAGGTGTCAGGTACTCTGATGAGCAGGTGGAAGGTAATCGGGTACTCTGATGGGTAGGTGACAGGTACTCGGGTACTCTGATGGGTAGGTGACAGGTACTCGGGTACTCTGATGACGGGTACTCGGGTACTCCGATGATGGGTACTCGGGTACTTCGGTGACAGGTACTCAAAGAACCCGAGTACCTGTCATCAGAGTACCCGAGTACCTGTCATCAGAGTACCCGAGTACCCGTCATCAGAGTACCCGAGTACCCGTCATCAGAGTAACCGAGTACCTGTCATCAGAGTACCCGAGTACCTGTCATCAGAGTACCCGAGTACCTGCCATCAGAGTACCCGAGTACCTGCCATCAGAGTACCCGAGTACCTGTCACCAGCCCATCAGAGTACCTGTCATCAGCCCATCAGAGTACCCGAGTACCTGTCATCAGAGTACCTGATGGGCTATTGACAGGTGCTTTTTATTGGGGGGGCAATCAGTGTGGTTGGGGTGCACTGTACTTGGTAACTAGCTGTTACCACAATCTCCTCCTCACACAGGATCAGTGTGTGAGGAGGAGAACACAGTGACAGCTAGTTACCTGTTCTCTGATGACATTTGTGACCGGCTGTGATTGGACACAGCCGGTCACGTGGTAAAGAGCCAATTTCATTGGCTCTTTACCTAGATCGGGGATGGGCTCTGTCCAAGAGACGAGCCTCGTCCCCGATCGCCGCGCTGCGCGCCCCCCGGGAACGAGAGAAAGGAACGAGCGGCTCGCGCTGGAGCCGCTCATGTGATCGGCTGTGAATTGACACAGCCGATCACGTGGTAAACAGCCAATTTTATTGGCTGTTTACCTTGATCGGGGTTGGGCTCAGTCCGAGGGACGAGCCTCACCCCCGATCGCCGCGCTATGACGATATGACGGCGGCCCGGATCGCTAAAGCCATCTTGCCGACGTCATTTTACAATGACTCGGTATTGAAGTGGTTAATAGTGAAAGTAATAATAATAGTAATAACAATAACCAGGGCTTTTTTTTATAGAATAGGTGCAGGAACCCCCCCCCCCATCTAAACCACTTATTGTTTCCGCCCTCTACCCTCCCTCCTCCGAGCACTGTTTCTTGGTTCCACCCCCTACCCAGCTCCCAGCAGCACCTCTGTGGTGCTAAGTAATTTGTATGGAATTTATGTTATGTTAATAACAAGAAAAATAGATCCCCACAGCCAGCAGCAATAGACCCCCCCCACCAGCAACAATAGATTCACCCAGAAACAATAGACCCCAGAACAAAATACCACCCCTGCAGCAGCAATAGATCTCCCAACAGCCAGCATCAATGAACTCTAGCAGTCAGCAACAATGGACCCCTCCCTCGACAGTAGATCTCTTCCAGCAACAATTGACCACCCCTGGCAATATTAGACCTCCCCAGCAGCAATAGACTGGCCATGCAAAAATAGATCCCCCAGCAGCCAGCACTAATAGATCCTTTAGCAGGGCTGTTGATAGGGGGGACCACCAGTCCTTCTGTAGGGGTCCTGGGCACACGGGGGGGGGGGGCCTCAACAGCACGGTGAATCTGTGCAGCCGAGCGGAGAGGCAATTACAGCAGGAAGCCCTGTATGACTCTCTGCAGCAGCTGAAAGCCAGTTTCTCCCCCTCCTGCCTGCATTCAGCTGCTGCCGGGAGAGACACAGACACAGGGCATCATTCCTGTAATTGCTTCTCTGACACCAATCCCCCTCCTCCCTGTTCTGCTGGCTTCTGACCCCCCCCCCCTCTTGTGTGCCCCCCCCCCCCTTCTTGTATTCCCAGCCAAGGCAACGGCAGTGTTTACAACTGCTAAAGGCCAGACGTGACATTATAATGTCGCGCCCGACCTCCGAGAGTCAAAGGGATGACCGGAGATTCATTCTCCGGCTCGCCGATTGCACAGTAGAAGTTGTTCACTCCCGCTGCCTGTAAAAACAATCAGGTGGCTGAACAGCGGCTATGACTGTTTTTACATGACAGGGAATCGCCGGCTGAAAAAGAAGATATTTGAATGATGCCTGCAGCTGAACCCATCAATCAGATATCCCCACTCAAAGTCCACGACGTCATTGGGCGGGAAGTGGTTAAGGGGGTTTCAGATGCTGGGAGGCAGGGCGGGGTTTATGATTGTGTAACTGACGTGATTTGGCTGTCACAGCGGTCACATGATCGGAAATCTACTTGCTCAGAAATCGCTACTTGCGATCAGAAGATTTCAGTTAGTCGCTGGTAACTCACATCCTGGACCGCAAATATGCAGCCGCTCGGCGTCAAGGCCTACTTGCCGAGAGGCCACATATTTGCATACTGTCGGCGCGAAGGAGTTAAAAAAAGAACATTATAAAATACAGCCAACACGTTGCAGGAGACCTTCTCTTCATCAGGGCTTGAGCAATAGTTTTTTGATAAATTCAGGATAAAAAAGTATAGAGAGTCTGAAATGAGGCTGGACTGAAGCTGAGTGTCAGTGTAACCTGACCAGGGTGAGGTCAGCCAATTGTCCCCTTGTCACCTGATGACATGGACTTCAGGATAAGGTCAGCCAATTGTCCCTTTGTCACCTGATCATATGGACTTCAGGGTGAGGTCAGCCAGTTGTCCTCTTGTCACCTGATCACATGGACTTCAGAATGAGGTCAGCAGATTGTCCCGATCTCTCATATGTGCTTGTCAACTGATCACATGGACTTCTGATGGAGGCCTTCAGATCTCTAGAGAGGATGGTGTTAAGGATCAGGCGACCGTGGCGCACTTGGAGTATAATCTTCACCAGTTTATATATTTTGTGGGGGTCATGATACAACATGGAAATTGCATGTAGGACTGGCGCTTGAACTTTGTTTGTGGAAGATCTCTAGAGAGACCACTGCTTCCACCCAGAGAGCAAGGGTCTTCCTCTAGAGCATGCTGGCAGAGGGCATGCCTTTCTTCTCATGCTATATCTGCTTTCTAAAGGAAATGAACTGCAAGACTTTGCACACCTTTTGTTTTGTTGCATCTGGAATGTAATTAACTGATTTTTAGGCTGGCTTCACATATGTGCGGCTGCAGATTCGTGCCTGGGGTCCAGTGCGTTCCTAGTCATTGGTTCAGGGGTAATTCAGGTCCGAATTTTTGCCTGAATTTGTACCTGAACTGGACCCAAAAACACACAGGATCCTTTTGCAATCTTGCCCTGTGACCACCCCAGACCACTCGCCTGTCATGCTAATTGAATGCGTTAAAAATGGTATCTTAATCGCACATATGTGAACTCAAACTCAAGCCTCAAACTGAAAGCTGAGTTGAGCTTTAACACTAAAGCTGCATTCCCAGAACGCACAAAAAATGTGTGTCGCACCTGCAGTAGCATTACTTCCTAAAATAAGCCCTTAATGCTTCCTAATCCTAAACCCAGTTAAGGGAACCCTAACATAGAACCCTATCTCTACCTCCTTAAAGCGGTAGTATCCCGCTTTTTTACTCTTTTACCTACAGGTAAGCCTATAATAAGGCTTACCTGTAGGTACAAATAATATCTCCTAAACCGGCATGGTTTAGGAGATATTTACAGTGCATGCAGCCGCTCGCGCGAGCGGCGCATGCGCTCTGAAGGTCCGGAGGGACCTTCAATCTATTTGCCGGGAGCTTGCCGGAAAATCACTCCCGCGCGCATGCGCGGGAGTGACGTCATCGCGGCTCCGGCCAATCATCGCGCCGGAGCCGTCTCTTCCAGCCAATCACCGCGCCGGAGCCGCCGAACCCGGAAGAGACGGCGAGGGATCATGGCAGCGCCCGCAGCGATGTCCGGGGGTCCGTGTCGGGGCTTCGTTCTAAGGTAAGTAATACATAATGAGCTAGTATGCGATGCATACTAGCTCATTATGCCTTTGTCTTGCAGGTTGTTTTTTTTTTTTTTTAACTTTGGGTTTACAACCGCTTTAATCCCTAAAAAAAAAAAAAAAAACACTACTAAGAGCCTGAGGCTGCCATCACTGCCCCCCTGAAAATGCTAGTTCCTGGCCTTCATCCTTTCTGAGCCAAGCATGCAGCCAATGAAGTCGCAGGAAACTCAGCACCCTTTATGTGCGTGCCTAATCTGGGTCGTTGACTTCGAAAATGTACTGAAGACTTTCTACTTCCATTACAGCCAGGCAACATGTATTTTGAAATGGAGGACCTCAGAAATGTTAGCCAACGTTTCCTTTAACCACTTAAGCCCCGGAAGATTTTACCCCCTTCCTGACCAGGGGGTTTTTTGCGATTTTTTACTGCGTGACTTTAACGGACAATTGCGCGGTTGTGCGACGCTGTACCTAAACGAATTTCACGTCCTTTTTTTCCCACAAACAGAGCTTTCCTTTGGTGGTATTTGATCACCTGTGCGATTTTTTGATCATGCGCTATAAACAAAAAAAGAGCGTAAATTTTGCAAAAATAACAATATTTTTCACTTTTTTTTATATATGAAATTCCCCCCCAAAAAAATTAAAAAATCAAAATTTTTTAACATTTTCGGCCAATTTGTTTTATGCTACATATGATTGGTAAAAAAAAATCGCAAAAAGCGTATTTTGATTGGTTTGCGCAAAAGTTATCGCGTTTACTAACAAAGGGAAAGATTTTTGTCATTTTGGCGGCGTTCTGCGATTTTTTTTGCGGTACTGCGACATTGCGGCGGACAGATCGGACCCTTGACTGACATTTTTGACACTTTTGGGGGTACCAGTGACATTACTGCAGTAATCAGTGCTATACATATGCACTGTTACTGTAAAAATGACACTGGCAAGGAAGGGGTTAACTGTATTGGACAGGGAGGGGTTAAGTGTGTCCTAGGGGCGTGTTTCTAACTGTGATGGGACAGGTCTCCAATTGTAAAAACAGAGATCAACGGTTCTACATAGTAGAACCGTCTGATCTCCATTTTTACACAGGGAAGAATGACAGGTGGCTTGTTTACATAAGCCGTCCGCCTTTCTCCCGCTCTACCGACGATCGTAGTGTGACCGGCGGACATCGGGTCCGCCGGTCACACGCCCGGACTCCTCTGTGAACTAGCCGAGGCGGGCGCGCGCCTCAGCGGGCGCACGCTCGCCCGCTATTGGCTCAAATCCCGGTGACAGGCTAGCGACGTAGATCTACGTCACTCTGCCTGGCCGGGGCTGACTGCCGCAGTAAATATACTGTGCGCAGTCGGCAACCGGTTAAATGCATTCCCAAACCCCTGGGCTTGTGTAGATTTGCAAATGCATACTTGCCAACTGTCCCGTTTTTGCCGGGACAGTCCCGGGAAATAGGAGCCTGTCCCGGGTAATTTACATTGTCCCGGCAATGTACTTATTTACACCTTGCACTTTATTTATATTTACATATTTCATTTTTTTGTATGGTCACACTTGAGCACATTTGACTCTTTAGAATTGCAGGGAATTGTGATGAGAATTTTAAACTTTAGGCAGAAGTAGTGCAGCTGAATGGGAGAATTATTCCAACTCGGCTACTTTGGCCCCAAGTTTAAAATTCCCTTTTCAATTTTCTGTAATTCTCTCTTTATTGAGTAGACCCTATAATCTGATGATAAGTAGGCGGAGATTAATTATGTGGAGTGATGTGGAGTGGGCGGAGCTTCCGGGAAGTGGGTGTGGTAAGTAATTGATAGCTGTGCTGCAAAGCGTCCCTGGAAATTTTTTTCAAATGTTGGCAACTATGCAAATGCAGGGTGCATTTGCATTAGTCTAAGATGCTTGTGATCTATCTTTGACCTCCTCCTGACTTTATAATCTTCATCCAACCTCCCTTTGTGCTGCTTTTGACCTACTTCTAAACTTCTGGCCTCCTTTTAACTTTCTAATCTTTCGAGCTCCTTCTGGTCTTCTTCTAATCTCCTTCAAACCGTTCTGACCTCCTTCTGACCTGTTTTTACATAGTAGGTGAGGTTGAATAAAGACAATAGTCCATCCAGTTCAACCTGTGTAGGTGTGTGTGGCTGTACTCATCTCTCATACCCCTGAATGTTCTGATCCTTGAGATGTAGGTCTAATAGTCTTTTGAAAGCCACCATACTTCCCGCAGAAACCACCTCTTGTGGTAGAGAATTCCACAATCTTGTAGCCCTAACAGTAAAGAACCCCCCACGTTTTTGACCTACATCTAAACTTCAGACTTTCTTCTAACCTTCTAATATTTTAACCTCCTTCTAACTAGTTCTGACCTTCTTCTGACTAACTCTGGTCTCCTAATCTCCTTCGAACCTGTTCGGACCTCCTTCTGACCTGCTTTTGACCTACTTCAAAACTTCTGACCTCCTCCTCCTAACCTTCTAATCTTCTGACCCCCTTCTGATTACCTTTTCCTCGTCACCTTCTGGTCTTCTTCTAACCTCCTTCTGACCTCCTTCTCACCTCTTCTGACCCTCCTCATTCTTGCCGCCACCTGGTCTGCTTTGATCCTACTTCTAAACCCCTGACCTCCTGCTAACCTACTAAGCTTCCTACCATCTTTTATCTTGTTTTGGCTACCTTCTAGTTTTGTTCTAACCTACTTGTAACCTGTTCTGACCAATCTTCCGGCCTCCTTTTAGTCTGCTTTGAACCTCTTTTTGACCAGCTTTTGACCTACTTCTAAACTTCTGATCTCTTTCTAAACTTTCGATCTTACAACCTCCCTCTAACAACTTTTCTGGCTACCTTTTGGTCTTCTTCTAACCTCCTTCTGACCTCCTTCTAACCCATTCTGACCTTCTCCTGACCACCTTCTGGTCTTCTTCTCACCTTCTGACCTCCTTCTAACCCATTCTGACCTTCTCCTGACCCCCTTCTGGTCTTCTTCTCACCTTCTGACCTCCTTCTAACCCATTCTGACCTTCTCCTGACCACCTTCTGGTCTTCTTCTCACCTTCTAACCTCCTTCTAACCCATTCTGACCTTCTCCTGACCACCTTCTGGTCTTCTTCTCACCTTCTGACCTCCTTCTAAAGGGTCGTACACACTTGACGGAAATCGGACGAAATATCCTCCGATTTTTCTCTCTCATGCTCAGCGTTCATTACCGTTTTTAGTTGACAGTGCATAAATGCTCACGAAATTTCTCGTCCGATTTTTTTTTTTTGCCACATTTGTTCTTAGACTTCTGGGTTGTCAGCAAATTCAGATCATGCGTGGTCTTTTGTATCCGATTTTTCACGGACGTACTGCATACACATTAAACGAAAATTGGTCGTCTGGGGACGGACGATAAAAATTTTGGTGTTTGTCCCTCCGTATTTTCGTTGAAAATGTCGGCATCGGCTGCTGAAAGTTGCGTACACACTAGGTGAAAATCGTACGATGTTACCTCGGACGGGAATTTTCGGCGGATTTTCTACTAGTGTGTACCCCACTTAACCCATACTGACCTTCTTCTGGCCAGCCACCATCTGGTCTGTTTTGAACAGCCTTCTGACCTTCTTTTGACCTTCTTCTAAGCATCTAATTTTCCTTCTTCTGGCCAACTTCTTTTCTTGTTCTAACCTCCTTCTAGACTCCTAACTTGCTCTGATCTCCTTCTGGTCACTTTCTGGTCTGCTTTGAACCACCTTTTGACCACTTTCTGACCTGCTTTTGACCTACTTCCATACATCCAACCTTCTATTAACCTTCTAATCATCCAACCTCCTTCTAACTTGTTCTGACCTTCTTCTAGCCACCTTCTGGTCCTGTTCTAAACTGTTCTGACCTGCTTTTGAAACACTTCCAAAAAACGTCTAACCTACGTACAACCTTCTTATATTTCAACCTCCTTCTAACCTGT
Organism: Pelophylax lessonae; assembly: GCF_965119305.1. Classification (NCBI taxonomy): domain Eukaryota; kingdom Metazoa; phylum Chordata; class Amphibia; order Anura; family Ranidae; genus Pelophylax; species Pelophylax lessonae. The sequence continues at coordinate 282,665,993 of NC_138775.1, read as the reverse complement.
TCTGACCTTTTTCTTGCCAATTTCTGGTACGCTTCTTACCTTTTCTGACCTTCCTCTCGCCTCCTTCTCACTTCTAAGCCGCTTCAAGCTTCTTATGAATTCCCATTGACATTTTTTTGGGAGAAAAGCAGTTCTGAAGGGAACAAACGCACACAAAGCTCTAAGCCTAACCATAAAATAGCCCTAAACCCACTCCCAAGGGCAAACTTAACCTATCTATTCAATTGGGAGAATGTATACCTTGTGTGTCAAACATCTGGGTACCCAAACCAAACACTCCCACGCCATGACCCTGTCAAGAGTCACTAGTGCCAAAATAGCGGTGGTGAAAGTATAAGATCAGTCCTGGAGCTGCATCTGGGAGCTAAATTCAGGAACTCCAAATAGCAAAAGCCTGGGCCGATCAGGTGCAGAGTATCAAAGATTCCTTAGGGCACCTGCTCTTGCAGTCTTGTGTAAAGAATTCTATATTATCCGTCAGATTCTATTTAACTGGACTAAATCAGTGGTAAACTAACACAGACACAAAATTTCTAATCCGTGCATAAAACTAATAGATCAAGCTTGTACAACGTAATAAAACTGTAATGCATTGAATTGTAGAAGTAAATCCATTATTCCAGTTGACTTGCCACACAGAACAGTGAAACAGATTGTAATTACGGCACAAATTGCAATCATTTATTCTGGTTTGGAGAGGAGGGAAGGGAGATTCGAATGGGATTAAGGCAGAGAATTTATCCACGGCGGCCGCTTGTACCAATGCCCCGTTTAGCGATGTGATTGAATGCGGCTCTCTGGTTTTCTGCCCTTGGATGTTGGCAGCGATGCAGCGTGCATCCTGACACATGGCAGCTGCAGCAAAGCGTACATATGCAGCGTTCCAAGCTGGCCGTAGTGCGACTTATCTGCACAAAGGAGATAACTACACAAAATCCTTCCTATCATGTACTGTGTTTTTAAAGGACCTAGAACTAGTTTTTTTAAATGTATTAATATATATATATATATATATATATATATATATATATATATATATATATATATATATATATATATATAATATATTTCTCTTTTTTTTTATTTGATTTTTTTTTCTTTATTGTAGGTGCTTTTCTCTCCTAGAAGGATGGTGCCATCTTTGTTCAGGTATCAGAATAAACTCCAACTTCTTAACTTCAACATATGCCTCCTTGCCATCTCCTCCCAATTTGACAACCAGGCAGGGAATTCCACTGATTTGAAATTTCACCTGGTGTGAAGAATTGTAGTTTAACCACTTCTGGACCAGAAGGATTTGCCCCCTTAATGACCAGGCCATTTTTTGTTATTCGGCACTGCATTAATTTAATGGAAAATTGCGCGGTTGTGCGACGCTGTACCCAAATAAAATTGATGTCCTTTTTTTCCCCACAAATAGAGCTTTCTTTTGGTGGTATTTGATCACCTCTGCGATTTTTTTTTTTGCGCTATAAACAAAAAAAGAGCGACAATTTTGAAAAAAAAAAAAAAAACAATATTTTTCACATTCTTCTACAGTGCCTTGCGAAAGTATTCGGCCCCCTTGAGCTTTGCGACCTTTTGCCACATTTCAGGCTTCAAACATAAAGATATAAAACTGTAATTTTTTGTGAAGAATCAACAACAAGTGGGACACAATCATGAAGTGGAACGAAATTTATTGGATATTTCAAACTTTGTTAACAAATAAAAAACTGAAAAATTGGGCGTGCAAAATTATTCAGCCCCTTTACTTTCAGTGCAGCAAACTCTCTCCAGAAGTTCAGTGAGGATCTCTGAATGATCCCATGTTGACCTAAATGACTAATGATGATAAATAGAATCCACCTGTGTGTAATCAAGTCTCCGTATAAATGCACCTGCACTGTGATAGTCTCAGAGGTCCGTTTAAAGCACAGAGAGCATCATGAAGAACAAGGAACACACCAGGCAGGTCCGAGATACTGTTGTGGAGAGGTTTAAAGCCGGATTTGGATACAAAAAGATTTCCCAAGCTTTAAACATCCCAAGGAGCACTGTGCAAGCGATAATATTGAAATGGAAGGAGTATCAGACCACTGCAAATCTACGAAGACCTGGCCGTCCCTCTAAACTTTCAGCTCATACAAGGAGAAGACTGATCAGAGATGCAGCCAAGAGGCCCATGATCACTCTGGATGAACTGCAGAGATCTACAGCTGAGGTGGGAGACTCTGTCCATAGGACAACAAGCTGTTAAAGCTGCAAAGGGTGGGCCAACTCAATATTGAACCCTACGGACTAAGACTGGGATGCCATTAAAGTTCATGTGTGTGTAAAGGCAGGCGTCCCAATACTTTTGGTAATGTAGTGTAGATAGATAGATAGATAGATAGATAGATAGATAGATAGATAGATAGATAGATAGATAGATAGATAGATAGATAGATAGATAGATAGATAGATAGATAGATAGATAGATAGATAGATAGATATTTGGGAAGGATTCTCTCTCCCTGGGATATGTGATGGTTGTTCTGTATTTGATGTAATAACAGATGTAGAAATCTTATCACTCCTCTGTCTTCCTGTGGGCCAAGTGTGAAATATGTTATTGCATACATGCATTGATAATGAGGCACATGGAGCGCGGCGTTGTACTGTAGATCCTCCAGACTGGAAGCAGTGCGGAGAAGATGTATTGTTATCAGTCAGAAATGATTTGGGATTTGGATGACATTTCATTGGCCTCTATGTAATAGTTTAGGAACACAATGTTATTATTTGTAACAAAATCTGGATATTAAAGAGTGTTAAACTGCAACATGCAATCATCTCTCCATCTTTCAGTATGAGTGCTGGTAACATATGGGCCTAAAAGAATGTTCTTTTGGATACAAACAATACTTAGTGTAATTTGTTTTCCTAATAGATAAGTCCTATTAAATTGAAATATTATCTCTGCAACTGGCTCATTCAGGAGCACTAAAAATAATTTCTATACAGCACATGCCCTAAAGCGGAAGTAATCCCATCGATTTTACAGTTTCAAAAAACAGTTACCGTACATTCCTGGCACGTATCGGGAATGTAACTGTCACATTGGTTGTGCTCTCATCCAAACTGTCACACCACCCAATGGCTGGTGTCATAACTGATCACATGTGCAGCACCATGGCAGTTGAAGATCAAACAGAGGCCAAGATGGCGGCTAACTTGGCTGAAAAGGATAGGAGGGTTTAATTCCAGTGTATAAAAAAGTGTAATGTGCATGTGTTCAAAAAACAAACACCAAGAATTAATGGCAGTAAGCGCCGGTTCACACTGCAGCGACGCTACTTCGCACCGCGACCTCCGAGGTCGCGGTGCGAGCAGCGCGCCGCGACCTCGGAGCGGCCGCCACAGACTTCATAACATTGAAGTCTATGGCGGTCGCCCCCGGGTCGCCCCAAAGAAGCTCCGGACCCTTTTTCTAGGTCGGAGCGACTTGTGTCGCTCCTATTAGAACGGGTCCGCAGCTTCCCTATGGGAGGCAACCTGCGGCGACCTGTGAGGCGACCAGGTCGCCTCACAGGTCGCCCTAGTGTGAACCGGCACTTAGTGGCCATCTTCAGTCATCTCATGTGACCTCCTCCAGCCAACAGTAGACAAGCATTTAGAAACAAACTCACTCAAAGAGCTTGTTCACACAGGTATCCGGAGATGGGGGTGGGGTGGTGGGGGCAGTAAAAGTAGCCAGTTGGAGCAACAACCCAAAAAGGAATGAGATTGTTGGTGTCACCGGGACCGAAAATAAAGACAGCAATAAAAAGCTTCTGAATAAAGTTGCTTTTGTTGTTATCTCTGCCCCAATCAGAGGCAGGGCCAGGTTGGGGGGTAGGCAAAAGAGGCAAATGCCTTGGGCACTTTAGCAGGAGGGGGTGCAGGATATGCAGATTTGCCTGTCTGTCACTCATCTCCAGCCTGTCCCTCATCTCCAGCCTGGCATTCATCTCCAGCTTGTCGCTTATCACTGGTCTGTCACTCATCTCTGCTCTGTCACTTATCTCCAGCCTGTCACTCATCTTTGGTCTGTCACTCATTTCTACCTTGTCACTCATCTCCAGCCTGTTGCTCATCTCCTGTCAGTCACTCATCTGCAGTCTGTCGCTAATCTCCGGCTTGTCACCATCTCCAGCCTATTGCTCATTTCCAGGCTTGTTGCTTATCTCCAGTCTGTCACTCATCTCCAGTCTGTCACTCATCTCTGGCTTGTTACTTATCTCCAGCCTATCACCTATTTACAGCCTGTCACCCACCTCTGGCCTGTCACTCATCTCCAGCCTGTTGCTCATCTCCAGCCTTTCACCCATCTCCAGCCTGTCAATTATCTCCAGCCTGTCAATTATCTCCAGCCTGTCACTCATCTCTGACCTGTCACGCATCTCCAGCCTGTCACTCATCTCTGGCTTGTTGCTTATCTCCAGCCTGTCACCCATCTCCAGCCTGTTACTCATCTTTTGACTGTTACTCATCTCCAACCTGTCACTTATCTCCAGCCTGTCACTCATCCCTGGCTTGTTGCTTATCTCCAGCCTGTCACCCATCTCCAGCCCGTCACTCATTTCCAGCCTTATGCTCATTGCCAGCCTCTCACCCATCTTCGGCCTGTCATTAAACTCTGGCATGTCACTCATCTCCAGTCTGTCACTTATCTCTGACTTGTTGCTTATCTCCAGCCTGTCACCTATCTCAGGCCTGTCATCCATCTCTGGGCTGTCATTCATCTCCAGCCTTATGCTGATCGCCAGCCTCTCACCCATCTCTGGCCTGTCACTCATCTCCAACCTGTCATGTATCTCTGGTCTTTCACTCATCACTGGCTTTTCAGTCATCTTCAGCCTGTCGCTCATCTCCATCCTGTCACTCATCTCTGGCTTGTTGCTTATCTCCAGCCTGTCATCCATCTCTGGCCTGTCACTCATCTCTGGCCTGTCACCCATCTCTGGCCTGTCACTCATCTTCAGCCTGTCACCCATCTCTGGCCTGTCACTCATCTTCAGCCTGTCACTCGTCTCTGGCTTGTTGCTTATCTCCAGCCTATCGCTCATCTTAATTTTAAACCATATAATCTGGATTTTGATCTCCAAATTGTATAGAACTTTTCCTGGATGAGATGAAGGGAGTTGTGAGCCACTGAAACGCATTGCTTTCACATACTGATTTTTTATTAAAGGAGTTGTAAAGTCAGAAGGTTTTTTATCTTAATGCATTCTATGCATTAAGATAAAAAAAAACCTGTGTGTAGCAGCCTCCCCAGCACCCCCTAATACTCACCTGAACCCGATTTCTGTCCAGCAATGTCCATGAGTCCCTCAGCCATCCAGGACTCTCCCTCCTGATTGGCTGAGGCACAGCAGCGGCGCCATTAGCTCCCACAGCTGTCAATCAAAGTCAGTCAGCCAATTGGGAGAAAGGGGGGGGTGGGGTTGAATGGCAGCTCCGTGTCTGAATGGACAGACAAAGCTGCAGCTCGGCTGGGTTGCCCCCATCGCAAGCTGCTTGCTGTGGAGGCACTCAATAGGAGGGAGGGGCCAGGAGCTGCAAAGAGGGAAGTGAAGGATCCATGCTGCTCTGTGCAAATCTACTGCAACAGAGCAGGTATAAATCTATACTGGACCTATAATATTCTTGTGGTGCTCTAATCCTTTATATTTACTTTGAACTCCTCTGATGACCTTTAGGTAGAAAATATCAAAAAACATGGTGGAACTTGTGCCAACATCCCAAATAACAATATGTAGGATCACAGTATCACGAAACATGGAGGAACTTGTGCCAACATCCCAAATAATAACAATATATGGGATCACAATATCAAAAAATATGGAGGAACTTGTGCCAGCATCCCAAATAATAACAATATATAGGATCACAATATCAAAAAACATGGAGGAACTTGTGCCAACATCCTAATTAATAATATATAGAATCACAATATCAAAAATCATAGAGGAACTTGTGCCAACATCCCGAATTATAACAATATGGAGGAACTTCTGCCAACGTCCCAAAAAATAATATATAGGATCACGATATCAAAAATCATGGAGGAACTTGTGCCAACATCCCAAATAATAACATTATGGAGGAACTTGTGCAGGACAATATGGAGGAACTTGTGCCAGCATCAAAAAAATAATATATAGGATAACAATAGCAAATATCGTGGAGGAACTTGTGCCAAAATCCTAATTAATAACAATATATAGGATCACAATATCAAAAATCATAGAGGAACTTGTGCCAACATCCCGAATTATAATAATATGGAGGAACTTGTGCAGAAAAATATGGAGGAACTTGTGCCAACATCCCAAAAAATAATATATAGGATAACATTATCAAAAATCATGGAGGAACTTGTGTTAACATCCTACTTAATAACAATATAAAGATACAGAATATCAAAAAACATGGATGAACTTGTACTAACATCCTAATTATTAACAAATTACAATATGTAGGATCACAATATCAAAAATCATAGAGGAACTTGTGCCAACATCCCGAATTATAACAATATGAAGGAACTTGTGCCAACATCCCAAAAAATAATATATAGGATCACGATATCAAAAATCATGGACGAACTTGTGCCAACATCCCAAATAATAACAATATGGAGGAACTTGTGCGGAACAATATGGAGGAACTTGTGCCAACATCCCCAACACAAATATATAGGATAACAATATCAAAAATCATGGAGGAACTTGTGCTAACATCCTACTTAATAACAATATAAAGAAACCTAATATCAAAAAACATTGATGAACTTATGCCAACATCCTAATAACAATATATAGGATCACAATATAAAAACCATAGAGATGTGTGCCAACATCCCAAATGATAACAATATGGAGGAACTTGTGCAGAACAATATGGAGGAACACAATATCAAAAAACATGGATGAACTTGTGCCAACATCCTAATTATTAACAATATATAGGATCACGATATCAAAAATCATAGAGAAACATGTGCCAACATCCCGCATTATAACAATATGAAGGAACTTGTGCCAACGTCCCAAAAAATAATATATAGGATCACGATATCAAAAATCATGGAGGAACTTGTGCCAACATCCCAAATAATAACAATATAGGGGGAACTTGTGTGGAACAATATAGAGGAACTTGTGCCAACATCCCCAACAAAAATATATAGGATAACAATATCAAAAATCATGGAGGAACTTTTGCTAACATCCTACTTAATAACAATATAAAGAAACCTAATATCAAAAAACATGGATGAACTTGTGCCAACATCCTAATTATTAACAATATATAGGATCATGATATCAAAAATCATAGAGGATCTCGTGCCAACATCCTAATAACAATATATAGGATCACAATATAAAAACCATAGAGATGTGTGCCAACATCCCAAATGATAACAATATGGAGGAACTTGTGCCAACATCCCAAAAAATAGTTTATAGGATAACAATATCAAAAATCATGGAGGAACTTGTGCCAACATCCCAAATAATAACAATATGGAGGAACTTGTGCGAAACAATATGGAGAAATTTGTGCCAACATCAAAAAAATAATATATAGGATAACAATATCAAAAATAGTGGAAGAACTTGTGCTAACATCCTAAATAATAACAATATATAGGATCACGATATCAAAAATCATGGAGGAACTTGGGCCAACATCCCAAATAATAACAATGTGGACGGACTTGTGTGGAACAATATGGAGGAACTTGTGTGGAACAATATGGAGGAACTTGTGCCAACATCCCAAAAAATAATAAATAGGATCACAATATCAAAAATCATGGAGGAACTTGTGCCAACATCCTAATTAATTCAAAATATAGGATAAAAATATCAAAAATCATGGAGGAACCTAAACTTGTCACTTTACAACACTCAAAAGAAGAATCCGGTATGGCACTGTCTAACTATTATTTTTTGGCTGGTCACCTGAGACATCTGTCTGACTGGTTGACACCGATCACTCCGGCAGTGATTGAGTCACATTTAGCCTTTGTTCTCAAACTGCACCATCTATTAATAGCTCTAGAAGCGCCAATACCAGCGCTGGAAAAGGTATCCCTGCCTATTTTGAACTTGGCTTGTGCCGTTTGGTGAGAAGCTAAACATATAACTGAGTTTAAAGATAATATTGCTGAACTCCCCATCTGGTATAATCCTACAGTACCCCATTTACTCCGCTCCTCTGACTGCTCTTTTTGGCAGCAAAAATGGTCTTTATTATATAGAAGACATATATAATGGTAACGTCCTGTCGCCCTTTGCTAAGATAAAAAGAAAATATGACCTCCCTCATGGCACCTTTTATAGGTATCTCCAACTTCGGCACGCTTTGCACACGCAGTTTGGAGTTAACAACACAAATTTCTCTAACTACCCAATAATAGGAATACTGAGGTCACAGGGTCCCAAAGGTCTTATTTCAGAGATATACCCCCATTTTCTGTCAGCCACCATTATTAAAACTCCACTAATGATCTTCTCCAAATGGCAACTTATCCCAGATCTATTAGAAGAGGAATGGGAGGAGAATTGCTCCTCTCATCTATTTCTCTCCGGCTATTAATAATAAATTAATACAACTTTGTATGCTACATCAATCGTATCTCACACCATCAAGGTTATATGCCATGCAATGCATACCTGCTCCAAACTGTACTAGGTGTGATTGTACAAAAGTTGACTTCGCTCAGGTTATGTAGATATGCCCTGTAATTGCTGGGTATTGGGGTAAAGTGCCTAATATTCTTTCCTCCATTCTCTCTGTCAGGGGTTGACTGGCAACTTTTCGGTACAAGTACAAACCAGAGGCCCATGGTGCCTCTTCCCACTCTCCTTCTTCCTAGCCTCCTCCTGACCCCCATTCCAGGCTGAATCTCCCCTCAGGTACTCTCTACTCACTGGCCGAATCCAGGTTCCTGACCTGGCCACCAGGGTGGAGCTGGGACAGCTCGATCGGGGCTGGCCAGAGGAGGAGTCTCCAGTGGGGCATGGAACCGGCCTCAGCTCAGATACATTTTACACCATTCATGTTAGGGTGGGGGGGGGGGGGCTGCGCTCTGTCCTTATCTTCATCCCACACTCAGTAGGTCAGCAGTGGGGACTTTTTACTTCTCTTCACCAGAAACCTTAGGCATGTCAGTGGCAGAAGCAGTGCAGCCTTTTTACGGGGCATCATAGCGGCCCAGGGGGCAATCAACCCCTGCCCCCTAGCCCAGTCCTCCCCTGCTCTCTGTACCGGTACCAAACACCAGGAAAGTATGTCTTCTGGGCCAGGGCCATCTTACCAAATGGGCACACTGGGCAGTGAAGGGGGAGCCCACAGCTGCAGGAAATCCTGTCCGCCTCCATGGGAACAGGCACACACAGGACAGTCGAGTCTGACTCCTGTCCATCTGTGTATGTTCACCGGACCCAGCCGCCGAACGTGGAAGCTGTCATTAGCCTGGCACTGCTGTACCAATAAATATCGCCTTATCGATAATTTGCATTTTTATTCTCGTGGGTGATTGTGTAGGCGGGGCCCCAGTGCACTGCATTCCCCGGGGCCCTTTAATGCTCTTAAGATGGCACTGTTCTGGGAACAGTGACTAAGATACAATAGAACCATGTTTAGGGAGACATTATTTTTAGCCCAAAAACCTATAGTGATTAAATGTATTCAACCTGAACCCCCATTTCAATCATTTCTGAACATAGAGGTTGCCCCATGAAGTATAATAGGATAAATGGTGCTCTTCTTCTCTTACCATTATCAGTGTTTAAAAATTGTTTGGTGTTGTGTTTCCTCTGTAACCCAGGGAATCTTAATGTATCTCTGTATTTTTGGACCCTGGAACTGCCGTGTTGAAAGCTTATTGATGTACCCAGGTGTTTAGTAGATATGGAGCCCTTTATTGTGATACTAACCATAATGGTATTCCAGATTTTCCTTGACTTGATTCATGTCAATTTTACAAGTATTGTACCTTTTTCGTGCTCATGTTGAGCAATTTATTGATGGTATTGATGTCTTACTTCTCTGTCAATAAAAAGAGTTTAAAAAAAACATAAAGGAACTTCTGCCAACATCATAATGAATAACAATATATAGGGTTACGAACTTACGATATCAAAAAACATGGAGGAACTTGAGAAACTTGTACCAACATCCCAATTAATACCAATATATAGGAGATCCATAGGTGAATCCCATACGGGAGAGAGCTGCCTCTTGTGACTAGAAATTATGATGCTAGAATATATTTCCCCTTGAGTCCAATTCTCTACCTCCACCATTGGGTCCAAGGCTCCACCAACATCTATTTTTGGTCCAGCACAGGTTCCCTTCAAAGCCTAACTCTAGCTAAAGACACCTTAAATCGAATATAAAAACTGTTTCAGTTACTTAATTTTGTTCATCCAGTCTTGTGATTCAGGGCACCCCTGCCAGACAGTACATCCAGATCTTGGACCTCTCTGAAGAGCATGGAGCTGTCAAGCAAAACAGTCTGGTCAAGGACCTGCTCCAGCATGTGACTGGACAGTAAACGGATGACAGCATATCAGTAAGGTCATTCTTTTGCATTAGTCTTGTTGAATGGGGAGTAGTGAGCCCCTAAAGCTTGTTGGCTTTGCCTACTGACATTTCCCTCCCAGCTCCAGTATTCCTTTAAATGGGTCTTTACTCCCGGGGGCGGTACAGACTTCCCGATCATGTGACCACTACTATTGGCTGTCACAATAGTCCCATGACCAGGAACCCACCGCACCGGCTCCCCATCATGGCTATAAATAGAGGGCTGTCTATGACACCTCTCACTGTGTTGTTAGCACGTTCTTCACACAGAAATCACGGCAATTCATGTAAGGATACATATGTGTGTAGCACCCTCCAAGGTAGGCGCTAGGTAAAGTTATAGTGGGGCCTTGCCTGCTTATCAGCAGGGCCATATGATTCAGCTAGGCTGACATGTGTTCCCAGGTGTGCATGTTATGCTTGGGAGTCTCCTCACTGTATCCCAATGATGGCTCTCATTGGGCAGTGGAGGAAACCTGGCCAATAGCACACCAGGGTTTGTATCCACCCTGGAAGGGCAGATTCTGCCGCACAGCATTCTGGGAGGGGGTATAAGTCTGTGGGGCGCGCATGTCAGATGGTCTTTGGCGGGAAGCAGAGTCCCAGGAGGGAGGTGACGGCTGTCTCTCCTCCTATCAGAAGAAACGGGTATCCCAGGTGGCTTGCCTGAGGGGATACCAGGCTGAGCTGAGCTGCAGAGAAGGATCCATGGTGCTGAGGACCAGCGGAGCTGTTGGGCAAGAGTTTCAGGAAAGGATTCTGAGTCGTGAGTACTGCAAACTACCCCTGGGGTCTGCCTAGGAGAGGAGACCACTCCGGAGAAGGTCAGAGGGATCCAGGAGCTAGCTAGCCGGTGTGGAAGTGGGGTAGCAAAGGGGGTGCCAGTGTATGCCCTGAAGAGTAAAGGGGGCGCCAGTGGTTGGGCCCTGAAGTGTAAAGTGTTGAGAGTTGCAGCAGTAACTACAAGTGGCTACCTCAGTCAGGGAGGACTGATGAAGCCGTGCAAAGGACTTTTGAGCTAACAGAAGTGTCAGACGTCAGTTTCAGTTCAGTAACAGCAAGTCAGTGTTCACAAGCGCCAGTAAGTGTTGGTTGGCATTCAGCCAGCGCCAAGTCAGCACTAGAAGGCTCTGCCCCCTTGATTTGGCTGCCCATGATTGGCATGGGGTTGTGTACTGCACATTTGAGGCCAATCGCTTGTTTTCTAGCAGCTTGAAGGTAGTCGTGTGTAGGCAGGTGCAGTATATTTTCTCCACTGCAGGTGGCGCTCAAGTGCAGCGGCATTGCAGTGGAGAGAAAGTCAAGAGGAACATGGTTCCTTTATGGTTTTCTGGGTCACTGGGGAAGCTATCCGATTGGATGTGGCTGCCCCATGTGACTCTGGCAGCCATCTTGGGTCACGCAGAATCTATTTAGGACCCTGACTTCCAGGCTTGACGCGCATTTTGTGTGTGAGCAGTGTAGGGAGAGGTCATCTGTCTGACAGGGACAGTGATTAGCAACAGGGAGAGGTTCCAGACACGTAGGAAAAGTATAGAGGCAAGCCATCCTTCTGGAGACCTTCAGACTGGTCAGGCTACATTCCACCCCTCTACATCGCATACTAGCACATTATGAAATACCTTAGACCGAATTGCGAAGCCCCGACGCGGTCGCCCAGACACCGCTGAGGCAGCTGACATGTTCCCTCGGCATCTCTTCCAGGTTCGACGGCTCAGGCTCTGTGAGTGGCCGGAGCCGCGATGGCATGCACAGGAGTTCACTTTCCGGCAAGGAGCCGACAAGGAGCTCTGAAGGTCCGGCAAGATACACCGGACCTTCAGAGCGCATGCGCAGCTGGTGTCAGCGGCTGCATGCAGGGTGAATATCTCCTAAACCTTGCAGGTTTAGGAGATATTAATTTTACCTACAGGTAAGCCTTATTTTAGGCTTACCTGTAGGTAAAAGTCAAAAAGCGGAGTATACTACCGCTTTAATACCATAAATAATAACATAATATTCGATTTTTACTCCTGGAGTATAAAATGAGTTTGAAAATTCTAGAGAAATGTTTATATAATGCATTATAATTTACCTAAACCCATTCGATTTGTAGTTGACTAAAATGTAATGGAGATTTTAGTCGACTAAAATATCACTAAAACCAAAACAATTCCGATTGCTAAAATATGACTAAAACTAAAATAGCATTTTAGTCAAAAGACTTTGACTAAAACGAGGTCGAAATTTGCTTCCAAAATTAACACTGCTCTTATCTCAGCCTTGGTCAGCTGTCTAGAACTAGCTCAGTGACCACACTGCATTTCTGCACAGCTGCAAAGAAAATTGTGGTCACTGATCAAGCTGTACGGTGAGACTGAATAAAATTAACCCAGGGTTCTACTTTTATTATCAAAGAGATATAGGGGTAGATTTACTAATGGCAAATACTGTAGACTGTGCCCTCTGCAAGTGCAATTGCTCCGGAGCTTAGTAAATGAGCAGATGCCCTGCTGACTTCCATCATCCAATCATGTGCAAGCAAAAATGCAGTTTTTCCCCCCATGCATGTGATTGGATATTCTTTGCAAAGTGAAGATTTGCCTCATTTACTAAGCTCTGGGGGAAATAAGTGCAACTAACCTTTGCAAAGTGCACAGTCTATTTGCCTTTAGTAAATCAGCCCCATTGAGTGCTTCCAAAGGAATAGCGGCTTTTTTGGGGATATGGACATTTCCAGAGACAAAAATCTGAATTCAGAGAGAAAAACCTGAACAGGTCTCCCCCCTCGCTTTCCATGAGAGCAATGGAGCGGTTTTATACATGCACAACTTCCGACAGATAACAAACCCGCAGCAGCGCAGCCAACACCTTTACGACGCGTGTAAGCATTTTCTAACGCACGGTTGGTTTTCTGGCAAATGTTGCGGTTTAATAACATTCAACAGAATTGTTATCACTATTGTTAGGCGGAAAAAAAAAAAGTATCTGGCAAGTTTTCTTCTGTTGCTCGGGGCTGAAACCTGTAAAATAAACAATTTCCCATCTTATCGGCAATCAATGCCAACCTGCAGCGCAGTATTATTTTTTCACGACTGTCAGCGCTCTGGTCCTTGGAGTGCGGGGGAAACCATCACTTTGTATGAGGACACTTAGAAGGAACAAAAGGAACGAGAGCTCTTCTCCGCAGAACACACAGGCTGGGGGGACCTGGACTCCATACCAAGCCAATCCTCCTGTCCCTGGCCAACCGGACCCGGTTATATTTAGAATATTATTCTCGGTGAAGCATCTGCCGGTGGATGGAAAAGAGGGAACAGAGAATCAATTTATACCTAAAATTTCCCTTCCATGTTTTCACAGCAAAATTAATTCTGAACTTTTAATGAGTAATAAAAGAAAATATTGAATTATAGATTGGGAGAGAGAGAGGGGGGGGGGAGAGAGGGAGAGAGAGAGGGGGGAAGAGAAAGAGAGAGGGGGGAGAGAGGGAGATGGAGGAGGGAGAGGGAGGGAGAGAGAGAGGGAGGGAGAAAGAGAGGGAGAGGGGGGAGAGAGAAAGAGAGGTGAGGGAGAGAGAGAGAGGGGGTAGAGAGAGAAAGAGAGAGAGAAATGGGGGAAAGAGAGAGAGATGGAGGAGGGAGAGAGCAGGGAAAAAGAGAGAGAGGGGGAGGGAGAGGGAGGGGGGAGAGTGAGAGAGAGAGGGAGAGAGAGAGAGAGATAGGGAGGGAGTGATGAAGAGAGAGAGAGGGAGAGGGGGGAGCGAGAAAGAGAGGGAGAGGGGGGGAGCGAGAAAGAGAGGTAAGAGAGAGGGAGAGAGGCGGGGAGGGAGAGAGAGAGGGAGAGAGAGAGAGAGGGAGAGAGAGAGAGATAAGTGGATAGCTGTGTACATTTTAGACTGGTAATATGATAGATAGATAGATAGATAGACAGACAGACAGACAGACAGACAGACAGACAGACAGACAGACAGACAGACAGACAGATGATAGATACAGGGCTTTTTTTCAGCGGGAACTTCCGGCACCTCCAGGACTGAATGTATGTAATGACAAGGGGTGCTGGAGGTGTTCTGCAGGGTCTGTTGATGCTGGTTGCTGGGGATCTATTGTCACTGGGGGGATCTATTATTGCAGGGGGTCTGTTGCTGGGGAGATCTGTTGTTGCTGGCAGGGGATCTATTGTTGCTAAGGGTGGGTCTTATGTTGCTGGGGGGTCAGTAATTTCTGGGAGGGATCTACTGTTGAGGAAGAGGTCTATTGTTGCTTCCGGGGATCTATTGTTGCTGAGGAAGGGGGTGGTATTTTCTTGTAGGTGGTCCATTGTTGCTAGTGGGGGGATCTATTCTCCAGAGGGTCTGCTGATGCTGGCTGCAAGGAGATCTGTTGTTGCTGCTAGGGAGGGGGGTGTTTTGTTGTGAGTGGTCCATTGCTGCTGGCTGCAGGGGATCTATTCTACTGCTTTTCTTGTTATCATTAACAAGCTCAATACAAATTAGCTAGTACCACAAATGTTACTGTATTATCTAAAAGGGGTGGTCTTCGGAGGTGGGTAATGGGTGGAACCAAGAAACGGTGCTCGGAGGTGGGTAGGGGCGGAGACAAGGGGTGACTTGAAAAGGGGGAGTTCCGGCACCTATTCTCTGAGAAAAAAACCCTGGATAGATAGATAGATAGATAGATAGACAGACAGACAGACAGACAGACAGACAGACAGACAGACAGACAGACAGACAGACAGATAGATAGATAGATAGACAGACAGACAGATAGATAGATAGATAGACCTTCATTGCTCCCTACCAAGGAGTCTACCGCTAGTTGTGAGCTCTTAGTAATTTGTACTAAACTCAATCAATCAGCACAGCAGTGATCAGCAATATTGAACACTCAGTTCTCATGTTTTGCTTTCTGTGTGAATCTGTGATCCAGGATCTGTGGAATTAGTGGACACAATGTAGAAAGTTTTGGGTTTTACTATCATGCTGCTATTCATCAGGTGGGGGATGAGGGAGTGAGGTTTCGCATTTGTTCAAATTTAGGTGTCCATAGCCGAAAATCAGTATGGAAGAAGAAGCTCCAGACAACGCTCTCTGCAACAACACTGCAAACAATGGTTAACCGCGGAGTGATCTTTGCTATCTGTACCATTGAGGAAATTTCCCTTCACTTTCTATCCCAGTGACGCAATGGGAGGTTAGAATCTCCTAAAAGAAAAGAAAAAAAAGGTTTTGCTTGTTTGCTATAACTTCCTCAAAGCCTCTCCCATCCTTTGGAATTCCCTACCCCAATCTGTTCAGCTATCTCCTACTCTGGCCATTTCTTAGGCAAGCTCTCTTCAGAGAAGCCTATCCTGCCCTCACCTAACAACTGTACTTTTATTTTCTCTATCAGCCCATCCCCCACAGTTATTACCTTTTGTATCACTTAAATTCCCCTCTTAGATTGTAAGCGCTAACAGGGCCCTCTGATACCTCCTGCATTGAATTGTATTGTAACTGTACTGTTTGCCCTCATGTTTTAAAGCGCTGCACAAACTGTTAGCGCTTTATAAATCCTGTATAATTATAATAATAATAGTTTGCCTAAAGGTACAGTTTAGGCTAAACACCAACAGGCTTGGCTAAACCATGGAGCTTTACCTGTTTAGTGAACTTCTTCAGGTCTAAGCATAGTAAAGATCATAGGTCCCTTTAAAATGACACCAACCAATCAGGATAAGCAACCTTCCCGAAAAAACTACAGACATCAAGAAGCAGAATGAGGAGTAATAAGCATGGATACCAATATTACTGAAAATGCACAAACACGCCCATGTTATAAATATAAATATAAGTTGTTACTAGAGGTAGCCAATGACACAATGGGGTTGATTTACTAAAGGCAAATAGACTGTGCACTTTGCAAAGTGCAGTTGCTCCAGAGCAGACTTGTATAAAGTATTCAAAATTTCTACTTGAGTAAAAGTACAAGTGCTCGATCAAAAAGTGACTTGAGTAGAAGTGGAAGTGCTCGCAGAAAAAGTTACTTAAGTAGAAGTACTAAAGTATTCAACATTTTTTTTACTTAAGTATTGCAAGTAGTTTTCTCAAAAAAATTGCTACTTAAGTACTAAAAGTAAAAAGTACCAGTAGTTTTTTCAAAAAATTTCTACTCAAGTACTGAAAGTAAAAGTACAAGTACTGTGTTATGTAGTTATTAAAGAAAGAAGTCAAAAGTTTGAACATCATATTGTTTTTTATTATTTCAAATGATTAACCTAAAGGACAATCACAATTCCTTAGGCAGTAACTTTTTGTAAACAAAAAACATAAAGTATGTCCCTCCCTTCCCCTTTTAAAGCCAGGGGTGGTCTCCTTCCTGAGCTTCCTCACTCTCACAGCCAGGCAGATCACTTGAAGTTGAAGAGCCAGGGGTGGAAGGTGGTGTTTTTGGTTCGTCCATCTTTTCAGCTGATCAAAAGGCAGAACAGGAGCATGCGCAGTCTTCTTAATCGCGGTTTGATTTGATTTGCTCAGTTGATGATGATGTGCCAGGCCAGCTTCTTCAAACCTACAACGCTTAAAGTGAAAAATGCATCAAAAACTACTAACAAAGTGGCTGTGCTAAAAATGCTAATAAAGTTCCTGCAATTATATATATTCTTCTTGTATTCAAAATCATCACCCACAGTATCAAAAATAAAGTGACATGTCTGTGCTAAATGCAGTGCAAATTATTCCCACAATGTAAATGTAATTCATATAAAATATATGACAATACCACAATAAAATAAGTTGTGATTGTGAATAAGTTAGGTGCAAGTTTAAGTGTGTAAACTAAACTTTATAAGGAAAAGTCCATAACTGAATTGCACTGTGCAATCTAAGAAGTGCTTGTCACTTGCTGTCAGATGCTTCCACCTTTCTTCTGTCATCTGCTCAGTAAAGTGGTGGACTGGATAGCCTCTCTCTCTGCCTCTCACCTTAGTAGCACTGGCACTGCACTGGTTCAAAAAGCTGTCTATATTATTTTCATTATAAGAACTTGTCAGAACATGCTTCCACCACCTGTCCTTCACACTAGTAGTGCTCATTTGCTTTGCTCAAGTCAAGTGCCACTGCCAGTGGCCACTGCAGTGCAGGCACAGCCGCACAGGCAGAGGCAGGCCGCTGGAAGCACAGGCACCACCACAACACAACACTTATGGTCCATGAACCATGGATGGTCGGATAATCATCATAGCCGTCAGTCTCACTCTTCTTGGTTCAAAAAAGCCACCCATGACCCGTGTGTATATAATATATTAATATTTTATATTGATTATTTGATTCTCAAATGGCACATTTGCCATGGCAAGGATTAGGCCCTCTCCACGGTCCACCTCACTCACCTCATAGAGAAGAAGATGAGATAACAAAGAAAATGCTCCGAGTCCCGCTGCCCGTGTCACAACTCCTCTCAGTAAGGGCCCTAAGGGGTGGAGTCTGAGTGACACACAACACGTTTAGAGGCGGAGACCTCGAGCGGGAAGACGGCAGCACGGCTCCTCCAGTGCGGTCTTAACTTGATGATCATGACAGTGATTCCGCGGGCCGCGGCGCGAGCGAGGCTGTGGGATTGATTGAATTGAGTTGTGCTGCCTACTGCTACACGCTACCTACTACTAAATTGTGAGTCAGTATATTTTATTTCATTTTTATATATAAAAGCGGTATTGTTGAGGACTACTAGCCACTAGATCTCCTGGCTGTCACTTTGTCACATGTTGGGGAATCACAGCGGCTCGGCTCCAGAAGTGGCGGGTGTCCCCGTCATCCTGCCAGGGCCGCCAAGAAGTTCATCACCTAATCTTAAGTTATTAATATCTTATGAGGAGAGGACCTATGAGATTGAGAATTGAAATAATTAAATATATATGGCTTTTTGAACCAGTGCAGTCAGTGCCACAGTGCCACCCAGACGCTATCCACCAGTGCCACCACCATTAAGTGTGTTGGTCGGTCACTCGAGCACTGAAGGAGGTGGAAGCATCTGACAAGTGAAGTGACACTTTAGATTTGCACACTGGAATTCATTTATGGACTTTTTGTTATAGATAGGTTTACACACTTCAACTTGTTGCACGCACCTGACCTAACTTATTTCATAACTTATTTTATTGTGATTTATTGTCATATTTTATATGAATTGAATTTACTGTTACATTGTGGGAATAATTATTTTCACTGCATTTAGGCTTTAGCACATTCATGTCACTTTATTTTTGATACTGTGTGGAGTGTGGGCAGGGCACTGGGGGCAACAATGATATTATATCGATTGCACAGGCACTTTATTCGCACAGCCAAGTGGTGTTTATTAGTAGTTTCTTGATGGACTTTAAGCGCTGTAGCACAATTTATTTGTTTGTTTCATATTTTCTTTTTATTGGAAAGATTTGGTATAGCAGCTTTTATTATACACAGCCTTTATTTTCGTATGCGCTGATTTACAAATGACATTATACACATTTTTTTGAGCTTCATGAAACCTGCCATCTACTGTTCTGGCAGTGGTAATTTTTTTTAAAAGTAACAAGTAACGATGCAGCACAAAAAAAAAATACTTGAGTAGAAGTATCGAAATCATTGAAAAAATGTAGTGAAGTAAAAGTAGAAGTAGGAGAAAAAAATTCTACTCTAGGAAAGTACAGATACCGCATTTCGGTACTTAAGTACAGTACTTAAGTAGTTCTACTTCGTTACTATACATCTCTGCTCCAGAGCTTAGTAAACGAGGTAAAGATTCACTTTGCAAAGAGTACCCAATCACATGCAAAGAAAAAAAATAAAAAGCATTTTTGCTTGCACATGATTGGAAGATGGAAGTCAGCAGAGCTTCTGCTCATTTGCTAAGCTCTAAAGCAATTGCTCTTGCAGTGACACTGCACGGTTTATTTGCCTTTAGTAAATTAATCCCACTATTTAATTTTGTTTTTTATATTGTATTATATATTATAATATAGATTATATTGTACTATATTATAATATAATATATATTATATTATGTTATATTATATTATATTATATTATATTATATTATATTAGATTAGATTAGATTTTGTATTATATATTATATATTGTATGTTATATTATATTATATTAGATTAGATTATTATATTGTATTATATTATATTATACCATATTATATGATATTATATATTGTATTATATATTATAGTTTATATTGTATATTGTATGTTATATTGTATTAGATTAGATTAGATTAGATTATTATATTATATTAAATTATATTATATTATACCATATTATATGATATTATATATTGTATTATATATTATAGTTTATATTGTATATTGTATATTATATTATATTATATTAAAATATATTATATAATGTATTATTTTATATATTATGTTATTTTTATTTTTTAATATTATATTCATGAATTCTTGGGTATCTTCCTGATGTCCATTATAAAAAGTGGCTAAGCGAAGATATAAAACGTCTTCAGCATCACATAATAAATCCAGTTGAATTTGACCAAATACTGCTAGATACACCATGACCTGGAGATATGAGAACCTTCACACACAACTTTATATTGCATAAATATATAACAAGGATGTGAGATACCCAACAAATTAACCAATGACAATTGCTCTTGACGAACCTGTGGATCATGGAGAAATTTAAGAATAATTCTCCACATGGTACTAACTACACTGAGTTTTTGGAATGTACCCACAATCCTTTTATGCTGTTTTACTTCATTGCTAAAGCCCCGTACACACGTACCGAATGTCGGCCGAACGATCGGCCGTCTTTTTTCCGGTGCTGTCCTGTCGGCTGAAAAGTGCAAAAGACTGCACACCAATTTTGTCGGCCAACAACAGCCGACTGCAGAAGTGATGTCATGTGATGGTTAACTTTCCGTGTGTTTTTTCTTTTCTGAGCATGCCCAGTCTTGCAAATCTGTTGTCTGTCGGCCGAATTCTGTACTGACTGGCGAACAATCGGCCGTTCTGGTGTCGGCATACAAAAATTTTATAGCCTGCACACCCGATTCTGTTCGGCCCAAAAGTCGCTGTCGGTTGTCAGAAGCATCATACTAACAAGCCGACAATCGGCCGATCGTTCGGCGGCCGAATATTTACGGCTGACAATCGGTACGTGTGTACGGGGCTTAATGCAGTACAAGAGCATTTGCTGAATTTCCGATGTCATTTGGAGTTCTGCTGTGCTTTGTTAAATACAATTACATGGTTAACAAAAAAAAAAAAGTCTAGAGAAATCTAAAAAATAAAAATTGATTTTTTTTCTTGCAAATATGTTTGAGGCAATATAGCACTGATGCACAGAAAGTGCAGTGTATGCAGCCTCAGACTCGGCACACACAAGCGTCAGATTTAAAACTGCGCCAAACACAGGACGCACAACGCTAAATTCTGTCACTCAGGGCTTGTGTCCCGAGGCTTCTATTCAGATCTTCTCTGCAGAAGTTATCCCAAGATAAGTTTATTGAAACTTACTTCGATTTTTGCTGAACTTTGGTTCACCATGCCCATCTATTGTCACACCTCCGCATGTAACCCCATAGTTACTTAGAGGTATGATCACTAGATTGGACAATCTGACATCAGACTAAATGGTGGCATTTATGTCTTTACCCAGAACTGGACGAATCCCAGGAGCCGGGTAGCCAAGGCTCCCTAAAAATTAAACCTGGCACCTAACATTTGAGGTTAAAGAGTAATTTCACTTTTGTTGAGAAAAAAAAAGATTCTCCTCTGGGTGATCCATATATACATTGCAGGGATTTGAACAAACTTTGTTGCAGAGTCCTACCTTTTGTTATTCTGAAGAAATAGCTGTGTGTTTGTCTGTGTCCAATCGCTAAATTATTCTGTATGGGAGTGGTTTTATAATTATCAATCAGCTGCTGCACCTGCAGGGCTCTAACGAGGAAAGTGGCAGTGTCTGCATCCCTTTAGACGTGATTTCCCTTTGAGAGTACCACACATAGGCGTGCGCAGGGGGTGTGCCGGATGTGCCTGGGCACACCCTAATCACCCTGTGCTACACGGATTCCCCCTGCCCTATGATTTTTCACCAAAGCCCCCCAACTGGGCTTCTAAATGTAGAAAATATATATATAAAATAAAACTGTAAAAAATAATAAGACAATACAATTGTAGAAAATCATACAAAAATAAAATAATAAATACAAAAAACTACTGACACCAGCCTCTGCCCTACTAACATCATCCGTGTTTTATTAAATATTAAAATGTTTTTTCCATTTATTTCTAAGAGTGTATGTGTGTGTGTTTATATACAGTATCTCACAAAAGTGAGTACACCCCTCGTATTTTTCGTAATATTTTATTCTATCTTTTCATGTGACAACACTGAAGAAATGACACTTTGTTACAATGTAAAGTAGTGAGTGTACAGCTTATATAACAGTGTAAATTTGCTGTCCCCTCAAATTAACTCAACACACAGCCATTAATGTCTAAACTGCTGGCAACAAAAGTGAGTACACCCCTAAGTGGAAATGTCCAAATTGGACCCAATTAGCCATTTTCCCTCCCCGGTGTCATGTGACTCATCAGTGTTACAAGGTCTCAGGTGTGAATGGGGAGCAGGTGTGTTCAATTTGGTGTTATCGCTCTCACTCTCTCATACAGGTCACTGGAAGTTCAACATGACACCTCATGGCAAAGAATTCTCTGAGGATCTGAAAAAGTATTGTTGCTCTACATAAAGATGGCCTAGACTATTAGAAGATTGCAAAGACCCTGAAACTGAGCTGCAGCACGGAGGCCAAGACCATACAGCCATTTAACAGGACAGGTTCCACTCAGGACAGGCCTCCCCATGGTCGACCAAACAAGTTGATTGCACGTGCTCAGCGTCATATCCAGAGGTTGTCTTTGGGAAATAGACATATGAGTGCTGCCAGCATTGCTGCAGAGGTTGAGGGGTGGGGGGTCAGCCTGTCAGTGCTCAGACCATACACCGCACGCTGCATCAAATTGGTCTGCATGGCTGTCGTCCCAGAAGGAAGCCTCTTCTAAAGATGATGCACAAGAAAGCCCACAAACAGTTTGCTGAAGACAAGCAGACTAAGGACATGGATTACTGGAACCATGTCCTGTGGTCTGATGAGACCAAGATAAACGTATTTGGTTCAGATGGCTTCAAGCAACCAGGTGAGGAGTACAAAGAAAAGTGTGTCTTGCCTACAGTCAACCATGGTGGTGGGAGTGTCATGGTCTGGGGCTGCATGAGTGCTGTGGGCACTGGGGAGCTACAGTTCATTGAGGGAACCATGAATGCCAACATGTACTGTGACATACTGAAGCAGAGCATGATCCCCTCTCTTCGGAGACTGGGCCGCCGGGCAGTATTCCAACATGATAATGACCCCAAACACCTCCAAGACAACCACTGCCTTGCTAAGAAAGCTGAGGGTAAAGGTGATGGACTGGCCAAGCATGTCTCCAGACCTAAACCCTATTGAGCATGGAGGAGCGCAAGGTCTCTAACATCCACCAGCTCCGTGATGTCATCATGGAGGAGTGGAAGAGG
>NC_138775.1:282450336-282637836 GCF_965119305.1 Pelophylax lessonae | reverse complement strand
TTTTTGGTTTATATGCACTACTGTCTATGCTGTGCACCCGGGCCCATTTTTTATCCCTGATTTGTGTGCGATGGCAACCATTGGATATTATATATATATATATTTAAATTTTTTAAAATATTTATGTAATAAATATATATATATATATACATATATGTGTGTGTGTTTATATATGTTGAAGACCCAGAGTTCAGGATGCAGTCAGTCCAATTGATAAGCCATTTTTTAAGCAGCCAAGGAACGAGTCATTTCTATGTTTTAGTATTTCAGTATATACTCTTTTTCATATAACAAATGAACCGAGGAGATGGTTTGAAAACCTGCCTTTATAGCAAATGGGTACCTTTAAATTAGGATTTAGGGCAAACCAAAATGCATGCGTATAGAATATATCCTACAGTACTATAAAAAAAAAAAATCATGAAACCAAATTAAACTTTATCTTTTTTCAAGTAAATATTTTTTTTGATATTTTTGTTTTGTATATGTAAAGTTATTATTATTATTATTATTATTATTATTATTAAGGATTTCTAAAGTGCCAGCAGTTTACGCAGCGCTTTACAATATTAGAGGGAGACAGCACATATACCATACAATAAAATACAAGAGGATTAAGAGGGCCCTGCTCAGAAGAGCTTACAATCTAATGTTATAATATTTTGATATTTGCTATTGATAGATGGCGATATAATTCTGTACATACTATCATACATACATCTGCATGCATAGCATAAATAATTGGATAGATTAGACAGATACAATTATATTTCTACTGAAATAAATCATTCTTGAAATATTTAACAAATAAAAAAAAAAAGAAACAGCATATGCATAAATTTTCTGCACAACATCATGTGATTTACATAAAGTTAAAAATACTGAATTAATCATAACCTCAAAATGTTGCAAAATTCATTACATGATTTTTATTTATTTTTTTTTTCCACGGCCAAAGGTCCTAAAATTTCGAATTAATTGTTGCCCAATATCACATACGCCTTAAAATTCTATCGCCTATGATTTTTTTTATTTTTTTATTTTTTTTTTATTTCCCCCCCCTAATTGCAGCTATAAAGCCGTGACTGTGAAAAGCAGATACAGCATCAGCTCTGAAAGTCGGGAGAGAAGAGAGAAAAAAAAAAAAAATCCAAACATTGCATGATAGTCTGTAAGCAATTCCATCTGTCAAGCTGAAATCTTAGGCTAATAGCCTGTGGCGATCTCTCTCTCTCTCTCTCTTTCTCTCTCTTTTTTTCTCTTACGTCCACTACCTGACTTTTTTTTTTTTTATTTCTTGTCCTATTAAATCTCTTCTTTCTACTTTGGTAAAAAAAAAAGATCGAAAAAAAAAAAAAAAGGAAGAGGGAACCTTTATGGACTAAATTCATGAGAGAGCTAAAGTCCTAATTTTAGCCGCCTCACTTTGATGTGGATCAGTGGGCTCTTATTTAAAAAAAAAAAAAAAAAACACGGACGAAAAGGGGGGGGGGGGAGGCAGAAGACATCGCTCTTAGCTGATGACTTTTTCATCTCAGCTTCACCTTGCCACTGGGTCTGTGAGAGATTGGTTCATTGTCAAGGAGTTTTTTTTTTTTTACCCATGATTCCATATGGTATGGACCCGGCTACATGTTGCCCAACATGCCAGTGCAAATGTTTTCTCAATTAGGTGTCTTATCTCCTGTGAGTTAGCATCAGATGAGGCTTGCTGACAGCATAATGGCGGGGAAAACTTCTGATGGCTCCATCAAATGGCAACTCTGCTATGACATCTCAGCCAGAACTTGGTGGATGGTAAGTTGGCAGACGAACTGCATTTTTTTTTCCTCTCTCTCTCCCTCTCTCCCTCTCTCTCTCTCTCTTTTTTCTTTTTTTTTTTTTTTTCCCTCCCTCTTTGACAAAAATGTCCCAGACCTCGCATTTATCAAATTAACATTTTGATATTTTTTTTTTTTCTCGCTCTTCAATGAGTCCGCCTCGCGTTTGCCCCTCTTGATTTTCCTCCGTGCCACTTAATAACAAGGGGGCTATTGATGCCTGCCAGCGGATGCACTGTCCTGCTGCTACAAAAGAAAAAAAAAGAATGAGCAATAGTGTGATGGTCTTAAGATCCGTCTCGTTGGGAGCTCAATAAGAGAAAAATAAATAAAAAAATAGAAAAAAAGTTTTTGCATAAAAAAAAAAAAAATAGAATGAGCAATAGTGTGATAGTCTTAAGATCCGTCTCGTTGGGAGCTCAATAAAAGAAAAATAAAATAAAAATTAAAAAAAAAAAGAATGAGCAATAGTGTGATAGTCTTAAGATCCGTCTCGTTGGGAGCGCAATAAAAAAAAATTAAATAAAAAATAAAAAAAAAGTTTTTGCATAAAAAAAAAAAAAAAGAATGAGCAATAGTGTGATAGTCTTAAGATCCGTCTCGTTGGGAGCTCAATAAAAAAAATAAAATAAAAATAAAAGTTTTTGCATTAAAAAATTTGCACGGGTTTTGGAACAGGTTAAAGTTTTTTGAGAGGCGGATGTAAAGCAGCCAAGGTGTTGCTGGGAAAATCTTGTGTTCTCGCTAATTAAGTCCCTGCTTTCATCCCGAGTTCTCTTGAACTATTTTCTCTTTTTTGCCACCCCCCCCCCTTTTTTCTTTTCCAAGTTTTGTTTACATTTCAGCAGGTTACGGCGCTATAATACTCCGGATCTATGTGTTAAAGATCCCTCGTAATCTGGCTCCCTCTCTTTCTCTCTCGGCGGGGTTTTTGGCTTAATTAAAAAAAATGTTCCGGGGGCCGAATTATCTCGCGCACCGTGGTCAGCCCAGGCCGGGGCCACCTTTGACATCTCCAGTCCATAAGCCATCGGGGCTGAAAATAGAGAGGGAGAGCCGCGCTGACAATTGTCTATTGTTGGGGACCAGATACGCATCTTGTTTTTTTGGGTGGGGGGGGGGGGAGGAAAGAGAGAGGGAGAGAGCCGTCAGATCGTTGATGTGTCCTGCTAGTCATTAAGAGTGTTGTCCGTTAGGGATTAATTCATTAGCGCAGCAGTTTTTCAGAGTGGGTCGTAATTATTATTCTTTGGTGCGAGCGTGAATTCTTCGGGGGAAGAGAGAAAGTTTTTTAGCGAGAGGGGGGACAATGGACGCATTATTCATTCTTAACTAGACCGTGAACTGCACTGCCTTTCACTCAAGATATCAGTTCAAACAGGCTGCTTGAGTCGAGATTCCAAAACAAGACTCGGTCACTCTCATTGTACCCCATCCAACGACGGCTGCCGCTTTCTTCCCCCTTTTTTTTTTTTTTTTTGTGTACCATTGACGCTGTCCTTCAAATATTTGGATTGCTAATGATGACGGGATAGGCGTGATTTTTTCTATCCTCAAGCGTGGCACTTCCTTTTGTTTTGGCACTTTTGAGATTGCCGTTGGATGCTCTCTTGGGTTTTATTGAGTTGCCTATCCTCTGAAGTTTGATATATTTTAGGGTTTAACAAGGCTGCTTGCTGGTTTCATGCTGGGTAACTATTTAGAGACGTTTACCAAAATTTTTTTTTTTTTTTGATCCACCTGACACTTCCAAATTCTAAAAAAAAAAAAAAAAAAAAAAAAAAGAGAGAGAGAAAACAGAGTCTTCCAATTTGTCATTCTCTTTGGCTTCAGCTGTCATGTCCGTTTCATTAAATTCTGATTGCGTTTGTACAGCTTCCTGTATTGGAATGTTAAGTGGAAATGGTCGTTCAAAGTAGTGGACGGTATCACGTTATCTGTCAAATTATTATTTTTCTTTTGGAATTGCCACCTAAATGATGCTTGTGATTTGACTGATTGTACAGATATTTGATGGCTTAAAGAGAATCTGTCACATGCGAGACCAGATCACGCCTGCCGTAGAGTGAATGTTGGCAGCGCGATAATTGTCCTACCTTTTTTATAAACGTGTGCCGCTGTTGCTGAGTGATCTGCTGTGGAAAGTTGGCTGCTTGGGTGTCTTTTGTCGATATCTCCAACAGAGCTGCATAGAAGCTCCAAGAAGCCAATTATTTTTTTGCGTTGGAATTATTCAATATGGCAGCACCTTGTAGTGGATCTTTAATATGAATTGTATTAATATTAAGAGAATGGCTGCATGTCTAATTTGCAAGTGACAGATTCTTAAATTTAGAGAATGATAGAACTCTTTGGTAATGTACTTAACTGTTTAAAAAATGCTTTATGTGTAATAAATGTTTTTGGGAAATGTTGTATCTATCTATCTATCTATCTATCTATCTATCTATCTATCTATCTATCTATCTATCTATCTATCTATCTATCTATCTATCTATCTATCTATCTATCTATCTATCTATCTATCTATCTATCTATCTATCTATCTATCTATCTGTCTATCTGTCTGTCTGTCTGTCTATCTATCTATCTATCTATCTATCTATCTATCTATCTATCTATCTATCTATCTATCTATCTATCTATCTATCTATCTATCTATCTATCCCTGCAGAAAGTGCAATTCATAAAAATGTATGTAAAATGTATATTTTGTTGACTTTTGCGCCTACCATCTATCTATCTATCTATCTATCTATCTATCTATCTATCTATCTATCTATCTATCTATCTATCTATCTATCTATCTATCTATCTATCTATCTATCTATCTATCTATCTATCTATCTATCTATCTATCTATCTATCTATCTATCTATCTATCTATCTATCTATCTATCTATCTATCCATCTATCCATCATCTATCTATCTATCCCTGCAGAAAGAGCAATTCATAAAAATGTATGTAAAATGTATATTTTGTTGACTTTTGCACCTACCATTGTCCATTCTATACATTCCCATTCGACGAACGTTGACTGTATACAATGTAAAAAGTTGGTTCTTGTCGAATGTTTGTACTTACAGTTAAGCGATACATGTTCGTTCAGTCCTCCTATTGTCCTTAGCAGACGGCGTGTGGTCGAGTATAATTTTAGATCCCACTTTTTCTCTTTTCTAATACTGTATGCATGAGATGATAGTTGTTTGATTTCCCATTTCAAAAAAAAAAAAAATGATGTCATTGTATATAGTGAAGAAAAGGAGGTATCATAGTCTCTTTTGTTGTAACATGAGTTGGTTGGATAACGAAGAGCTCAATAAACAGACTTGTGAAAAGTGTGGTTGCAATGTTAAAATTTGATGTATGGCTTAGCATACCTGTAAAATGCAATGTGTAGGCCAGAGACGAGTGAGCTGTTCTTGTTTTAATATGGAGTTTTTTTGTTTTTTTTTGGAGGGGGTCTACTGATTGTTATACGTTCAATGGATAATATGTTTTGGGGTCCTAGAACAATGGAAAGTCTCCCAAGTTTTTTTCAGGCGTTGCAAAGTGTTTTGATGACGTGCAAAGTTGAATAAACACCTAGCTACCAGCTTTTCTGAGTTTTGCAGATATGTCCCCGAAAATGTTCTTGGCTTTCCAAAAATAAAAATCCTGTCTTTTTTACATTTTAAGTTTTGTTCTTACCATCTTTTCATTTCCATTGATCAACGTTTCTTGAGCACCAATTATAAAAGTTAAAAAAAGTAATACACATACGCCTTGATACACTAGTAAATAAAGAGTTCTTTTGTGGACAATCTTTAATAGAACTTGTAACGTAGAAGATGTTTCATAGCTCCGCTAAGCTACTTCTCCAGTTCAGTTGAAGGTGACGAACTACGACTAGTTATGCCGTTGGAAGCCTAAGCTAGTAGTAATTGGTCACATGCAATAAGATTTGTTTTGCAATGTTGAAGAAGTTCTGTAGATTCTTCAAGGCACTTCTTCAGTTCCAGTTAAGGGTGACCTACTACATCTAGCTATACCATGGCCTGGACTTAACACATTGTTGAAAATGTTTCGTAGCTTCTCCAAGCCACTTCTTCAGTCCATCTTTTCATTTCTATTGATCAACGTTTCTTGAGCACCAATTATAAAAGTTAAAAAAAGTAATACACATACGCCATGATACACTAGTAAATAAAGAGTTCTTTTGTGGACAATCTTAAGCTAATACTAATTAGTCATCTTTAATAGAACTTGTAACGTTGAAGATGTTTCATAGCTCCGCTAAGCTACTTCTCCAGTCCAGTTGAAGGTGACGAACTACGACTAGTTATGCCGTTGGAAGCCTAAGCTAGTAGTAATTGGTCACATTCAATAAGATTTGTTTTGTAATGTTGAAGAAGTTCTGTAGATTCTTCAAGGCACTTCTTCAGTTCTAGTTGAAGTTGACCTACTCCATCTAGATATACCATGGCCTGGACATAACACATTGTTGAAAATGTTTCATAGCTTCTCCAAGCCACTTCTTCAGTCCATCTTTTCATTTCTATTGATCAAGGTTTCTTGAGCACCAATTATAGAAGCTAAAAAAAGCAATACACATACGCCTTGATACACTAGTAAATAAAGTGTTCTTTTGTTGACAAATTCAATCCTAAGCTAGTAATAGTTTGTCATCTTTAATAGAACTTGTTTCGTAATGTTGAAGATGTTTCATAGCTTTGCCAAGCTACTTCTCCAGCTCAGTTGAAGGTGACGAACTATGACGTTGGAAGCCTAAGCTAGTAATAATTGGTCACATTCAATAAGACTTGCTTTGTAATGTTGAAGAAGTTCTGTACATCTAGCCATACCATGGCCTGGACTTAACATATTGTTGAAAATCTTTTGTAGCTTCTCCAAGCCACTTCTTTAGTCCATTTGAAGGTGACGAACTACGACTAGCTATGCTGTTGGAACTCCAAGCTAGTAGTAATTGGTCACATTCAATAGGAATTGTTCGGTAATGTTGAAGACGTTCCGTAGATTCCTCAAGGCACTTCTTCAGTTCCATTTGAAGGTGACTTACTATACCTAGCTATACCATGGCCTGAACTTCACACATTGTTGAAAATGTTTCGTAGCTTCTCCAAGCCACTTCTTCAGTCCAGTTGAAGAAGACTAACTATGCTAGCTATAACCTAGACTTCTCTCATTGGAGGGTCATCTTATGTCTTGTTTCCACTGAGTGGTACAGTACGGTTTGGTTCAGTACGGTACGGTTCGGAATGGTACACCTTGCGTTTCCACTGCCAATAGTACCCTTTCATGATAGGCGTGGTGTAGCAGGAAAGCTGTGATCGACAATTCTCTGTCAACCAATCAAAGTTCTGCAGAGTGTAGCTCCACCCTGTTGGTACAGTACTAATGTGCTTGGTACCCCAGCGAAGACTCCCAAAAAAGTGGTACGGTACGGTTCGGAATTAGGGTACCATTCACAATGGAAACAGCAAAAATTGCGTACCATACTGAACCGAATCGTACCGTACCGCTCAGTGGAAACGAGCCATTTATAAACAGTCTTACCCAAAAGAAAGTAGTTAAAGAAAGTGCTTAGAATAGTCAAAAGGAGTCACATTATATAGGACTTGTTTCATGATGGTCAAGATAGCCCATAGCTTCTCTAAGCCACTTCTTCCATCAAACTGAAGGTGACTAACTATGACTAGCTATACCATGACCTGGATGTCACTCATTGGAGGGTCAGCTTTATAAAAGGTCAGGAAAGGTCTTGCCCGAAAGACAAAGTAGCTCAAAAAGTACTCTGAAAAGTCAAAAGGAGTTATCAGGAGCTAAGGAGTTAATCTGTCTCAAGTGGCTCTGTGGGACAATGAATGGTCCCAGCCCAGTGAGTGACAAGGCAATTGGGGGGAACAACGAAAAATGACACTTATTGGTAAAGAAAGAGTTTCATTTTCCATTTTGACAGTCTATTTCAGTCTTGAATATCTATTCATCATATGAAGAAAAAAAAAAAATCAGAGGCAAAACAGTTATAGAGATAATTAAAAACAGGATGGTAAACGGAACTATTTTTAGCTGCTGTCATTTAACCCTTTATGTTACTTGTCCCTGTCCTGGGGATCCTCATATGACTTGTCGCTGTACTTTTATTAACCGTTGACAGCTTGTGATTAATAAAAACAAAATTGGGTAATATGACCTCTCATTGAGATGCTCCTTGTAATGTAAAACATGGCTTTAGATTAGACTGAAAAGTCTGCTCATCGTGTTCTTGTACAGAAATTGGTATAAAATATCCCTTCTTAAGCACCTATGACTTGCTATACCAAGAAAATTATATGTCTGCAAAATACAGATGGTGCTGCCAGATAATAATGAGATGACGCTTCCGGAAACAGCTACGTAGGGTCATAAATTACAGGAAAGATTGTGTGGTGAAAAGAAAAGAAGGATCCAACAAAATTGTCGATTTTTCTTGATGTCTTCAGGCCAGATGTAATCAGATAGCGAAAACTGACCAAATTCCATTACTTTGACAAACTTTGACAAAAATGTTTGGTTAGTCAGGATTAAAGGAAAACAATGTAATGAACTAAACTGGAAAAGGAGTCAATCTGGTGCTTTGTCGGTCCTGAATCCAACACTCTCAAGACCAGGGACACAAACTTTTCTCCTCATTTAGGGAGTCAAAGTCATTGGGAATTCCCAGTTTCAATGGCTGACACTCGCCTTGTTTCCTCCACGATAATGCCATTTCCCCAATCAGGGAGCAGTATACCTCCTTACTTGGGTATAGATTTGAAGTAGGGATTGACCGATTATCGGCAAAGCCGATATATCGAGGGCCGATATGCACTTTCCCCCATATATCGGAATTGGCCACCAAGGTGACCGATATTGCCGATATTTCGGAAAGTGCTTGTATCGGAGTGATGCCTGCAGCTAGAGGCATCACCCCGGTACCTGCGTTCATAGCCGACGGTCAGCTGACTTGTAGAGAAGCTGCTCGGCTGTCATTAGAAGGAGCAGGGGGGGAACGTCCCCCCTCCCGCGGCTTGCCCGGGTCTCCCGTCCCACCGAGAGACCCGGGCAACCAGCCTGCACGGCCGCCGAAGACCCGATCAAAGCCGCATTCGGCTCTGATCGGGTCTCCATGTAAAAACCCGGAAGTGATGTCATGAAATCACTTCCAGGGTATTCGGCGCCAGATTAAAAAAAATTACAGCATTCAAAACAGCCAAACTTGGCGTTTTGAATGCTTTTATGTGCAGAGGAGGGGTTTGGGGTCTTTTAGACCCCCAGATCCCTCCACCACAGTACCTGTCAAGTGGTAATAAAAAAAAAAAACTTTTTTTAAATGTACAAAATATCGGCCCATCTCGGCCAATACCGATATTCAATGGCCAAAATATTGGTATTGGAAACAAAAAAACAATATCGTCGATCACTAATTTGAAGTGAATGTTCAGCCAAAACTTTTCCTTCACTTAGGCTACATTTCGAAGTGCAACTCAGTTTCCGCCCCTCTGAAAAGCAATCTGCATTCAGATGATTCACACACAAAGTTATCTTGTTACAGATAAGAAACAAAATATGGTTGGTAGTACCCTGCGAGGCGCCTCCATCCCCATTGTACATACAAATGCAGAGTTTTGCCCAGTGGGACTTTAGATGAAGCGCCACACAGCCAGTAATACAAACAAAGTACAGGTTTATTGAGTATATGCCAGCAATAGAAGTGGAAGCAAAAATGTCATAAAGCCAAACAGTTGGCCCAAATATACAAATCCATTACATGGTTACATACAGTAATCAAATAGTAAATGGTAAATGTGTCTTAGCATCTATGGTGATCCAACGCGTTGCGTCAGTTCAGTCTCACTCTTTAGGGGTTCATGCATAGACATAATCTATACAGTAAAATGGTTAAAAAATATAACATAGTAATGAACTTGGAAATGTATCAGGTAGATTGAAATGTGGGAATCAGACTAAGGGATCCATACTCACAAGATGCTGTATGCCAAAGTCCCACCGGAAGCCACTGGAGACGTCTGACCCGGGAGCTGTGGGTAAAGGATCCAAAATGGGCCAGCAGCGCAAAACAGGACAGATGGAAAAACGGGCAAACAGAACCATCCAGCATTGCCTGATGATATTAGGTTATCTCAACCGAAAATTAAAATAGAACTATAGGCAAAACGTTTTTTTTTTTTTCATTTTGGATAGAGTAAGGGAGTTTTATAACCCCTGTAAGGTTTATTTTAGCCCTCTTTGTTCCAATTAGGGGATTTCCCTTCACTTCCTGTCCCATAGCAAAAACAGGAAGTGAGATGAAATCCCTGCAAATTAAGGGAATCTCCTGGGGACCCCCAGGTCACCAGAACTAGTGTCCTCACTGGAAGATTCCCCCCTCTATTACTTTTCTGGGGACAGCCCAAATTGTGGGATTTTTTTTTACTTTCACTTTCAATGCTAATGTTAAACAGGACAAATAGAGAGGGGGAATCTCCGTAAAGGGGACTCAGACAGCAATAAAAACTGAAAGGCGTTCTAATACTCCATTCTATCCAAAACTAAAAAAAATGTTTTGCCTTTAGTTATACTTTAATAATCACTTACTAAACCTCAAGCTAGTCACTTAAACCTAACCTCCTAAACCTACCCTCTGTTTTGCTTGCGTATATCTAGCAAGGTTACTTTGCGGTATAAACAAGGAAGCTCAGACCTCTGCAGGATATAAATGTACTTTTACTAAACAAAAGCATGCTGTACATACAAACTATTACAATATTAGGAACGTATCACAAGACTGGCAGATATAACAATGCCTAACACATGAACAGCCTATGGTCTGTAAACAGCAGAAATACGCTTCTTAAACATACAACCCTTGTCCCAAGAATATCAAATAAATACTTAGCTCTGGTGGTTAACTTAACCCTTGGGTCGGGTTCACACTAGCTGCGGCCACAACTCACAGCTCACAGCATGGGATCTGGTGCACCCCAATTCACCGTTTCAGGTGCGAATAAGGTCTGAATTTTTTGCTGAATTCACACCTGAAATGAACCAGAAGATGCACAGAATCCTTCTGCAATTCGGACCGCAGCTGCCCCGGAGGTGTGTGAACCGGCTCCAGTGAGAGCCGGTCACATTCTCCTGTCAAGCGAATTGGATGTGGGTTCAAGCGAATTGGATGCGGGTAAACCCGCATCCAATTTGCATCAGTGTGAACCCAGCCTTAAAGTGGTATTTAATGAGGAGCTTCAGGCAGTTCTGCAAAAATGAAAAGCCATCAGTTACAAAAATAAACAGACACTTACCTGTCCAAAATTCCAGATCCGCCCTCTCCCAGGCCGGTTCTTCACCAGTCTTCGGATCCCCGGCACCAGCATCTTAACTGTGAGCAGCCGGCTGTGATTCCTTGTCTACTTTCCACTGTGCATTCTCGAGTCGCTTTGCACTTTGTGAATAGTCCCCCAGCCTTCTGGGACCTGTGTCTGGGGAGGTGGGGTGGAGAACTTCCAGTGGATCCACCGCGGTGATCCAACCAGAACTGGGAGCTGTGAAAAGCCTGTACCAGCTGCCCCCCCAAAAAATTACAAAGGAGAGGGGAAAGAAGTGGAAGAGAGAAACTTCCCCTTTTGGGTGAAGTTTTGCTTTAATGCAACTTTTTAACTTTTCCCTACAGGTAAGTCCTTACTTAAGACAGTTGACGTCACTTGTGCATGCACAGTACACAGACTGCCTGTGCCGTAACTGCAGTGAGCCCTGGGCCGTTATTGTGACTCCTGTCAGGGGAGTGACATCATCATGGCCCCGGCCATTAAAGGGAGTGGAGAGCCTGGAACCAGAAGGAAGAACGGGCAAAGATAGAAGCACCTGGACCAATGACATGCAGCTCAAGATTGGAAGGCGTCTGGTGCTGGCGGTGAATACTAGCACATTACGGCATAAACAGCTTTATAGTGAATTCATTATGCCATACTGGGCATAGTACAGGACGGACCTTAAGCATGCTTCTGATGCCTCCCCCATCTACCATTTGGCTACCTGCAATTCAATTGTCAGTTCTCATTTTTTGTCCCTCAGCCCCCCCCCAAGTGACAGAGCTATTGGAACAGAGCAGTGCATTGTGGGAGGCAGGGAGAGGTTCACTTGTTCTCCCATACCCAGAAGTACTGAGTTTTTCCTGGAGACTTTACGTAGATTGGGGTAAAGAGGGAGCACAGTGAAGGGAATTGCAGCCTGTTTAAACTATTTTATAAAATAAACGTTAGCCCAGTATTGGTAAAGTTCCGCTAAACAATAAACCCTTAGATGTACCCAATGAAGTGAATTTCCTCAGATGACACACAGAGAATAAACAAATACTCCTACATGGGTTGTACCTGTTTATCTGCAGCCCTTTCTCCTCTACATCCATTCAAGGTACAGAATTCACACAGCATTCCAAGCTCCAGAAGGCTGGGGGCTGGGGATCTGATGTCCCACACTGCACAGCATGGAGTAGAGAGCTGAGTGTAATCTGAGACCTAAGTGGAAGGAATGGACACGCCCCACCTCTACGCAGTCTCATAGAGAAACACTGCCAGTCATAGACTTTATGCTGGAAAATGGGTGGGGGGCTGGGTCATCTCCCAGGATCACTTGGTGTCGGCATAGTCAGAAGTGATCCAGGCAGATAGCAGAAGAATGAGAGAGGAGACAGGAATCACACTAAGTTCTTTGGATTAAGGCAAGTACACACTATAGTGGGATATGCTTTGTTGATTTTTCATTTCAGGTTTACAACCACTTTAATTCTACCTTTAACTTCAACTAAGCTTAAATTATCCCGTAAGCTCAGCCTTCCTCTTAACACTAACCCTGACCTTATACTATGTAGTACTATTCCAGCAATAATTTATTTTGCAGTCATACCATCTATTATACCAGTGGAGGAGCTACCAGGGTCACAAAGGTCACACTTGCGATCGGGTCATGGCGTTCCGCCACCATTGGGAAGGAACCAAAATGGCAGGCAGGGGGCACGCTGCAGGACCGGAATAAAGGGCCCTACGATGGGAGTAAAGGTCCCCGGGATCAGTGGGAAGGGCCCCGGGATCAGTGGGAAGGGCCTCGGGACCAGAAGAAAGGGCCCAAGGACCAGAGGGTCAGGGGGGCCCTTCATGGTTTCATGCACCGCTGCCCTTTAGGTTCTAGTTATGCCTCTTTGTTATACTATAATGCCAAGAATGTCATGCCCTAAAATACTTGACTCTTCTATACAATGCATCAAATAATTACCACCAGAATTGTCATCGTAATATCCAAACTCATCCCCCAAGCCTTCCCTCAGCTATGTCCAAACTATGGCCCTGCAGCTGTTCGGGAACAACAATTCCAATCATGCCTAGTTATGTCTATGAATGTCAGAGATTTACAATGCCTCATGGGAAATGTAGTTTCTGAACAGCTGGAGGGCCATAGTTTGGACACCCCTGCGCTTAAGCCAATAGGGCACCATGTACCACAACCATGGCAATGCCCCTAATTATGTAAATCTGATCTACTCAGTGACTCATGTTAAACCACCCAAATAACCAGAGAGTGCTCTATTTCGTAAATTTGATGTGGACAACTCTAAAAACATGTTTTTGGCTGCTAGGATTGCTATTGGGAAAAACTGGAAGCATCTACCAATCCTGTGTAACAGTAATAATAATAATAATCTCCGTGGGATTTGTCAAATATACGAGGGTTGTACCGAAAGTAATGTAAAGTGAGCACGACTCTTCCTCTATAGCAGTGATGGTGAACCTTGGCATCCCAGATGTTTTGGAACTACATTTCCCATGATGCTCACCTACACTGCAGAGTGCATGAGCATCATGGGAAATGTAGTTCCAAAACATCTGGGGTGCCAAGGTTCACCATCACTGCTCTATAGTATCTCTTCTTCTTTTTTTTTTGTATTGCAGGTAAATAATGTATTCCAAGCAGAAGCAATGTTCCATGATTAAGTTCTTGGGGAAGGATTGGTGCAGGCCATCATCTACAGAAGGCTACACAATGTTTACCGAGATGACACCATTGACAAGAATCACTAATGAGAAGACATTGTCCATCATGGTGTCATCTCTGAAAGCATTCTGTTGCCTTCTGTGGATTTCTGACAGCCTGCAGCCATCCTTCATCAGGACCTCAATAAAGGTACATTGCTTCTGCTTGGAATCCATTATTTACCTGCAATGAAAAAGTAGAAGAAGAGATACTATAGTGCAGTGATGGCAAACCTTGGCACCCCAGATGTTTTTGAACTACATTTCCCATGATGCTCATGCATTGTGCAGTGTAGTTGAGCATCATGGGAAATGTAGTTTTGAAACATCTGGGGAGCCAAGGTTTACCATCACTGCTATAGAGGAAGAGTTACTCTACCACCATGTGAAATTTTAACGACTTATGTAAGTGAAAATAAATGTTATGCCAACTTTTTGCATAACCTTCAGTAGAGCCCTCATAAAATAAGTTGGGTGATGGTTCATGAGAAATTTATGTTCAATGATGAACAATAACCCACTCTAGGTTTGGGTAGACGTTGAACCCATGGATCTACTAGACTTCAATTGACAAGTGAAGCCTGGGCAGGATGGCCTCCTTTTTTCTCAAGTCTCCCCTTTTTGTTACTCTATGGTTGACCCCCTGTCTAGAATTGAGCGGTTCTCAATTCTCCCCAATTTCATCATCCTACTATGGAATGGATTGCTTAAAGCGGAGTTCCAGCCACAAAATCGTTACTTTAGATTTTATAGCATCCGCTTCCTTATTGTCACCGGTACAAGAATTGGATATTCCCGTTTTTGTTTTTTTTTTTTACTTACCTTTTTTCAGAAGATAATATACTCACCTTTCCTTCCACTTCCTCCTTCCTCCAACGTCGTCACTTCCTGTCCCGCAATGCGTCCTGGGAGCTCTTACTCGTCGCTCCCAGGATGCAATGGGCAGTGGCGTAGGCGGCCGGCCGCTCCCCTCATTGCGTTATTTCCAAACAGGAAATGACGCGATGTTAGGCGGAGCCCAGTGCGGACGCTGCCGTCCCTATGGAAACACATACTATGCCGATCGCATAGTACTGGGCATGCGCGAGATTTTGCGCTGGATTCACCGGCCTCCTCCCTCTAATAGCAGGAAGCAGGGCAGACATTTCCCCACTGCGGACTCGGGTGTCCCAGGCAAAGATGGCGGCGCTCTGCAAACATTATATAAAGTAAGATTTTATGATTGCCTAAATATTATTTAACTGTATAAAACCGGATTAGCTGATATATAAAGGGCGGTGGGTCACTGTTTGGGAGCGATTTAAAAAAAAAAAAAAAACGATTCTGTGGCCTGGAACTCCACTTTAAGCAGACCCTTATCAGACTTTGAGCTTGTTACTCTTAAGTAAAGGCAATAACGTTGCTTAAAATTTATATGGAGGACTATCTCAAAGACTACAAAAGCAGGACTTAAAGCGGAGTTCCACCCAAAAGTGGAACTTCCGCTTTAGGGAGTCCTGACCCCCCGACATGCCACATTTGGCATGTCATTTTTTGGGGGGGGGGAGCGGGTACCTAGTTTTGACAGGTACCCGCTCCCACTTCCGCTCGGAGCGCCGCGGCGCCCTGAACGGAAGTTCTCCTCTCCCCCTCCCTCCCTGCAATCTTCTGGGACACGTCAGAGGTCCCAGAAGATTGCCGGCCAATCACTGCGCGCAGCGCGACTCGCGCATGCGCAGTGGGTACCCGGCTGTGAAGCCGCAAACTGTAACAGCCGGGTGCCCACAGCAGTGATGCCGGCGCCGAGGGAGAGGATCGAGGCTTCCGGCGGCCGCATCGCTGGACCGTTGGACAGGTGAGTAAATGGCTGGAACTCCGCTTTAAGAAGTTAACATCACATCACATGTTGGCATCACCATTCCACGTGTTCCTTCCTCCTTTTCTAAAATACTAATAAATATAATGAAATATAAACATTTCTTGCTAAATTTGTGCACAAAAACGAAATAATTCCAAGAGTTTGGATTCCAGGGAGCAGATCAGTTCACAGTGGGGAGCAGATTGGTTCATGAGGAGAGGCAGATCGGTTCACAATCAGGATCCGATCAGTTCACAGTGGGGGACAGATCAGTTCACAGTGGGGGGCAGATTGGTTCATAGTGGGGAGCTGATCAGTTCACAGTGGGGGGCAGATCAGTTCACAGCGGGGGGGGGGGCAGATCGGTTCACAGTGGGGGGCAGATTGGTTCATAGTGGGGAGCTGATCAGTTCACAGTGGGGGGGAAGATAGGTTCACAGTGGGGGGCAGATCGGTTCACAGTGGGGGGCAGATCAGTTCACAGTGGGGGGCAGAACGGTTCACAGCGGGGGGGCAGATCAGTTCACAGTGGGGGGGGGGGGCAGATCGGTTCACAGTGGGGGGGCAGATCAGTTCACAGCGGGGGGGCGGATCAGTTCACAGTGGGGGGGAGATCGGTTCACAGTGGGGGGGCAGATCGGTTCACAGTGGGGGGCAGATCAGTTCACAGCGGGGGGGCAGATCAGTTCACAGTGGGGGGAAGATCGGTTCACAGTGGGAGGGCAGGTCAGTTCATAGTGGGGGGGCAGATCGGTTCACAGTGGGGGGCAGATAGGTTCACAGTGGGGGGCAGATCAGTTCACAGTGGGGGGCAGATCAGTTCACAGTGGGGGGCAGATTTGTTTGTGAGAAGCTCACAGTTTCAGTCCAGGAGGGGAGCCGGTACAATTGTACAAGACTGAAGGGAAGGCCCGGAGGTGGAATTTAACAGAATCTGCTTTACTTTACAGCCGGCAGGACCAAGATCTAATATAAAGAATGACTGCAGAAAAAACACAACGGCATTCTGAGGATAAACATATGAGCTGCAGATTAAATTTGAAAAGAAAAGAGAAATGATCACCAGACCGGCTCTGCTGCTCTTTGATTTAAAATAAGTCTTTCAGTAAACGTACAAAGTCTGTATGAATCCATCCCTGACATCTCACAATATACTGAAAAACCTCTAAATCACCAAAAAGCCATCCTTTATGTCCAGCCCAGTGATTTTCCATAGGCTGAGATGGGGCCATCAGTCTGCTACAGGCAGGAGAAAGCCTTTCCTCAGTCTCCCCTCCGCCAATGATCAGTAGATGGTGAAACTGGATGATGCCGAAACAAAGATGGCTCTGTCCTTCTGGAGAGAAAAGCATTGTCTGGGGACCTACTGTGAATGTGAGAGGTAACAAATACCTAAAAGGATTACACTGACACATTACTTTATTTACTTCAAGAATAATATTACAAATTAATTTTATTTTCAAAGAATATTGTATTTTTTTTTTTTTTAGGCATAATGACGCAAGAAACTATTTTCCTGGATATGAAACTGCAATGTTTATATAGGAAAAAGTTACTTCATGTTCATGTGGACTTTTGCAAAAAGTCTTGGGCTCTTTTCACACCATGCCGATGCGTCGGAGCGTTAGCGCGTCCTTGCGCGTGGCATGGAGGGCAGCCTATTCATTTCAATGGGCTGCCCTACGCATGAGAAACATGGAAAAGAAGCCCCTAACCCTTTTCCAGAAATGCGTCACTCAGAGCCTCATAGCTCTGAGGCGGTGTGCGGTTGGCATGCCTAAAACTGCACGTGTTAGCAGATGCGTGGGGTGCCAATAACAATTCATGGCACTGCTGTGTGCCTGCTAAGGGTGACGCGTTTCTGTGTGTGTCTGGAAAGCAACAGGAAAGCCAGAGGACAGCGCGTTTCTGTGCTTATCGGGAAAGTAACAGGAAAGCCAAAGGGCAACGCGTTTCTATGTGTGTTGGGAAAGCAACAAGAAAGGCAAAGGGCAATGCATTTCTGTGTGTGTCGGGAAAGAAACAGGAAAGCCTCTCTGGCTTCAGTATATGGAGTCACTGACCCCGAAAAAGGCAAAAAATGTTTTTGGAGGGTAATATTAAGTGGTACCACCTTAATATGCACTCTGGCCCTTTTCTCCAACGCTCCAGATCGTGGGTGGGTCCTTGCTGTCTTCACGTACAATGTAAGATTATTGGTCTTTTGTTGAATGCAATAGCATCAGAGTGCAGCTGCCACTGCCCTAGAGAAGCGACTTTGGGGAGGCCGGCCATATAGTGTGGAGGAATATGATAAGTATTATTTCATTCTCCTTTACCTCTAGACTTCATGAGAATTTAATTTAATTATTTTATGCCCAGAGAGGGTCTGTCATACACAGTAGATGAGATTTAAAACAAGCCCTCCCTGACCTCTGTAGCTATGGGCATTGTGGAATAATGAATCTGCAAAGATCACAGCAGAAGCACTTTCTCTTTACACAACTCGTTATGTACTCCCCTCCTAGCAGTCATTCAGTAGCTCAAGCCCTGCTACCCCTCAGCAGTGACTCAGTAACTTTGACACCCTTCCCCCAGGCCCCCCTCCCCTTTAGTGACTCTGCAGCTCAGTTTTCCCCTCCAACAGAGACTCAACAGCACAGAACCCCCCCCCCCCCCCCCCACCTAGGATTGTCACCTGTCTGGTGAAACAGAGAGAAGGACTTTTAGGAGGAGTAATGAGGCTGGGTGTTGTGATATTTTCGGGAAGCTATGTACAGCACCATGCCGGCCCCTCCCACCAGCCATGATCTGCCTGCATTGTAGGGCAGGGGTTCTCCAAAAACCTTTCAAGCATGGGGCCAGTTTACTGTCCTTTAGACTTTAGGGGGGCCGGACTGTGGTCAGTGGGAGTAAAAAATTACATGGCGCCTGTGGTCAGTAGAAGGAGGAGTTGCCTTATAGTTGGTGTCAGTGGGAGGAATAGTGCCCCATCATTGGTGTCAGTGAAAGGAATAGTGCCCCATCATTGGTGTTAGTGGGAGGAATAGTGCCTCATCATTGGTGTCAGTGGGAGGAATAGTGCCCCATCATTGGTGTTAGAGGGAGGAACAGTGTCCCATCATTGGTATTAGTGGGAGTAATAGTGCCCCATCATTGGAATCAGTGGGAGGAATAGTGCCCCATCATTGGTGTCAGTGGGAGGAATTGTGCCCCATTATTGGTGTCAGTGAGAGGAATAGTGTCCCATCATTGGTATCTGTGGAAGGAATAGTGCCCCATCATTGGGATCAGTGGGAGTAATAGTGCCCCATCATTGGAATCAGTGGGAGGAATAGTGCCCCATCATTGGAATCAGTGGGAGGAATAGTGCTCCATCATTGGAATCAGTGGGAGGAATAGTGCCCCATCATTGGTGTTAGTGGGAGGAATTGTGCCCCATTATTGGTGTCAGTGAGAGGAATAGTGTCCCATCATTGGTGTCAGTGGGAGGAATAGTGCCCCATCATTGGTGTTAGAGGGAGGAACAGTGTCCCATCATTGGTATTAGTGGGAGTAATAGTGCCCCATCATTGGAATCAGTGGGAGGAATAGTGCCCCATCATTGGTGTCAGTGGGAGGAATTGTGTCCCATTATTGGTGTCAGTGAGAGGAATAGTGTCCCATCATTGGTATCTGTGGAAGGAATAGTGCCCCATCATTGGTGTCAGTGGGAGGAATAGTGCCCCATCATTGGTGTCAGTGGGAGGAATAGTGCCCCATCATATTCCTCCCACTAATACCAATGATGGGACACTGTTCCTCCCTCTAACACCAATGATGGGGCACTATTCCTCCCACTGACACCAATGATGGGACACTATTCCTCTCACTGACACCAATAATGGGGCACAATTCCTCCCACTAACACCAATGATGGGGCACTATTCCTCCCACTGATTCCAATGATGGGGCACTATTCCTTCCACAGTGCAAAAGGAGAGGTTTGGGACTTTAAATGAAGTGCATGGATGACCAGGCACTTCCATCCCTGATTCCATG
Source organism: Pelophylax lessonae (assembly GCF_965119305.1). Lineage (NCBI taxonomy): Eukaryota > Metazoa > Chordata > Amphibia > Anura > Ranidae > Pelophylax > Pelophylax lessonae. The sequence goes on along the minus strand of NC_138775.1, from coordinate 282,618,116 downwards.
GGAAGGAAAGAAAAAGTTTGGGACTTTGAATGAGGGGGACAACCAACAATGGGTACAATGAAACCTGGAAACATGGGTAACATTAACAACAAGGTAAAAGTAACAAACCATTTGATTATTCAGGAGAATCCACAAAGTATACAAGTTAACAAATATCAATCAGGCAGAATGTGATCACATGAACATCAAATGAAGTAAATAAAAGCTGGTTACATGCAGGTACTGATGGTAGTGGATAATAGAAATTACAATAAATAACAATAATAGTGCAGTCCAATATATGTATGATTAGCGTCCTAATAAGCCCGACGCGTTTCATGGGATACAACCCACTTCTTCAGGGGCAGGAGCAATTATTGTATATATAAATATAATGAAATGGTCAGCAAAATTAGTAAAAATTGAAGGTCTATTGGAGAAGATTTTAAAGAGGGAAAAAGGGAAGGGGAAATCCCCCCAAATAAAAAAGTGATCCCCTTGTCAAAATTACCTTGCGGAACCAGCTCAAGATATGTGGAAGTAATACTTGGGACTGAAGGCTGTATGAGTAGGTCCAAAACGGAAACTGAGGGAGTGCAACAGCGCACAAGCATGTAGAGGAAAGCCATATAGGTCTCCAATATGGAAAGTGGAGTGGTATAAGTAGCAGTACATCAGAAATTCTGAAAGTAAAAACATTCCATATTCCTTCCACAGATACCAATGATGGGGCACTATTCCTCTCACTGACACCAATAATGGGGCACAATTACTCCCACTGACACCAATGATGGGGCACTATTCATCCCACTGACACCAATGATGGGGCACTATTCCTCCCACTGACACCAATGATGGGGCACTATTCCTCTCACTGACACCAATAATGGGGCACAATTACTCCCACTGACACCAATGATAGGGAACTATTCCTCCCACTAACACCAATGATGGGGCACTATTCCTCCCACTGACACCAATGATGGGGCACTATTCCTCCCACTGACACCAATGATGGGGCATTATTCCTCCCACTGACACCAATGATAGGGCACTATTCCTCCCACTGATACCAATGATAGGGCTCTATTCCTCTCATTGACACCAACTATAAGGCATTATTCCTATCACTAATACCCATTATGGAGCACAACTCCTCCTTCTACTGACCACAGGCGCTATGTAATTTTTTACTCCCACTGACCACAGCCGGCCCCCCTAAAGTCTAAAGGACAGTAAACTGGCCCCATGTTTGAAAGGTTTTTGGAGAACCCCTGCACTACAATACAGGCAGATCATGGCTGGTGGGAGGGGCCGGCAAGGTGCTGTACATAGCTTCCCAAAAATATCACAACACCCAGCCTCATTACTCCTGCTAAAAGTCCTTCTCTCTGTTTCACCACTCTCTGGTGTCCCACTGACACCAATGTTAGGGCACTATTCCTCCCACTGACACCAATGATGGGGCACTATTCCTCCCACTGACACCAATGATGGGGCACTATTCCTCCCACTGACACCAAAGATGGGGCACTATTCCTCCCACTGATACCAATGATGGGGCACTATTCCTCCCACTGACACCAATGATGGGGCACTATTCCTCCCACTGACACCAATGATGGGGCACTATTCCTCCCACTGACACCAATGATGGGGCACTACTCCTTCCACTGACACCAATGATGGGGCACTATTCCTCCCACTGACACCAATGATGGGGCACTATTCCTCCCACTGACACCAATGATGGGGCACTATTCCTCCCACTGACACCAATGATGGGGCACTATTCCTTCCACTGACTCCTTGGTGTCAGTGGGAGAAATAGTGTCCCATCATTGGTATCAGTGGGAGGAATAGTGCCCCATCATTGGTATCAGTTAGAGGAATAATGCCCCATCATTGGTATCAGACTGGTTACAGACGGTTACACACGGGTATGGTGCCAGCATCGATAGTTTCAAAAAACTATTAGATGGGCACCTTAAAGACCACAACATACAGGGGTATACAATGTACAACATACAGGGGTATACAATGTACAACATACAGGGGTATACAATGTACAACATACAGGGGTATACAATGTACGGTTAACAGCAAACACACACATCATAGGTTGAACTGGATGGACTGATGTCTTTTTTCAACCTCACTAACTATGTAACTATGTAACTATGTAACTATGTAACTATGTAACTACAGTACTATGTAGTGTGTTGATGAGGTGGGAAATGAAGAACCAAATATGCGCATTATTGCGGCTTCCATAGATTTTTAAGTTTCTGTTTTGCGGGTGACATGTAGGAACGGCGCTCTGTCTCGCCCTCTCCATCGTATTGTTATCCGTGTAACTTTCTGTGTAACAGAATACCTTCCCAAAGGCACCATCATGTAAATGAATCGGGGGGCTGCCTGGTCTCCGGTCTGCTATATAAAAACTGCGATAACCGCAGCTGTGTTATTCTTTCTTGCGTTCCCTTATCTGGATCATATTAAAATCTTTTTTTTTCCTCCCTCTCTTCCCCTCCGCCGCAGCCCAGCGCAGAACAATGATGAGAATCAGCGCTGTCACTGGCCGGTGGCTGCTGATATTTATTTACGTAAACCGGGCAGAAGGAGGTGAACGCGGCTTTCATTTGGCCTGCGTTTGATGTCTCCTGTTATTACATATATTAGGCCCCTGACGGCTTTCGTTTTCCGCCCCCCGCTAAGCGGCATGGGCCGGGGGGTGAATTAGAGCGGGGGGGGGGGCGGTTCACAAACATCTGGGTGGAGGTCGGGTTGGAGTTCGGACCGTCCTCAGGATAAAGAGCCCATGTCGTGAGAGAAGCAAGGCTGAGTTTGAAAAATGCCAGCTGCCTGGCTTTTTCTGTCTTCAGTACGTTTTGCGTTACTGGCGTGGACAGCGAAACTGCAGATGCGCATACTCGTTCCAGGTCAGGGAGAAATAAAGCTACTGGATTAGCATGGCAGCCAGGCAACTTGCTTTTTCATGTAAACAAAAAGTGCAGCGCTAAAACTTGCATTTTCAGAAGATAGGTCAGCGACTCAGGAAGTACTGAAGTGGCTGGGCTAGCCGGGCAGCCAGGACACTAGCATTTTTAGACAGAGATATGCCGGTGACTCAGTAAGTACTGTAGCTGCTGGATTATCGAGACAGCCAGGAATTGGCAATTTTAGATGGAAACCAGTCAGTGACCCAGGAAGTGCTGGGCTAGCCTGACAGCCAGGATGCTAGCATTTTGAGACAGAGACTCAGTAAGTACTGTAGCTGCTGGATTATCAAGCCAGGAAGTGGCAAATTTCATACGGATACAGTGTTGCATGACCGCGTAATTGTCATTCAAAGTGTGACAGCGCTGAAAGCTGACAACTGGCCTGGGCAGGAAGGGGGTGAAAGTGCCCGGTAGGCAAGCAGGTAACATAGCAATCCCAATAAGATGACTTTACTGGGTTGACATACTAAAATTGGAGCACTCAGAATCTGGTGCAGCTGTGCATGGCAGCCAATCAGCTTCTAACTCCAGATCATTCAATTAACCTTATTCAATAAAACCTGGAAGCTGATTGGTTTCTATGCAGAGCTGCACCAGATTTTTCCCTATCCAGTTTTAGTAAATCCCCCCCCCCCCATGTGTCCACTCACTTAAGTATAAGGTTAGGAATGCGGTCATCCAGCTTACTTACAAAATATTCATTCAGAATACCAGCAACGCGTTTCAGAATAAAAAGCCCTTCTCCTTCAGGGCCGGTTCACACCAAATGCAGTCCGGATGTTTTCCCGGATGCATTTCTGCATGTGCGTCTTTGATGTGCTCCGGTGCATTTTTACTCCTATTTTTTTTCTCACCTTAACCCCTTCACGCCTAAGGGTAAAACAAAATATTAATGCCCAAGCACAATTTTGCAACTTTGACCTGTTAGTAAAACCGTACAAATCATCACAGCTATTTTGTGCATCCAGGTGGATTATACCGCGGGGTTTTTTTTTAGGATAAATTGGGCTTTTATTTATTAGTAAATATGGTAAATTTTATTTATGGATATCTCCTGATTTTGTTTTTATGATCAAAGGAAAACTGGCTCAAAATAGTCAAAAAAATATATTTTTTTTATATTTAGCTGTATATTTCTTGTTACTGCCATAATCTACCTCCAAAGAACAATCCAAAATAAATTCTCCCGCTCCTGACGATCGCAGCGATACCACGTATGTGCGTGTTATCTGTTTGTACCCGTAGTACAGCGCAGAAACAATAGTGCGCATTTTGTGCTTTTTTATCCTACCTAAAACACACCGACACTGATACTAGAATCCTTCCCAAAATATACTGACCCCGACCTTTGACCCTGACCTTGACCCGAACACTAATCCTGGCACTGACCTAGATCAAACCTTGATCTTGGTATTTTTTATTTTATTTTTATATATATATATATATATATATATACACACAATATATACACATATATATATATATATATATATAAATTTAGAGCCAGTTCACACCACATACAGTCCAGTGCGTTTTTTTTTTCTGCATCAAAAAACGCATGGATAGTAGGGTATATGGTTTTTATTGGCATTGTTCACACCAGTGCTTGCAGTTTCAGTGCGTTCCAGTGCCAGAAAAAAAAGTAGAACATGCGACTTTTTTCCTGCACTGGACTGTACTGGAACGCAGTAAGACACATCAAAAACGCAATGGAACGCACATTTTCTTATTCAGGGCCAGTTCACACCACATGCCGTCCAGTGCGTTTTTATCTGCATCAAAAACGCATGGATAGTAGATTATATGGTTTTCAATGGCATAATTCACAACAGTGCGGTCAGATCCAGTGCGTTCCAGAAAAAAAAGTAGAACATGCTGCATTTGTCCTGCACTGGACTGGACTGGAATGCTGAAAAAAACCCATCAAAAAAGCACTGTAATGCACATTTTCATATTCAGGGCCAGTTCACACCACATGCAGTCCAGTGCGGGTTTTTCTTTTTTTTCTGCATCAAAAACGCATGGATAGTAGGTTATACGGTTTTTAATGGCATAGTTCACACCAGTGCTTGCAGTTCCAGTGTGTTCCAGTTCCAGAAAGAAAAGTAGAACATGCGGCTCTTTTCCTGCACTGGACTGTACTGGAACACTGTAAAACGCATCAAAAACGCATTGGAACGCACCATAAAACGCACTGGGACACATATGTGCTTATTTCAATGTAAGAAAATAGAGGAGAAAGAAATGCACTGGACTGCATCAAAAACGCACCAAAAATGCATCAAAAACGCGCATGCAGAAAAGCATTTGGAGCGCATCCGGACTGCATGTCTATGAAATGCATTTTTCCAGCACTGGACTGTACTAGAATCCTGTAAAATGCATCAAAAACACACTGGAATGGACCAAAAATGCACTGGAGCACATATATCTTCATTTAACTTTAAGAAAATAGAGGAAGAAATGTACTGGACTGCATCAAAAATGTACCAAAAACGCATCAAAAACACGCATGCAGAAAAACATCTGGAGCACATCCGGACTTATTTCTATGATATGCATTTTTCCTGCACTGGACTGTACTGGAACGCTGTAAAATGCATCCAAATCACACTGGAACGCACCTAAAATGCACTGGAACACATATATCCTTATTTAAATTTAAGAAAATAGAGGAGGAAGAAAATATGCACTGGACTGCATCAAAAGTGTACCAAAAACGCATCAAAAACGAGTAAAAAATGGGCATGCAGAAAAGCATCTGGAGAGCATCCAGACTGCATTTCTATGATATGCATTTTTCCTGCACTGGACTGTACTAGCAGGCTGTAAAACGCATCAAAAATGCATCAAAAATGCGCATGCAGAAAGGTATCTGGAGCGCATCCGGACTGCGTTTCTATGATATGAACTGGCGCTTAGGAACAGTTGACACCATAAAAACGCAGTCTGGGTGCGTTTCAGTTACTTTTCTGCATGCCCGTTTTTGATGCATTCCAGTGCGTTTGTGATGCATTTTTTCCCCTCTTTTTTTTATTAACCTTAAATAAGGACATGTGTGTTCCAGTGCATTTTTGGTACGTTTTGGTGCATTTTTTTAACCAGTACAGTCCGGTGCAGAAACAATGCAGCATATTCTGCTTTTTTTCCTGGAACTGGAATGCACTTTGGGATGAATTAGAGCAGAGACTGCAAGCCAGGCCTTCTCGTCCAACATCAGTACCTGACCTCACAAATGTGCTTCTGGAAGAATGGTCAAACATTCCCATAGACACACTCCTAAACCTTGTGGACAGCCTTCCCAGAAGAGTTGAAGCTGTTATAGCTGCAAAGGGTGGGCCAACTCAATATTGAACCCTACGGACTAAGACTGGGATGACATTAAAGTTCATGTGCGTGTAAAGGCAGGCGTCCCAATACTTTTGGTAATATAGTGTATATCTGTCTGTAGGAAGATGTATTCCTCAATGAAATGCTGGGCAAAAAAGCAAAAAAAAATAAAATAAAATAAAAGTTCAGTGTGTTTTCTTCTCCTGGAGGCTGATTGGCGTTCACCAATCACCTGTCCTCAATGGGAAGCAGAGCGCGGTGTGGTTCTAATTTGGAGGCATCAGTCAGGTCCTGATTACAGGACAGGAAATGAGGGGATTAAACTGTCTGCTTAAACTTCCTCCACTTATCAGCACTGTGTAACTCTCACTGGATTAGTCAGCAATTCCTCTGCCCGAGACTCCCCCCCCCCCCCCCCCCCCGTCTTATGGAGTGAGAAGAAGTCACCAGAAATCCACCATTTATTAAGAAGACATAAGGGGCGTGTCTACAATTAGAAACCGCATAGCCATTCGTCCTGTGAAACTACACGTGCATTCGCTCTGTGCTAACGGGGGCTAAATCGAATGTTATTAAGCTATTTTTCTCTCCAGGATGAATGTGGCTCTTTGTACAGACTAGAGTGAATTAAGAAAATACCTCATTGTGGCAACTAGATGGCGATATACACCACACACCGTCACCTTAATGTGTATCAGGAATGGCCACTAGATGGCGCTATACACCACACACCGTCACCTTAATGTGTATCAGGAATGGCCACTAGATGGCGCTATACACCACACACCGTCACCTTAAAGTGTATCAGGAATGGCCACTAGATGGCGCTATACACCACACACCGTCACCTTAAAGCGGAGTTCCACCCAAAAGTGGATCTTCCGCTTTAGGGAGTCCTGACCCCCCGACATGCCACATTTGGCATGTCATTTTTTGGGGGGGGGGGAGCGGGTACCTAGTTTTGACAGGTACCCGCTCCCACTTCCGCTCGGAGCGCCGCGGCGCCCTGAGCGGAAGTTCTCCTCTCCCCCTCCCTCCCTGCAATCTTCTGGGACACGTCAGAGGTCCCAGAAGATTGCCGGCCAATCACGGCGCGCAGCGCGACTCGCGCATGCGCAGTGGGTACCCGGCTGTGAAGCCGCAAACTGTAACAGCCGGGTGCCCACAGCAGTGATGCCGGCGCCGAGGGAGAGGATCGAGACTTCCGGCGGCCGCATCGCTGGACCGTTGGGCAGGTGAGTAAATGGCTGGAACTCCGCTTTAATGTGTATCAGGAATGACCACTAGATGGAGCTCTACGTCGCACACCGTCACCTCAATGTGTATCAGGAAAATACCTCATTATGGCCACTAGATGGAGCAATATGCCACACTGTCACCTTAAAGTGTTTCAGGAAAATACCTCATTATGGCCACTAGATGGACGGCATCCCACACCGCCACCACAATGTGTATCAAGAAAATACCTCATTATGGCCTCTAGATGGAGCGATATGCCACACTCTGTCACCACAATGTGTATAAAGAAAATACCTCAATATGGCCACTAGATGGATGGCGCCACACGCTGTCACCTCAATCTGTATCAAATAGTGAAAAGCAGCCTCAGCCTCCACTAGGTGGAGCTGATGATCATAGGAAATAAGTACTTATCCAGTGGCTATTTTCTTACACCTTGCAAGCTGTGGGTGCGGCGCCAATCAGTTATCCCATAATGCTCCCATAATGCTCTGGTGACTCACATTGGATGCAGGTGCCAGCGTTGGGAGAGCCCACCCCGGCTCTACATACACTTGTGTGGAGAGGAAGATGGAATGCCCCACTCAGGTGAAACAGCCCAAGTAAGAAAAGGTGACGGGAGAGAGAAACCACGGAAGGCAAAATCTAAGCAGACTACATTTCTAACTTTGAATGGAAATCCTTCGTCATCGGCATTTTTTACACTTTCCGAAAACGCTGTGTTTTGTTTTGAGGCAACGGTTTCCACCGTCACACCAACTCCAATTAACAAAGACGGCCCAGTGCCATGTGTCACTCTGTAATCGGCCTCTTGTTTTCACACTGGGCTCCCGCACTTCTGGACGGCATTCCTGGCTTTTCTGCCACCTATAAACAGCAAAACCCTCAGAGGGTTTCCCCCAGGAACTCCGGGAACCCGAACCCGCTGGATCCAAACACAGCCACTTACCTGGAATTGTTTTGCTTCTATTTTTTAATTAACTTATTTTTAGTTCATATATTTTTAAACTGATGTTATATTTATATATTTGTATCTAATATATATTACTATTTATATATGTGTATATATGTTTTATATATATATATATATAGATGTATATATACTGTGTGGCTTTTTTTCCGGCAGGAACACGGGGGAACTCAGTTCCGGCACCTCCAGTACTGAATGTATGTAATGGCTAGGAGATGCTGGAGGGTCTATTGCTGGCTGCTTGGGGATCTGTTATCTCTGGGGGGCTCTATTGCTGGCTGCTGGGGGATCTGTTATCTCTAGGGGGTCTATTGCTGGCTGCTTTGGGATCTGTTATCTCTGGGGGGCTCTATTGCTGGCTGCTGGGGGATCTGTTATCTCTGGGGGGCTCTATTGCTGGCTGCTTTGGGATCTGTTATCTCTGGGGGGCTCTATTGCTGGCTGCTGCGGGATCTGTTATCTCTGGGGGGCTCTATTGCTGGCTGCTTGGGGATCTGTTATCTCTGGGGGGGCTCTATTGCTGGCTGCTGCGGGATCTGTTATCTCTGGGGGGCTCTATTGCTGGCTGCTGCGGGATCTGTTATCTCTGGGGGGCTCTATTGCTGGCTGCTGGGGGATCTGTTATCTCTGGGGGGCTCTATTGCTGGCTGCTTGGGGATCTGTTATTTCTGGGGGGTCTATTGCTGGCTGCTGGGGGATCTGTTATTGGGGGGGGTCTATTGTTGCAGGGGGACTATTATTGCTGGTGGATGATATATTGTTGCTGGGAGGGACCTACTATTGAGGGAGGAGTCTATTGCTGTTGGCTGCTGGAGAGAACTATTGCTCCTGCGGTGGATCTATTTTGCTGGGGGGGGGTATTGTTTTTGGTGAGAGGTATATTGTTCCTGGGGCATCTATTGTTTGTGGGGGGGGGGGGGGTCTATTGCTGGTGGCTGCAGGGAATCTATTTTACTGATTTGCTTGTTAACAAATTCTGTAGAAATTACGTAGCACCAAAAAAATACTTTATGTATTGTAATGTATTTTCCAAAAGGTGTAATACTGGGAGGTGGGTAGGGGGTGGAACTAAGGGACGGTGCTCTGAGGTGGGCGGAACCAAAGTACAGTCCTCGGAGGTGGGTAGAGGGCTGAGAAAAACAGTGACTTATAAGGGGGGTGTACCTGCACCTATTCTCTGAGAAAAAAAGCCCTGTATACCTACTGTATATATTATGTACAGTATATATAAATATGTGTAATATAATATAAACCTAAATAAAATTGTATTATTATAATATTATTACTATTTATATAAAATCTTCATTTTATAAGTTACCATTTATTAGACGGTGCACCCATGAAACAGGGTTCATTGTAACTTTGAGCCCCCGTTCACATTAGATCGCTCTGACTTCGGGGGCGACCTGTGAAGTCGCGTGCACCGCGACTTCGGCGCGACTTGCACGGACTTCATATAATGAATGTCTATGCAAGTCGCCTCCAGGTCGCCCCGAAGTAGTACAGGACCCTTTTTCTAAGTCAGAGCGACTTGTGTCGCTCCTATTAGAACCGGTCCTGTACTACTCAATGGACCCGACGGTGCGCGACTTGCCAGGCTGACCAAATCGCCCCTGGCAAGTCGTAATAGTGTGAACCGGGTCTGAGGCTGCAAGCAGAGGCTGATCTTTTCTAGATGTTTGTGAACACAGCCAGAAGCTGTGCACACACACCATGATTTACATGATTGTGTCATTTCTGACCTCCCCTTAGAGTCCACTCTTCTGCGGAGACTACATCTATCCTTGGAGTCCATTCCTCTGAGGAGACTTCTCCTCACCTTAGACACCACTCCTCTGAGGAGCCTACATCTCCCTTAGAGTCTACTCCTCGGAGGAGACTACACCACCCTTCAACTCCACTCCTCTGAGGAGACTACTCCTATCCTTGGAGTCCATTCCTCTGAGGAGATTATACCTCACCTTAGACACCACTCCTCTGAGGAGCCTACACCTCCCTTAGAGTCCACTCCAAAGGGGAGCCTACATCTCCCTTAGAGTACACTCCGCTGAGAAGACTACACCTCCCCTTGAAGTACACTCCGCTGAGAAGACTACACCTCCCCTTGAAGTACACTCCTCTGAGGAGAGTACACTTATCCTTGGAGTCCATTCCTCCAAGAAACTTCACCTCCCCTTGAAGTACACTCCTCTGCAGAGACTACACATACCTTTAGACTCCACTCCTCTGAGGAAACTACACCTTCTCTTAGAATCCACTCCTCTCAGGAAACTACACCTCCCCTTAGAATCCACTCCTCTCAGGAGACTACACCTCCCCATAAAATCCAATCCTTTGAAGAGACTACACCACCCTTCGACTCCACTCCTCTGAGGAGACTACACTCATCCTTGGAGTCCATTCCTTGGAGGAGATTACACCTCACCTTAGACACCACTCCTCTGAGGAGCCTACACCTCTGTTAGAGTCTACTCCTCTAAGGAGACTACACCTACTTATAGAGTCCACTTCACAGAGGAGCCTACATCTCCCTTAGAGTCCACTCCTCTGAGGAGACTACACCTCCCCGTAGAATCCACTCCTCTGAGGAGACTACACCTCCAATTAAAGTCCACTCACCTGAGGAGACTACACCTCCTCCTAGACTTCAGTGTTCTGTGAATATTACACCTACCCTTGGAGTCCACTCCTCTGAGGAGACTACACCCCCCTGAGAGCCCACTCCTCTGTGGAGGCTACACATCCTTTTAGAGTCCACTCCTCTTAGGAGGCTATACTTCCCCTTGGATGCCACTCTCTAGGGACCCATGGAGTTCAATACCTTTGGAGTCGATCACTGGTGGAAAGGGTTGGCGGGGTGATGTGCATAGCTTCCTGAAAACATCCTCAGAAGAGTCCTCATCCATGATGCAAGCAATGGGGTGACTCTTAGAAGAGTTATGCAAACATCAATATGCCTTGATAGGTGGATGTCAGCCTGGACGAGTGGACATTGCCTACAGACCACCCTGGGTAGCTAATGTTGAGCTTCCATGATTTAAAGAAAAGAAATACAATGAATGAAAGGGGCAGGCCAGGGACAGTAAGGCTGAGGCTGGACGAGAGGTGGGTTCTATCTGATTTTCTGCAGCTTCTAATGCACATTGTGAGATGCTCACAGTGTGCTGTGAAATTGCAAATTTAAGCAATTTTAGTCCAAGAGAAGAGCCTGTGCAGCTATGCAATACTGAAGGGAAGGCCGGAGGTCGGATTTAAGTCTTCCCTGTACTATCCAAAACTAAAAATGACCCTTTGATGGGCGTATAGTCTGAATTTATACATCGAATGGTTTTAGGAATAGTTCTCACTTGTATTTTTACTGGTTCTTAAAGCAAATTGTTCTCAAAATAATAATGTTGTACTGCCTTGGTAGATGAATGGTGATTTGTGAATTCATGCCAGCCGCTCCGAGCTGTGAGCACATCTATTGAATTGAGTATACTTCCAAAGGGTGGCTGTTAGAAAAATATAAAGCGGACATATGTGAGCAGTTATTCGCTCAAGTTGGATTGTGAGCTCCATAAGATGACATGACGAGCGGGCACAGTGCAGTATGGCAGCCCATATTGTGCGTTCCCAGCACAACAGTTGCGATGCAGCAAGGAGGCGTCTTGAAAGCACTTAAACCAGATGCTGTCTGTCTCCCGTAACCCACAACCTCCGAGCACGTCCGCAGACTGCCATCATGCCCCTTGTGTACGTGCCATCTGATGACTGTTCCAGGGCCTCTGTTAAAAAATTCTTAATGGGCTCGGTGTCTGACCTATAGGTTTCTGCAGCTAATTGCAAAGACAAGGCTGGCACGAAGTAAGAACATCCAACCCAGTTATGCTACACGTCCATCTGGAGTCCATTTATTTCTTTCCAGATAGTCCCTAGTCCAGATAAAATTCAAGCAAATGCACAAAAAAACATTAGCTATACAGGCATGGGGATGTAGATCATGTGGCCAGTGCCTGGGGGCAGCAGTGTAAGGTAGGGCAAAACCAAAACACATTTTTAAGTTTTGGGTTTACTTTTGTCTTTTAGTTAAAACCTTGCCTGGTTGCTTGCGGATGTGTCCAGCATCAGAGATGGGTTTGAGAGGGGTTACATGAACCTTTACAGCTCAAGCGTGAGGTATGGAAGAGCATGTGACCCTCTCCACTTTCTTATATCATGCAAATGCTTAGGCCTCGAATGCCAATAGCCTGGCCTAAACACCGTCATGGTAGAGTGGGTAAAAGGTCTAGAAGCTCCATGCCACTCCATGCTGGTTATAAATCTACCCTTGGGCAGGGAACATGTTGGTGGGGTGGATCAGGGAGGGTAAGTTGGGATGAGCTTGAGTTCGGCTTGGCTTCTCTCAAACCTTGAAGAACACTGTCAGTGCTGGGGCAATCAATTGTGGCCAAAGCTGCATGTACAGCAAAGATGACATAATTGACCTAATATGACCCCATATTAGGTCATTGATGCCATGGCCCCATATTAGGTCATTGATGCCATGGCCACATATTAGGTCAATGATGTAACATATTAGGTCAGCTATGCCATGGCTACAATTTAGTTCAATGATGTCCCAGATCAATGACACCATGGCCACATATTAGGTCAACTATATCAATAATTAGGTCAACGATGTAAATGATTAGGTCAACAATGTCAATGATGCCATGGACACATTTTTGATCAATGATGTCAAATATTAGGTCATTGATGTCACATATTAGTTCAGCGATGCCAAGGCCACAATTTAGGTCAACTATGTCACATATTAGGTCAATGATGACATGGCCACATATTAGGTCAATGATGTCACATATTAGGTCAATGCTGTCATGTATTTGGTCAATGATGCCATGGCCACGTATTAGGCCAACAATGTCATGAGCATCCCCACCCCCTCTGTGTGCAAGCAGCTGGGGGACGGGGAATGCGTAGGCCGCAATTGATTGGTCCAGCACTGACAGCTTCCTTCTGGGTTTGGCCAAACATGGGTTCAGACTGAACCCATGCTCATCTCTAATGGTAACTATCATGTAGAGGGTCTCAGTGTTGGGACAAGGTCTTTTAGCACTCAATGCGAAAAGGCCAAACTGTGCCTTCCTTCCCTGAGTGCTGAAAATTTTTAGCAGCATAAGTTGCATTTCCTGTCTTTTTTTAAGCCCCCCATCTTGCTAAAGTCCCCAAGGTTACCATCTTTTCTGCCTACTCTTCGGCCCAGCACTGACGGAGACCACTCAACCAGTCATGAGGGAGCTATGTTGGCTGCCATTCTTCAGTTCTAGCCGCATAACTGTCAATCTGATCCTCTGTCTTCAATACTTTTTGAGTCATTGACTCAGAACAAGCGTACAGATTAGAAGTTCTGCAGCTAAGGAAAATACACAGACATCTGAAGCCAAATAATATGTGGATAAATAAATTGGAATTAGAAGCCCATCCCCTGCAAAGGTATACCCTTAGCTCTACCGTATTTCAACCCCCCCCCCCCCCCCTACTCATTTTTTTCTTAAATAAAAATTTTAAACCCCATTTTTACCAACCATGTTCATAGTCACTTGTCCACTGCCGGGAACTTCTTCCAAAAGAGGTCATGTGCTGCAATCTGTGCCTACGCCAACTAGTCCCCATGTTGTGATATCTCACACCGTGCATCCTTCTGGTGTCTTGAGGACCCAACTGATGGACAATGTCCATTACTGATTCAGATGGGAAGTGTCCAATCTCCATCACTAATTCCAATGGAAAGTGTCCATGCCACCCAGTCAGTGATAGAGGCCACCAAAGAAGGATTCTCCCATGCCCACTAGCCCCCTTTTTGTAATGTCTCACACAATGTAGCTTTCTGCTGCCTTGAGGACCCCACTGATGGACATTGTCCATTACTGATTCAGATGGTAAGTGTCCAATGTCCATTACTGATTCCAATGGGAAGTGTCCATGCCACCCAGACAGTGATAGAGGCCACTGAAGAAAGATTCTCCCTCACAACTTGTAATCTCTCACAACATGTAGCCTTCTGGTGCCTTGAGGGCCCCACATTGTCCATTACTGATTCCAATGGAAAGTGTCCATGTCATCCAGACAGTGATAGAGGCCACCGAAGAAGGATTCTCCTATGCCCACTAGCCCCCTTTTTATAATGTCTCACAACATGTAGCCTTCTGGTGCCTTAAGGGCCCCACATTGTCCATCAATGATTCCAATGGGAAGTGTCCATGCCACCCAGTCAGTGATAGAGGCCACCGAAGAAGGATTCTCCAATGCCCACTAGCCCCGTTTTTGTAATGTCTCACAACATGTAGCCTTCTGGTGCCTTGAGGGCCCCACATTGTCCATCAATGATTCCAATGGGAAGTGTCTATGTCATCCAGACAGTGATAGAGGCCACCGAAGAAGGATTCTCCTATGCCCACTAGCCCCCTTTTTGTAATGTCTCGAAACATGTAGCCTTCTGGTGCCTTGAGGGCCCCAACTTGTCCATCAATGATTCCAATGGGAAGTGTCCATGCCACCCAGTCAGTGATAGAGGCCACCGAAGAAGGATTCTCCTATGCCCACTAGCCCCCTTTTTGTAATATCTCACAACATGTAGCCTTCTGGTGCCTTGAGGGCCCCAACTTGTCCATCAATGATTCCAATGGGAAGTGTCCATGTCATCCAGACAGTGATAGAGGCCAGTGAAAAAGGACTTTTCCACTCTGCAGCTTGAAAAAGAGAAGACTCAAGACCCACTCAGTCACATGATCACATATTTTAGGTAATATTAGACGTTTTTTAAAAACATTTTTTTAAAACAATAATGGCGGTTCCTCAGCCGAAAAAAAGTACATGGTCACCTCGAGGCCAAAGTATGTGGGTAAAAAAATTAGAATTAAAGTCCATCTCCTGAAAAGTTAACTCCTTTCTTTTTATTCATTTCTTTTTTTTCTTTTGGTCTAAATAGATGTGTTTCTTTTATTAATCCCAGCTAACAATGTAAGGACGCATGTAGGTAGACACCAAAGCACACACACTGTTTGGATGAATCGGTTCCTAAACTTAAAGGAACTTGTCACAAGGGTAACATTGAGCAGTAATCCTACTAATCCATTGTTGAAAAGAATTTTGAGGAAACATTGTTAACAGAAGATTTTCTGTTCTTTAAATGAAAGCTTCTTAGAACAGAACAGATCTGATTGTAGTACAGCGAGGATTCCTATCCACTGCCTTTAGCCTCATCCATCCCGATGAACACACTTGACCTAAATCGCCCTGAAAATTAAGGGGCTAAATCCTGTATAGAAGTTTGAAAACTGAGTTATGATGCAAAAAATTTCAATGTTGCACAATAAACACTGGGGGTGGGGGTAGGAGAATGAGCAAATGCCTGCAGCAATCTGATGACATCATTTCAAGATTGGCAGTCACTGGGTTAGTGTTGAAGGGCTGCTTTTTAACCACTTCTGGACCGGAAGATTTTTCCCCTTAATGACCAGGCCATATTTTGCGATTCGGCACTGCGTTACTTTAACGGACAATTACGCGGTCATCCCGCGCCCTGCATGTAGAATAGGGGACTGGATGCATGGATGGGGGGGGGGCGGCGCCCCTGCACCCCCAATGGACGGGCCGCCACTGATAGGAGGAGTTATGCAAATATCAAAATGCCTAGATGTCAGTCTGGGCGAGTGGCCCTTCCTGGGCAGGCTCTATATGCATACAGACCACCCCAAGTAATGCCCACATGTGATGCTGAGCTTCCATTGAAAAAACAAATCCAGTGAATGAAGGAGGTGGGTGAAGGACAAGGAAGTCCTCCAGCCAGGAAATGAGGTGGCTGCTCTCTAACCTGATGCAGCTTATAATGCATATTATGAGATACTCACAGTGTGAAGTGAAATCAGAGTAAGCCGTTTAAGTCCAGGAGAGGAGCCGGTACAACTGTGCAAGACTAAAGGAAAGGCCGGAGGTCAGATTCATAGTGCCTTCAGCAACAAAAACAAGTGCTCAATTCGGCACTGCAGAAGCCCCATCAAGCATGTCCACCTAGGGTGCCATCTGAGGTCTGAAATTTTCTTCTCTAGACCCACCTTAAAAAATGCCAGTGACCTTCCTCTGAGATAAGCTATCTCAGCATTGAAAAGGGACCATGAGACCATGAAGTCTATAGAGTGCTCCAGTGGATAGTAAAAATCAGATACGTTTAGTTATAGGATAGACATTGTTCAGCATTCCACTTTCTGTGGGTGACAGGTGCTCTTTAGTGCATGAATCATAGAGGGAATTCAGTAACAAGTTGCTGTCTTGCGATGCCAGATTTGTTTGTACCGTTTCATTTAACTTACATTGAGTTACCGGAATGGGCAGTGCACAGTCTAGGGGGATGGTACAGTAAATGTGTGTCGCCATATGTGTATTCAACAGGGAATGGTGCGCAAGCTTCATTGTAACTGCTCAATTAGCTGCAGCCAATATGACAAGTCTGGATGAGCGATTTCCTGGGAAGAGGAGGAAAACATTTGATATTTCTTGGCTGTAGGTTGTAGATGACTTTGAACTATATTGTCAAAGGGTGTGGACACCTGATCATGACACCTATATGAGCCATCCTAAAACCATGGTCATTACTATAAATGGCCCCCCTTTTGTAGCTATATGCCTCCATTTTTCTGGGAAGGATTTCCACAAGATTTTGGGGATGTGTCTAGAAAAAGCTGAGCTCATTCAGCCAATGGAACTTCTGTGAGGTCAGGTACTGGTGTTGGATGAAAAGACCTGGCTCAAAATTGGCGGTTCACTTCGCCCCAAAGGTGTTGAGTAGGGTTGAGGTCAGGGATCCATGTGGGCTATTTGAGTTCCTCCACACCATCCTCATTAAATAATGTCTTTACGGATCTGGCTTTGCCTACAGGGGCACTGGTGGAACAGAAAAAGTTTTTCACCAAACTTACCACAAGGTTGGAAGCTAGTCGCAAGACCTAGCTTGCTATTGGCATTGAAATTCGTATCAAAGGCATTCAGTAGAGTTGAGGTCAGGGCTCTGTGCCAGGCGCTCAAGTTCCTTCACACCATACTCATCAAACCATGTCTTTATGGATCTGGCTTTGTCTACAGGGGCACTGCCATGGTGGAACAGAAAAAGGTTTTCACCAAACTGTTATCACAAGATTGGAAGCAAGTCGCAAGACCTAGCTTGCTATTGGCATTGAAATTCATCTCAAAGGCATTCAGTAGAGTTGAGGTCAGGGCCAGTGGCGGCTGGTGCTCAAAGTTTTTGGAGGGCGCAAACAGAAAAATGTAATAGGCTTTGCTTTACGGAAACAAACGCGGTAAAAATTGCGTGACTTTGAGGTCACAAAAGTGTGAAAGGGGCCTTCAGTAATCAAGGTATAGTGTGCCCCCTTCAATGCAGAGTGACCAGTGACCAGCGTGCCCCCTTCAATGCAGAGTGACCAGTGACCAGCGTGCCCCCTTCAATGCAGAGTGACCAGCATGCCCCCTTCAATGCAGAGTGACCATCGTGCCCCCTTCAATGCAGAGTGACCAGCGTGCCCCCTTCAATGCAGAGTGACCAGCGTGCCCCCTACAATGCAGAGAGACCAGCATGCCCCCTTCAATGCAGAAGAGTGACCAGAGTGCCCCCTTCAATGCAGAAGAGTGACCATCGTGCCCCCTTCAATGCAGAGTGACCATCATGCCCCCTTCAATGCAGAGAGACCATCATGCCCCCTTCAATGCAGAGAGACCATCGTGCTCCCCTCAATGCAGAGTGACCAGCGTTCCCCCTTCTCCTCAGTCCCCCGCGTCTCCCCACGTCTCCTCGAGTCCTCCCGCCTCCTCCTCCTCCTTGGCCAATGGCATGGGTTTGCCTTTCAGCCAATCAGGAAACAAGTCTCGGACCTGCTTTCTGATTGGCTAGGAGGAGGATCCGTGTGGCAATAGTGAATTTTCATTCGGTATTGTCACACAAATGGGTGGGCTAGGGCGCAGTGCTCTGCGTCCCGAGCCCACCCTTTTCTGAAGCCTATTAGAGCCTCTGGCTCTAATCAGGTGCTTCAGAAAAAAACAAAACCCTATTGAACTCCATGCATCTGGCGGACGCATGGATGGGGGGTCGGCGCCCCTGCGCCCCCAACGCACCAGCCGCCACTGGTCAGGGCTCTGTGCCAGGCGCTTCACACCAAACTCATCAAACCATGTCTTTATGGATCTGGCTTTGCCTGCAGGGGCACTGTCATGGTGGAACAGAAAAAGATTTTAACCAAACTGTTACCACAAGGTTGAAAGCTAGTGGCAAGACCTAGCTTGCTATTGGCATTGAAATTCATCTCAAAGGCATTCAGTAGGGTTGAAGTCAGGGCTATGTGCCAGACACTCAAGTTCCTTCACACCAAACTCATCAAACCATGTCTCTATGGAGCTGGCTTTCTACACAGGGGCACTGTCATCTGGAACGTAAAAGGGACTTCACCAAACTGTTACCACAAAGCTAGAAGAGCACAATTGTCTTTGTATGTTGTAGCATTAACAGGACCCTTCACTGGAAACTACTGAACTCATTCATTTAGAAGTGTGTGCATGAGCTTTTGGCCAAAACAGTGTAGATGGCCTTTAACCCCCCCCCCCCCCCATTCACACTGAATGGGGCTTTGAAATCACGGAACTTCACTTGAAATTGCACAATTTCAAAGCCACGTGTCAGTGCAACTTCAGGTGAAACTTGGCTGAGATGTCTATGCAAGCCGCACATGAAATCACCAAAAGTAGTGCAGGAACTACTTTTCCAAATTGGTATGGCACCGCAAAGTTGGTATCACACTGATTGGAACTGTTCCATTGCCGACAGTAGGGTGCGACTTGTCATGTGATTTGGACCTGTCAAATCGCATGACAAGTTACACCGGTGTGATTGGAGGCTTAAACCTTTACTGCTTTGGTAGAATTGTAAAGCCAAAATGTACTGCTTATTCATTCTCTAGAGACCAGTGACATCACGAAGAATGCAGCCTATCCATTTACTAGAATCCGATGTCATCTTTGGTTTGGTCCAGCCTAACCATTTGCTAGAAACTAGTGACATCACTGAGAATGCAGCCTATCCATTCACTAGAGAGTGGTGACATCACTGAGAATGCAGCCTATCCATTCACTAGAGACCAGTGACATCACTGAGAATGCAACCTATCCATTCACTAGAGATCAGTGGTGACATCACTGAGAATGCAACCTATCAATTCACCAAAGACCGGTGACATCACTGAGGATCTAGCCTATCTATTAACTAGAGACTGGTGACATCTCTGAGACCGGTGACATCACTAAAGACCGAGGACATCACTGAGAATGCAACCCATCCATGCATTACAGACAAGTGGTGACATCACTGAGAATGCAACCTATCAATTCACCAAAGACTGGTGACATCACTGAGAATGCAGCCTATCCATTCAATAGAGACCAGTGACATCACTGAGAATGTAGCCTATCCATTCACTAGAGACCGGTGACATCACTGAAAATGTAGCCTATCCATTCACTAGAGACTGGTGACATCACTGAAAATGTAGCCTATCCATTCACTAGAGACCGGTGACATCACTGAGAATGCAGCCTATGCATTCACTAGAGACCGGTGACATCACTGAAAATGTAGCCTATCCATTCACTAGAGACTGGTGACATCACTGAAAATGTAGCCTATCCATTCACTAGAGACCGGTGACATCACTGAAAATGCAGCCTACAGTATCCATTCACTAGAGACCGGTGACATCACTGAGAATGCAGCCTATCCATTCACTAGAGAGCGGTGACATCACTGAGAATGCAACCTATCCATTCACTAGAGGCCAGTGACATCACTGAGAATGCAGCCTATCCATTCACTAAAAACCGGTGACATCACTTAGAATGCAGCCTATCCATTCACTAGAGACTGGTGACATCACTGAGAATGCAACCCATCCATGCATTACAGACAAGTGGTGACATCACTGAGAATGCAACCTATCAATTCACCAAAGACTGGTGACATCACTGAGAATGCAGCCTATCCATTCAATAGAGACCAGTGACATCACTGAGAATGTAGCCTATCCATTCACTAGAGACCGGTGACATCACTGAAAATGTAGCCTATCCATTCACTAGAGACTGGTGACATCACTGAAAATGTAGCCTATCCATTCACTAGAGACCGGTGACATCACTGAGAATGCAGCCTATGCATTCACTAGAGACCGGTGACATCACTGAAAATGTAGCCTATCCATTCACTAGAGACTGGTGACATCACTGAAAATGTAGCCTATCCATTCACTAGAGACCGGTGACATCACTGAAAATGCAGCCTACAGTATCCATTCACTAGAGACCGGTGACATCACTGAGAATGCAGCCTATCCATTCACTAGAGAGCGGTGACATCACTGAGAATGCAACCTATCCATTCACTAGAGGCCAGTGACATCACTGAGAATGCAGCCTATCCATTCACTAAAAACCGGTGACATCACTTAGAATGCAGCCTATCCATTCACTAGAGACTGGTGACATCACTGAGACCTGTGACATCACTAGAGACTGATGACATCACTGAGAATGCAACCTATCCATTCACTAGAAACCAGTGGCATCACTGAGACTGCAGCCTAGCCATTCACTAGAGACTGGTGACATCACTCAAAGATCTTGTACTCAGGAACACTGGCCAAGCAAATGCCTGCTTTGGTTCAAGTAGTGTCCTTGTGTTTAGCTAAACTTTACTTGGTGAAAAGAAGACTTTTCCTTGGAGGACTTTCAATCTCAGGCGTCATTTGTCTCCACATGTCATGACAGTCAGAAGTGGCGTTTTTATGAAGCCACCCTGGGAGCCTGAGATGCTTTAATGGAAGACTGTCCTCAAGTTTCAAAGATAAATGGGAGATAAAAGGAACAGGAGAATAGATTCTGTGGTTGGAAGTGTTTTAATATGATTCCAATTTGATGTGTTTGAAATGAAAACATATGTTCACTTGCGGAGATAGACGGCGAGACTTCCTGAGCCCTATTCTCCTGCCTGTCTGCTAATGGAAAGTTGTTAACGGGAAGTTGCTGTTTCCTGAAACTTGGCCAAACGTGCGGGTAAGAGACGGGCGACTCTGGTGACAGCCTGAAATTGACACTTTTTTTTCGGTAATGTCTGCGATGGAGTTCTACAGCCCAGAGTAAGATGTAAACCCTAGTACTAAAATCCCATGCAAGCTATATCATATTAATGGCATTTAAAAATATATTTTTAATGCTTTTTAAATCTGCAGTTTTCATTAAAATAATCCATACTGTGACCACTAGGAAGGTCCTTGTTCAGGCACTTTCTATTATAGGGTGACCATGCTGTATCCGCATAGAAGGGACTGGTTGGAGGAATAGGGAGTTTACTGGTGAGACCACACCCCGAAATATAGAACAAAGAGGAGGAACCCCCAATGGGACTTTATAGGTCTTCAACAATGGCTCACTGCTATTAAAGCAATGAAAAAAGTATATTTGTATAAAAATGATATATTTATTTACAAAAAATGTATCAAAAAAACACACGGAAAATACAATACAAAAACATCAAAATTGGGTGGCTAGCCCAATTTTGATGTTTTTGTATTGTATTTTCCGTGTGTTGAAGACATATAAAGTCCCATTGGGGGGTTCCTAGTCTTTGTACCATGCTGTATCCTGGCCTCCCAATTGTCCTTCTGTGTGGTCACCCTGGCATAGAGCTTCCAATGGAGACCACAAGTGGGAATATTGCACATGCATTACACAGGCATGGTCCACTGTGGTCACCATCAGGAAATCCCCCCTATGATATGTCATGCAGACATTGTTAAATTTTGGTTGTCGCCAGAACAGGAATGGAGGAAAAATCTACAGATACTACCACAGATCTACTAATATGAAAAGAGCCCCGCCCTTAATTGTGCAACAGAAATACACCAGGGCCAATAGAAACACCTACCTATTGCCTCACCTTTGTTGAGCTGTCCCAGTAGACCTCATATGGTTATGTTATGGGAAGTCTGTTAAGGCCTCAGTGATAATGGTTGGTTACAGAAGTATGGATCCAAGAAAAAAAAAAAAAAAACCCAATTACCCTCTGATGAAATCTCACCACTGTGGGCTTAGGTGGCAGAACATGTCACCCCATTGCTATTTACAGACCCACTAAGGAAATTGAATTACATTCATGGCCCAAGCCAAACCTGGAACCCAATTAAATTAAGATAACCTGTCACAACATCCCCAAGCAGCTTCCTTTTGACCCCAGTGTGCAGCTCCTGTACGTTTGGCCAATTTCACCCTCTCACGTCCTGCATCTCCCCCCCCCCCCCCCCCCCCACCGCACACACAAACGCTTCCGTCTTGGCCGAGTATGTTTTCAATTATCCGTTAATAATATATTATGATTCAGAAAAGAAGTAAGAATGCGATGCCAGATTTCATGGTCTAAAGATACCATATGTGAAGGATCTAATTCATAAAACGCTGTCAGCAATGTATACACGGCGCAAAGTGACAAGCAAAACACAGCCGGGCCGCTTTTGTTCGAGGAAATGTGTAAGTAGGTGACATATGTTTCTACATGAAATCTATTATCTTGTCTTCTACTGTTACCAAAATCTTAGGACGTTGTTTCGAATACCCTGTAAACCTCATCTGTGAGATATAAGAACTAGGTGTGCTGGGGAAGACTGGCCAGGGGCAAATGCTCTATGGGTCTCTCGCAAGTAGGGTTTGTGGCCAAGATGGAAAGAAAGCTTTGGTCTCTGATGCCCCATTGTTCTTGTTGACCCTTATGAACTATCACCTCCAACTTTCGTTTACATTTTTCAGGAAAGGAATAAGTTCCTGATTGTGAGAACAATGACTTCATAATCTATTAAATTGTCTTCAACTGTTACCGAAATCTCAGAACATTGTTTCAGGTACCACATGAACCTTATTTGTGGGAAATGAGTGTGCCAGGAAGGGCTAGCCAAGAGCAAACACCCTATGGGTCTCTCATAAGTAGGGTAGCCAGGACAAGAGAATGGCCTTGGTCTTTGATGCTTCAATCACTTCAAAATTTTGTTCCGATTTTTCATAAAGAAATCTACTGTCTATTATCTTGTCTTCTACTGTTACTGAAATCTCAGGACTTTGTTTCAGATACTACAAGCACCTCATCTGTAGCATATGAGAACTTGGAGTGCCAAGGAGGGCTGGCCAGGGGCAAACGTCCTATGAGTTTTTCATGTCTTTAGAAGAAGTAGGGTTTGTGGCCAGAACGAGGAGAAGGCCTCTGTCCCTGATGCTCCATTGTTCTTGTTGACCCTTATAAACTATCATCTAGAAATTTCATTCAAATGTTTCTTAAAGGAAATGAATAAGTTCCTGGTGTTGAGAACATTGACCATACATAATCTATTAACTGGTTCTCTACTATTATCTTGTCTTCAACTGTCATCAAAATCTCAGAATGTTGTGTCAGATACCACATGAACCTCATTTGTGAGATATGAGCACTAGGTGTGCCAGGGAAGACTTGCCAGGGGCAAATGCTCTATGGCAGTGGTCCTCAAATCCGGTCCTTGGGGCCCACTAACAGGCCAGGTTTGCAAGATAACTAAATTACATCACAGGTGATCTCATTTGCTGCTCAGTGATTGCAGTATTCTAGTCTGCATCTTCCCAAGGTAATACTTAAAATCTGGCCTGTTAGTGGGCCCCAGAGGACCGGAGTTGAGGACCACTGCTCTATGGGTCTCACAAGCAGGATGAGAGGAAGGTCTTGGTCTTTGATGCTTGATTGTTGTCGTTGACCCTTATGAACTACAATTTCCAAATTTTGTTCACATTTTAGATAAAGAAAAGGAAATAGCTCATGATGTTGAGAAAAATGAATAATCTATCTTGTCCTGTACTATCTATTATCTTGTCTTCCACTGTTCGGGCTTTGTTTCAGATGCTACCATAAACTTCATCTGTGGCATATGAAAACTAGAAGTGCTGGGGAGGGCTGGCAGGGGCCAATGCCCTATGGGTCTTTCATATCTTCAGAAGTGTAGTTTATGGCTGGGAGAGAGAGAAGGCCTTCATTATTGATGCTCTATTGTTGTCACTGACTCTTATAACCTGTCACCTCCGAAAATTTCAATCAAATTTTTCTTCAGAAAAGGGATAAGTTGCTGATGTTGAGAACAATGACCACCTCCACTGGGGAAAACTGAGAGAGGGAGGGCCAAAGAGCCGATGCCAATTGCTATGGCATTGTCAATGCAATAAGTGCAGTCAGACAAGAGAGAAGTTGTGGATGTAACAAAAATTTTCTGTCAGATGAGGTTGTGGGGGAACCACAAGAGTGGTGTGCGCAACATATGGTGAATATATCCGTCTCCACGCATAGGAACACGTCCAGGTAGGCCCAAATCCAGTCCAGGAAAGTGGGACTATGATTTGGTAGGATGATTTGACGAGAGAAACAAAAAAAAAAAAAATTGTAGGGATTAGAATTGCCCAGATTACAAGACAACGTCACAGAAGACCATCAGTTTTACAAAAGGTCGAAAATTATTAAAGAGGAATTTCACTCCCCTCCTTTTCGCTTTTATTTTTTTCCCCTAATACTTTTGATCACTGGATGTGTCCTCAAAAAACATACTCACACAAGCAGCAAATCCAGCTTTGTAACCTGCCGGCACACGTCGGGGCCCACGCCAACATCTTCTATACTAACTTCACCAGGGGCCCAGCTGTTTCTTCTGGGTTCTTTCACCCAGCCCCCTTGATGATGAGCCACTGCAAATTAATAGTGTGCCCAAGATTGCCCTGCACATGCACAGTGTATTGGACAATGCCCTGAAGCTTCCTGGGATGGGTATTTTGAGTATCCCAGGAGGCTTTGGGAAGGGGAGGGGAAGCTGTTATCTTCACCTAGGCAATAAAAGCAAGAAGAGCAGGGTGGGACCTGCAGATAGGGTATTTAGGGGAAAATTTCTTTTCAATTTCTGATTGTGTAACAGGAGGGGGGAGATATCTAAAGTGCTAAAAGACAGTGAAGGTCCCCTAAAAACACAATATACAGTAAGGCTTTTGGTGACAAGCTGTATCTTCTTCAGATATCAGTTGAGAACATATCTTTTCCTAAGAATGCTCCATACTGTCCCTGCAACACTATCAACCCTGCCCTTGGTCCACACTTGACACACCCACTTTCTGGCGCAGTCCCGCCCCTAAATATGCAGAAACTGCCCACTCTTGGATCCTCGGTTATTACCCTTTTTTGAGTTGCTGTGCATATTTAGAAACTCAAATAAGAGTGATGATGTAATCCTGGGACACATTCCCAGACATAGCATCATCAGGATAGAAGCACAAGACACTGGCAAACCCAAAACAGTTGGCATCTATGAAGCTGGGTACTTGAAATCCCATCAGAATAAGCTCCAGTGCAGTGTTGTGTTGCCACCCTGTAACCTGCGCCCCAGTGGAAACTACAAGCTTTCCTCCCAACACACATAATGCAGGCATGGTCCACCCTTGTCTTTGCCGGACCAGGGAAATCATGTGCAGCTGATGCTAAAGAGGCTAAAAAGGGCTGAAGGTCACCAGCACTTTGATTTAAAAAAGTTGAAAACAGTATGTTATTTAACCTCTTGCTGTTCTCTACAAGAAAGGTGGGCTTTAATGCCCAGCTGCCACACATACAGTATGTGTCCATGGTGGCATGAGGTTGTGTGCCGTTCCTGACAGCTCTTGATCAAGGCCTCTTATTCGGATCCAGTAGGATGGCTGCTGATCATGTGACTGTTGTAAGAGCCAATCACAGGGGTCAACTGATACAGAAGCTGCACCACCTCCCAAGCATTTAATCCCATTCAAATGGCCGCTGGGAGAAACTGGTAAGAGGTTAATAAAATAAGGATGGCAGTTATTTTCATATATATTGGTTAGGCTTACATAAAGCTTTTTTCATCCTTCTGGGGAAATACAAGTCAACAGAGTACAAGTAGATGTGGTCTAGGAATATATCATTCAATTTTAGCTTAATCAGCTGTAAACTCCATTAGTGTCCTATGTGGTGAAAGTAGAGATGAGGTTTTGTCACAAGCCAGGTGCCCCTCATTGTCGCTCTTCAGGTGTTCTCCATCTAGGGGGATCTCTGTACAGACTGCCCTATAGATATTGATTACATTCTGTGTACACAAAGGGCGCTGTAACTGCTTCATCGCTGGGCCAGCTTTGCACAGGCACACCTTTCATCTGTCTCTCCGACACATGAAGATTGATAAATGACTGCTCCTATCATTATACTATTAAATTACTAATCCCTTGGAAGTATTATCTTCACTCATAGTCTTGTCATTGTCAGGGCTTATCGAGTACAAGCTATGAAAACCAAATTTAGTGTTACAATATCGTACATAGAGGAATTTTCATGGGTGTGTGCTCTTTTTATTTTTTTAAATATATGTTTCTCATAGATATTGAACTTATGTTGCTGGTGGACTCTGCTGGATTCAAGTCAAGACCTCAGTCTTGGAGGCTTTGGAAGTACTCAGTCTTGGAGGCTTGGGAAGTAGAACCTCTAGAGTTTCTCGGTTTTGGGGACTTGGGTGGAAGAACCTCTAGAGTTCCAAGATTTATTTGGTCTTGGAGACTTGGGAAGTAGAACCTCAAGAGTTCAGAGAGTTTCTCGGTCTTGGGGACTTGGGCAGAAGAACCTCTAGAAGTCTTAGAGTTTCTCGGTCTTGGGGACTTGGGCAGTAGAAACTCTAGAATTCTTAGAGTTCCTTGGTCTTGGGGACTTGAGCAGTAGAACCTCTACAATTCCTAGAGTTCTTCAGTCTTAGAGACTTTGGAAGTAGAACCTCAAGAGTTCCTTGGTTTTGGGGACTTGGGCAGTAGAACCTCTAGAGTTCCTAGAGTTCTTTGGTCTTGGACACATAGAAAATAGAACCTCCAGAGTTCCCGAGAGTTCCTTGGTCTTGGGGACTTGGGCAGTAGATCCTCTAGAGTTCTTAGAGTTACTTAATCTTGGAGACTTGCAAAGTAGAACCTCTAGAGTTCCTTGGTCTTGGGGACTTGGGCAGTATAACCTCTAGCGTTCCCAAAGTTCCTTTGTCTCGGGGACTTGGACAGTAGAACCTCTAGAGTTAGCAGAATTCCTTGTTTTTTTGGGACTTGGGCCATAGAACTTCACTACTAGAGTTCCTGACCTCACTGGTATTTACATCTGTGTGTTCATCCCTGCTGCTAGTCCCTTTATAGTACAAAATATATTAAAATTCCAAAAAGAAGAGCAGGCCTAATTACAGCCTGGAACGTAAGTTTGGAGTTCTCACCACTGCAGTCACCATGCAATATATGAAACTATAGGGTGATTTAATAAAAACTGAAATTAAAACATTGTAATAAATGGAAAAAATAAATAAAAACATTGCAATGAACAGTCTTTTGTGGACCACTCCCTTAATGAAAAAATGCTAGGTATGGAGTCTATTCATCTATGTTTTTTATCCAAAATTCACACATTTAAAATCAAATCTTGTTTGAAAAGTTGTCACTCTTGGATGAATGTTGTGTGAAAACAATGTTAAATAGACGTGTTTTACTGTACCTACATGAATATCTCATATTGCAGGATGAATAACAAAGCTGAAACTGAATCTGTTCGTATTTTGCTTTCACTGGTTCCTCCTTTCAGTTTTATACGACCTTCAGATACAATTTTTGAACGAAAATGAGTTCCCTCTTTTGTGTAGCCAAGTCCATCCATTATTGTAATCAACCAACAGTTTTCAGTTCATACTTTGTCACAATACTTTACTCCAACCTAAAGTCACATTTGCTTCTCCCAGGATCCAGCAGCAGGTTTGGGCCCACTGGCACTTTCGGGTTCCACCCAGAGCTAGGGGACAGCTCTTCTGATCAGCGCAGCCTTTTATTGCAAAACAATGCGTGGCTTGGTCCACCGTGCCGCCACTATCCGCCACCATCCTTTGCCAGTACCGGGGGACCTTTGAGCATCCTTTGTCATGCAGCAATCCCAGGACACCCAGGCAACTCTAGTGACCTCTGCACATTATGTTTTGTTCAGTGACCCTGAGACCCCAATGACCTCTTCACAATATGTGTGCCCTATGACTCCAGTGATCTCTGTGCATCCTGAATCATTTGTGGACCCCAGTGCACCACTGTGCACCCTGTGGCTGCAGTGGTTTTTACATATCCCCTGTCACTGGGTGACAGCAGTGACACCTGTGCATCCTGTAGCTTCAGTGCACACCTGTGCACCCCATGACCCCCAGTACACCCTGTGAACCCAATGCACTCCTGTGCATCCTGTGGCTACAGTGCATACCTGTGCACCCCATGACCCCCAGTACACCCTGTGAACCCAATGCACCCCTGTGCATCCTGAGGCTATAGTGCACACCGGTGCATCCTGTGATCCCCGGTGCACCCTGCGAACCCAATGTACCCTATGACTGCAGAGCACCCCTGTGAAGCCCATGACTCCAGTGCACCCCTTAGCATGATCTGTTGCTTCATGACTCCTAGTGCTCCTTGCAAGCCTACATACAATGGTTAAGACCTCATGTTGTCATCTCTGTGCTTCTCTATGTAATGCAGGCAGATTATGGCTGGCGGGAGAGGCTGGCAGGGTGCTGTACATAGCTTGCTGAAAACATCACAGCCACCAGCCTCAGTACTTCTTTCAGTGGGAGGGCTTCTGGGAGGAGCCATGCAAATATCAATAAAACTTGATGGGCAGTTATCAGTCTGGAGAAGTGGGTGTTCCTAGGAAGGCTGTATGTGCATGCAAACAGGTGTTCTCCCAAAAACTCCAACTCGTCAAAATCTCCAACCACAACACTTCCATTGACTCTACAGCAGGAATAATTGGAGATTTCGACAATTTGCCATTTTCACAGACCACCCGCAGCCTGTACACCCCGGTACACGAGCAGTTGCCTCTTTTCACAGAGCACCAGGTGAGAAGGAACAAAGTTGTCGCCGCCTTGGAGGCGGCCATGTTTTTAGTTAGTAGCGGGCGGACTAACAATATCAACTCATTATAGCGTGTACCGTAGTACACTTTAATTTCACTTCACATTGAAGCCTTTTGCCCACAACGACACCGTCCGAAAGGGTGTGACACTGAGTTTTCGGCGCCGCACCGATTTCCAAAAGTCGATTCTGCATTCCTTTTGGTGACTTTGGGGGCAATATCACACACTGTGAAAACAGCAAATCATCGAAATCTCCAATTATTCCTGCTGTAGAGTCATCGGAAGTGATGTGGTTGGAGATTTTGGCGAGTTGGAGTTTTCGGCAGAATACCAGCCTGGGTAATACCCACATGTGATGCTGGGCCTTCATGATTAAAAGACCTGAAATCCAATGAATGAAAGGGGCAGGCCAGGAATAATCAGACTGGGGAGAAAAACGCTAGATGATGCTGGATGTCTTCCAGCCAGGAAATGAGGCGGACTCTATCTGACTTGTTGCAGCTTCTAATGCACGTTGTGTGAAGCTCAAAGTGTGCAGTGAAATCAGTGTAAGCCCCCATTCACATCGGGCCGATTTGACATGTCAAATCACATGCCAAATCGAAGCCTTTTGCCCACAACAGCACCGTCCGATTGGGTGTGACACTGAGTTTTCGGCACCGCAGCGATCCCCAAAAGTAATTTCTGCACTCCTTTTGGCGACTTTGGGGGCAATTTCAATAGACATCTGTGCAGGAACCCAAATCGCCCCCGAACTCACACTAACATGCTTGTTTGAAATCATGCAATTTCAGCTGAACCCGGACCGCCCTCAGTGTGAATGAGGGCAAAGCCATTTTAATACAGAAGAGGAGCCGGTACACCTGTGCAAAACTGAAGGAAAGGCTGGAGCATGGGCATCTGCAAGGAGTGCCCCCCCAAAGGAAATTTCCTGCCCTGCTCTAAGAGGGGAATCTACGGGGATCCTGCTCTAAAGGGGGATCTATGGGGGACCCTGGCCTGGCCTGCTCTAAAGAGCGATCTATGGGGACTCTGCTCTAAAGGGGATCTAAGGGGACCCTGCTTTAAAGGGGGATCTATGGGGGACCCTGGCCTGGCCTGCTCTAAAGGGCGATCTATGGGGACCCTGCTCTAAAGGGGATCTATGGGGACCCTGCTCTAAAGGGGATCTATGGGGGACCCTGGCCTGTTCTGCTAAAGGGGGATCTATGGGGACCCTGGTCTGCCCTAAAGGGGGATCTATGGGGACCATGGCCCGCCCTAAAGGGATCTATGGGGATCCTGGCTTGCTCTAAAGGGGGTCATATTGGCTATCTATCTATCTATCTATCTATCTATCTATCTATCTATCTATCTATCTATCTATCTATCTATCTATCTATCTATCTATCTATCTATCTATCTATCTATCTATCTATCTATCTATCTATCTATCTATCTATCTATCTATCTATCTATCTATCTATCTATCTATATATATATATATATTCTTTGCAGGGAGTGCCTGGAGTACCTGGTGGTGCAGGAAAACCTGGTAGCATGGGGAATATAGGTGAAAACGTAAGACTAAAGGGGGATCTATGGGGACCCTGCTCTAAAGGGGATCCATGGGGGACCCTGGCCTGGCCTGCTCTAAAGGGGGATCTATGGGGGCGAAAAGGGTTGGAGCATGGGTGACCTTAAAATGATGCCCCCCCCCCCCTAAAAAAAGTTCAGTGGACACCCATGGGCTGGAGATCAGATTTACAAACAAGTCAGCAATTTAAACTCTAAGAGCCGGTTCACACTAATCCGACTAAGTAGCGCTCCTTGCTGTGCAATGGAACCGTCCTAATCAGAGCGACTCAAGTCGCTCCGACTTAGAAAAATGTTCCTGCACTAGTTTTGGGCTAAGTCGGAGCGACGTGCATTGACTTCTATTATGAGAAGTCGTTTGCAAGCCGCAATGAAGTCGTGCTGCACGGGCGACTTCAAAGTCGCCCCAAAGGCGGGGGGACTTTGAGTCGGATTAGTGTGAACCAGCTCTAATATTCCTTTAGGTAGAAGATACAAGGATAACTTACATTGTATTCATTTACACAACAAAGGAAGCAGAAAAGTAACACTGCTTAAAATAATGCCTTAAAACTCAAAATTCGGTACATTGCATGTTCACTTCTTATAATGTTTAGTATTCCCGTGTCTCTGGCGGGATGGCATTGCCGGGGGAAAATGCGGATTTATTTGTACAAATACCGTCTTTGCACCCTAAGCATTTTTATTCTACAAACAGTCGGATTTTCAAGCATTTTTAAACAAATATAATTGGACATATGGCGTATAACAGGCATATAATGGGTTTTAGACAGACTCCAAACTTGGCACATCTACCCCCACTTACTCCGCCTTTGATCCTAAATCTTGTGAATCTCATTTGCTGCTTCCCTTTGTGCCGGGCCCTGGTTAATGTCTATATATGTTTTCTGCAGAGTCTCTTTATTTCATATATCTTTTAAAATTAATTTAAAAAAGAGAGAGACATAAAACTTCATAAAGAACAAGATGGAAATTTTACATTTGCACACACTGTTTAATTTATATATATATATACATAGTGTGTATATGGAGATAGATAGATAGATAGATAGATAGATAGATAGATAGATAGATAGATAGATAGATAGATAGATAGATAGATAGATAGATAGATAGATAGATAGATAGATAGATAGATAGATAGATAGATAGATAGATAGATAGATAGATAGATAGATAGATAGATAGATAGATAGATAGATAGATAGATAGATAGATAGATAGATAGATAGATAGACTATATTTTCAAAAGTATTGGGACGCCTGCCTTTACACCCACGTGAACTTTAATGGCCTCCCAGTCTTAGTCCGTATGGTTCAATACTGAGTTGGCCCCCCCTTTGCAGCTATAACAGCTTCAACTCTTCTGGAAAGGCTGTCCACAAGGTGGACCTTGCTTTGTGCACTGTTGGCTCAGCCATGTTGGAACAGGAAGGGGCCATCGCCAAACTGTTCCCACAAAGTTGGGAGCATGAAATTCTCCAAAATGTCTTGGTATGCTGATTGCTGACGCCTTAAGAGTTCCCTTCACTGGAACTAAAGGGCCAACCCCTGAAAACAACCCCACACCATAATCCCCCCTCCACCAAATAATTTGGATCAGTGCACAAAGCAAGGTCCATAAAGACATGGATGAGCGAGTTTGGGGTGGAGGAACTTGACTGGCCTGCATAGAGTCCTGACCTCAACCCGATAGAACTCCTTTGGGATGAATAATAGCAGAGACTGCAAGCAAGGCCTTCTTGTCCGACATCAGTGCCTGACCTCACAAATGGACTTCTGGAAGAATGGTCAAACATTCCCATAGTCACACTCCTAAACCTTGTGGACAGCCTTGCCAGAAGAGTTGAAGCTGTTATAGCTGCAAAGGGTGGGCCAACTCAATATTAAACCCTACGGACTAAGACTGGGATGCCATTAAAGTTTATGTGTGTGTAAAGGCAGGCGTCCCAATACTTTTGGTAATATAGTGTAGATAGATAGATAGATAGATAGATAGATAGATAGATAGATAGATAGATAGATAGATAGATAGATAGATAGATAGATAGATAGATAGATAGATATGGATACAATAGATAGATAGATAGATAGATAGATAGATAGATAGATAGATAGATAGATAGATAGATAGATAGATAGATAGATAGATAGATAGATAGATAGATAGATAGATAGATAGATAGATAGAAATATAACCAATGACTGCGCCTAGGTGATAATTGCTTGTTTCCTGATACTGCTGTTATCTTATTGAGAATATCTCAATCACAAATATAGGCAAAAAAATATGACAGCGCTGTAAAGTGCAAAAGTTATAAATCCCACTGTGTGAAATCAAAAAAAAAAATACTGAATTAAAATTGAATCATAAAATATTACAGTGAATGTGACTTGTACCAAAATGTGAAAATAAAAATAAAAGGTTTTGGTGCGTCCATAAATGCCCACATGTAAACATGTAAATATGTAAATATGCCAAACTGATTCAGCAAATATATAATAAATGTAAGAAAAAAAATGCTACAATGTTTCCAAGAAATACCCACAAGGCCATACTAATGGTAAATGGTGGGTGTGGCAAAAATTGTGCTAACAGTAGGAGGGGCTTAAAATTTAAGTTTACATATATGGTGCAGGGTCAGGGGTTTGCAACATACAAAGTGCAGGGGTCAGGATTATGGAATATACAGGGTGCAGGACTCAGGAGTATGCAACAAACGGAGTGCAGGGGTCAGGAGTTTTCAACAGAGTTCAAGGGTCAGGAGTATGCAATGTATAGAGTGCAGGGGTCAGGATTATGCAGCATACAGAGGGCAGGGGGTCAGGAGTATGCAACGTACAGAGTGCAGTGGTCAGGAGTATGCAACGTACAGAGTGCAGTGGTCAGGAGTATGCAACAGAGTGCGGGGGTCGGAAGTATACAACAAACAGTATGCAGGGGTCAAGAGTATGCAACATACAGAGTGCAGGGGTCAGAAGTATGCAATAAACGAAGTGCAGGGGTCAGGGATATGCAATGTGCAGAGTGCAGGAGTCAGGAGTATGCAACAGAGTACAGGGGTCAGGACTATGCAACAAATAGGGGATCGGGGTCAGGAGTATGCAATGTACAGAGTCCAGGGTTCAGGAGTATGTAACATATAGAGTGCAGGAGTCAGGAGTATTCAACAAACAGAGTGCAGGGATCAGGAGTGACTGTTGGAAGTCATTTAATATTACTCTGCCTGCTCCAAAATCAAAAAAGAAGTATTCCCTCTGCCCCAGGCCCTCCTGCTGGACTAATAGAGTTTGAAGCTGGTATAGGAACGCCGGCTCCACCCCCCTATCAGTGGCCCTGCACGTAGACATTAATATTTAATTACACCTTCATAGGTATGTACTGTATATGATACATATTGTACATACAGAATATGAAATGATACATTTTTTTAATCCAAATGATGAAATGATACATAGAAAAAAAAGAAAACCTACAGATGGAAAGGGTCTTCTGTGAATCATAGTGCGCGGGAGTTGGCCGCAGAGAAGCCATCATTTTCCTGAGAAGCATAAACTAACAAATGTTCCCTTTCTAATCATTGTTGGTTGTGGGATGAAAGATGCGATTGTCTGGAGGCAGTGAATATAGAATGCGTGCTGGCGTTGGGTTCAGAGGTCCCTCCATGCAAAGCCTGCCCTTCTCTCTGGCACTGCATCCTTTGTATAGAATTTTTTGGCAGCTATCTCTTTGCTTGTCGGCTACCTGCCAGGGCAGCTGCTTCTGTAGAAAGTGTCTGCCGAGCCTACGAAGCGTCACTCAGCAACCAGTCTCTCTCCACGGGGCCCCTTTCTAAGATAACAAAAAGCCGTGCCCTTTAAGTTGTGCCATCCCAATGAATCGGCGGCTCTTCCATTGCATTGGGACATGTTGGTGTAAATAATATATCAGTCACTTGATCGGGGACGATCTAAGCGATGGCTGTCTTTGATACAAGCTTTGGATGACAGTGGCAGAAATATGTAGTTTGGGGTTCTAAAATGGGGTGTGGAAAAAAAAATCAAAAGTGATATGAATAAAGATTGGCCATAGATGGGACGATTTCTCACCAACAATGACAATAGTTGGGATAACAGTGAATTCTACAATGACCTCCAAATCTGGCTGCATCCTCATTTGGTGACCCTGCCAATGGTATTTATTCCCATTGAATTCCCTCTTGTAGAAGAGTCAATTAAATAGATAAGGATAGGGGCAGAATGGTTGACATGGGATGAGAATGCACATGGAGGTTGATATAGAAAAGACAGGGAGGATGACATAGAAATGGAGAGGCAGGGAGGATGACATAGAAATGGAGAGGCAGGGAGGACGACATAGAAATGGAGTGGAAGGGAGGATGACATAGAAATGGAGAGGCAGGGAGGATGGCATAGAAATGGAGAGGCAGGGAGGATGGCATAGAAATGGAGAGGCAGGGAGGATGACATAGAAATGGAGAGGCAGGGAGGATGACATAGAAATGGAGAGGCAGGGAGGACGACATAGAAATGGAGTGGAAGGGAGGATGACATAGAAATGGAGAGGCAGGGAAGATGGCATAGAAATGGAGAGGCAGGGAGGATGGCATAGAAATGGAGAGGCAGGGAGGATGACATAGAAATGGAGAGGCAGGGAGGATGGCATAGAAATGGAGAGGCAGGGAGGATGACATAGAAATGGAGAGGCAGGGAGGACGACATAGAAATGGAGTGGAAGGGAGGATGGCATAGAAATGGAGAGGCAGGGAGGATGGCATAGAAATGGAGAGGCAGGGAGGATGGCATAGAAATGGAGAGGCAGGGAGGATGGCATAGAAATGGAGAGGCAGGGAGGACGACATAGAAATGGAGTGGAAGGGAGGATGACATAGAAATGGAGAGGCAGGGAGGATGACATAGAAATGGAGAGGCAGGGAGGATGGCATGGAAATGGAGAGGCAGGGAGGATGGCATAGAAATGGAGAGGCAGGGAGGATGACATAGAAATGGAGAGGCAGGGAGGATGGCATAGAAATGGAGAGGCAGGGAGGATGGCATAGAAATGGAGAGGCAGGGAGGATGGCATAGAAATGGAGAGGCAGGGAGGATGGCATAGAAATGGAGAGGCAGGGAGGACGACATAGAAATGGAGTGGAAGGGAGGATGACATAGAAATGGAGAGGCAGGGAGGATGGCATGGAAATGGAGAGGCAGGGAGGATGGCATAGAAATGGAGAGGCAGGGAGGATGGCATAGAAATGGAGAGGCAGGGAGGACGACATAGAAATGGAGTGGAAGGGAGGATGACATAGAAATGGAGAGGCAGGGAGGACGACATAGAAATGGAGTGGAAGGGAGGATGACATAGAAAGGGAGAGGCAGGGGAGATGACATAGAAATGGAGAGGCAGGGAGGATGGCATAGAAATGGAAAGGCAGGGAGGACGACATAGAAATGGAGTGGAAGGGAGGATGACATAGAAATGGAGAGGCAGGGAGGATGACATAGAAATGGAGAGGCAGGGAGGATGGCATAGATATGGAGAGGCAGGGAGGATGACATAAGAATGGAGAGGCAGGGAGGATAACACAGGAATGGTAGATTCGGGAAGGATGACATTGGGATGGTAGAGGCAGGGAGGATGACATAGAATTGGAGAAGCAGGGAGTATGACATAGAAATGGAGAAGCAGGGAGGATGACATAGGAATGGTATGTTCAGGGATGATGATGTGGGATGGTAGGGGGAAGGAGGATGATGTGGGATGGTTGAGATAGGGAGGATAACATAGGAATGGTAGATTCGGGGAGGATGATGTGGGATGGTAGAGATAGGGAGGATAACATAGGAACGATAGATTCAGGGAGGTTGACATAAGAATGAAGATTTAGAGAGAATAATGTGGGATGGTAGAGGCAAGGAGGGTGATGTGGGATGGTAAAGGCAGGGAGGATAACAAAAGAATGGTAGATTCAGGAAGGATGATGTGGGATTGTAGAGGTCAGAGAGGATAACATTGCAATAGTAGAGGCAGGGAGCCAGACATATGAATGGTACAGGCAGGGAGGATGACATGGGAATGCTAGAAGTAGGGATGATGACCTAGGAATGGAAGATTCAGGGAGGATGATGTGGGATGGTAGAGTCATGGAGGATGACATATGAATGGTAGAGGCAGGGAGGATGATATAGGAATGGTAGAGGCAGGGAGGATGACATGGGAATGCTAGAAGTAGGGATGATGACCTAGGAATGGAAGATTCAGGGAGGATGATGTGGGATGGTAGAGTCATGGAGGATGACATATGAATGGTAGAGGCAGGGAGGATGATATAGGAATGGTAGAGGCAGGGAGGATGACATGGGAATGCTATAAGTAGGGATGATGACCTAGGAATGGAAGATTCAGGGAGGATGATGTGGGATTGTAGAGTCATGGAGGATGACATATGAATGGTAGAGGCAGGGAGGATGATATAGGAATGGTAGAGGCAGGGAGGATGATATAGGAATGGTAGAGGCAGGGAGGATGACATAGGAATGCTAGAAGTAGGGATGATGACCTAGGAATGGAAGATTCAGGGATGATGATATGGGATGGTAGAGTCATGAATGATGACATATGAATGGTAGAGGCAGGGAGGATGACATGGGAATGCTAGAAGTAGGGACGATGACCTAGGAATGGTAGATTCAGGGAGGATGATGTGGGATGGTAAAGTCATGGAGAATGACATACAGTGGCAACTCTAGGAACAATATATAGGGGGGGGGGGGGGCACATAAGATACCACAGTCAAAACTGGGGGGCACTCAAAATTTTCACCACTATATCATACCACCGAAAAAAACGAAATCTGCATATACATATAAATAAGGTTACAAAATACGAGAGTAATGCAGCATACGATACCTTTTTTATTGTACTAACCTAACACTAACCTAAAGACAAGCTTTCAAGAGTTTTTCTTTCTTCCTCAGGTATTGCTTCAGACCTGAGAAAGAGGAAAACTCTCAAAAGCTTTTCTTTATAGTTTAAAACAATTTCAGCAAACATTTTACGCAGTAAAAAAAACCCTAGTATTGGTGCCAGTTTACGCAGTAATAACCCCTTGTATTGGTGCGAGTTTACGCAGTAATAGCCCCTAGTATTGGTGCCACTTTAAGCAGTAATAGCCCCTAGTAATGGTGACAGTTTATACAGTAATAAACCCTAGTATTTTGCCAGTTTATGCAGTAATAGCCCCTAATATTGGTGCCAATTTACGCAGTAATAAAGCCTAGTATTGCTACCAGTTTAGGCAGTAATAAAGCCTAGCATTGGTGCCACTTTACGCAGTAATAAAGCCTAGTATTAGTGCCAGTTAAAACAGTATTAAAGCCTAATATTAATGCCAGTTTATGCAGTGATAAAGCCTAGTATTGATGCCAGTTTATGCATCAATAAAGCCTAGTATTAGTGTCAGTTTACGCGGTAATAAAGCCTAGTATTGGTGCCAGTTTACGCAGTAAAAAAGCCTAGTATTGGTGCCAGTTTACGCAGTAATAAAGTCTAGTATTGATGCCATGGAGGAGGAGGTAGGGAAGAATAGTGAGGCCTGCCGACCACAGTGATGAAAGTTTTAAGGCCAGCCGCGACAGTGGCAGCAGTCTTAACACTTTTATCAACTTCATGGGAGATCTTTATGATCTCCCCGTGGGTCTCCTGATGCACTACTGTACAGCACACCTCTACATCCGGGACTCCTTCCCTCCACCACAGACCGTGGTGAAACTAAGGGGGAAGGCTGCGACAGCGCACCTCTCCATCCGGGACTCATGCCTCTACAGCACGGGTGCCCAACCTTTTGAGGAGTGAGGGCCACTTTAGCGACTTGGTAACCGGTCGTGGGCCACAGTGAGCAGAGCGGGCAGATGACAGGTCCGTGTCCACTCAACTTATGCAGAGCAGACACGGACACAGCCTGCTCTACTCTATGGGCCCCTGATCTGATCTGCCCAGACAGAAGGGGACTGATCCCTTTCTGTTTTTTGTTAAGTGGATCGGTTTGGAGATAGGCAGGTGTAAACGGACACAAGTCCGTTTACATCTGCTGCTCTCTAAAGGGGAATGGAGGGTCGGATTGGGTCCACCTGAAAAAAAGACAAGCTGACCCGATCGGACCGATTGGGTGAAAGGGGCCAAAGGCTGTGGTTTACCTGCACCTCAACTGACCTCAATCTTCACTTCTTCCTCAGGATACCTGCAGGTATTGCTGGCTGCTGCTGTCCCCCAGGCCGGTATGGCTGGTGGCTGCTGCTGGCTGTCCTCCTGGACTGGTACTGCTGGCGTGTACTGCTGGCTGGTACTGCTGACCGGTACTGGTGGTGAGTACTGCTGGTGGGTACTGCTGGCTGGTACTGTTAGTGGGTACTGCTGGCTGGTACTGCTGGTGGGTACTGCTGGCTGGTACTGTTGGTGGATACTGCTGGCTGGTACTGCTGGTGGATACTGCTGGCGGGTACTGCTGGCTGGATACTGCTGGTGGGTACTGCTGGCTGGTACTGTTGGCTAGTACTGCTGGTGGGTACTGCTGGCGTGTACTGTTGGTGGGTACTGCTGGTGCGTACTGCTGGTGCGTACTGCTGGTGCATACTGCTGGCTGGTACTGCTGGTGGGTACTGCTGGCTAGTAATGCTGGTGGGTACTGCTGGCTTGTACTGTTGGCTGGTACTGCTGGTGGGTACTGCTGGCTGGTACTGGTGGTGGATACTGGTGGTGGGTACTGTTGGTGGATATTGCTGGCTTGTACTGTTGGTGGGTACTGCTGGCTGGTACTGGTGATGGATAATGCTGGCTGGTACTGGTGGTGGGTACTGTTGGCTGGTACTGCTGGCTCCTCTGAGACACCAATGCAGATGTGACAGGAGTGGCATGCAGCTGCAGTAGAGAGCAGAGCCAATGCTTACTGTATCTCTCCTGTCACAAGCGGAGTGCATTTGGTATCACTCCGCCTGTGACAGTAGCCGGAACTATACAGGAAGCATCAGCTCCGTTCTTCACAGTGATGCTCGGGGGTGAAGATCCCACAATCTGGGCTTACCGACCCACCCTCCCAGAGCAGGAGGTGGTGCTGGGATCCTGTTGGGGGGCACAGCATAATGTTGGGGGGGGGGCAGAATGGCCCCCTCTGCCCCCCCCCCCCCCAGTGACACCACTGATGACATAAATTTGGTAGAGACAGGGAGGATAACATAGGAATGGTAGAGATAGGGAGGATAATGGAAAGGGATATCTAAGGCATATCTGAAATGAAACAACCTCCACTACTGTTAATCACAGCCAGTAAGCCAATGAGAAGGAAGGGGTTGGGACCAAGCCGCGCTCTGTGTCTGAATGGACAGACAGAGCAGCAGCTTGGGAGTCAGCCAGCTCGGGTGCCCCCATAGCAAGCCGCTTGCTATGGGGGCAGGAGGGAGGGGCCAGGAGCATCGGCAGGGGACCTGAGAAGTGGAGGATCTGGGCTGCTCTGTGCAAAACCACTGTGCAGAGCAAGTAAATATAACATGTTTGTGATTTTAAAAAAAAAACATTACCCTCTGGGTGATCTCTGTACATGAGTGAGTCTAATGGGAGTGGTTTCATATTATTAGTCAGCTGTGCAGCTGCAGGGCACTAATGAGGAAAGCTGCAGGGTCTGCATCCCTTTAGACGTGTTCTTATTGGAAGTTTTTCACCAAAAATGACATTTTTGTTGCAGGGGGTGCCAGAAATCTGACTTGTATCTTAGGCAGACTTCTGAGAAAATTGGTGAGCCAATCACACAAGTAGGGAATTATGTTTCTGGGGGTGTGGTCAGTATACATTCTGTGTACAGAAAAATTCCAGGTAGCCATATTGCATTGCATTTTCAGAAAATGACAGAGCTGCAGATTGAAAAGGAAGGGTAATTTTAAATAACATTCAATTACAATATGACTTGTATCGCAACTGTATACGCTATATTATTGTTTCTTTGTGTTGCACTGCCCCATTGGGAGCTGCTGAGAATGGATTCCCCAGGGTTTTGAGGACATCTAACTGCGGTGTGTGCAGCAAGGCCGCTGCTTCACTTTGCCACTGAGGTGAAGATTTAAAGGTGAACCATACTTGAGGTTTCTCTTCAGGGTCTAACTTGACACCCCCTTTCTTACTTGCTGTGAATGCTGGCTCCTGTCCACTGACTCTCCCTGGAGTGGTCCCCTTCCTGGGCAGACCCCTGGCAAGCCCCCTGGTACTCATGGACACTGTTTTTCCTCAGGGTGCTCTGCCCCTTCTCCACCGTCAGTTTCCTCTGCACCACACAGCTCAGCACCACATTTCTGGTCCACTAGGCTGACTGCCTGTGACCACTTTCCACTCTGACAGGAGGAGAGACAGCCGTCACCCTCCTCCTGGGACCTGGCTTCCCACCAAAAGACATCTTGTCACATGTACTCTTGGCTTTTATGACCAATCCCAGGATGCACCACTGTTGTGCCCTCCCACTGGGACATCTACAAAAGACAGTGATAAAGCGTTTTCTCCAATTAACAGGAAGTGATAAACCATTAAAGAGCATCCTAAGGCTCACTATATTATGAATATCGTGGTTCCATCCATCTCAAGTCATCATTCGCAGGCACTTACACGACCCCTGTAGTCTATCCAGGTCCAGCAAAAGTTGAAGACCTTGTTAAATACTATGGAGGACTATTAGATGTGTGTGCTGCCTACGTTTCACTATAATGCGTCAGGGTGATAACAGGAGCACAATTGGTAGGCAGTGATACAGCGTTGTTACCCTATAACAGAAAGTAATAAACCATTGAAGAGCATCCTAAAGCTCACTCCATCATGCATATTATGTGGCTCTCTCCTTTACAAGTCATCGTTCTCATGTAGTCTATCCAGGTCCATAAAAAGTTGAAGAGCTTGTTAAATACTATGGAGCACTAGGAGTTGCTGGTGCTGCCTAATTCTCCACCAGAATGTAACAGAGAGACACTGCAGGAGCGCAACTGGGAGACAGTGATAGAACGTCATCACCCCATAACAGAGTGTGATAAACTATTGAAAAGCATCCTAGGGCTCACTCCATCATGCATATCACGTGGTTCTCTAAAGTCATAGTTCTCCTGCACTCCCACTGCCTAATGTGCTCTATCCAGGCCCACCAAAAGGTGAAGAGCTTGTTAATACTATGGAGGACTATTAGATGGATGTGTTGCCTACGTTTCCACTATAATGTGACAGGCTGATAACACAGGAGCACAACTGGTAGACATTGATAGAGCATTATGTAAAGGATAGAAGAGACATACTAAGGGTCCCACTATTGCCCCATCCCTGAAAGTGCATTTAAAGAGAGAAAAGAGAGGGATGAGGGAATCCCACAGTATACTGGGGTCTCTCAGCCTCTCAAACAGGTTGGGACTTTTAAAGGCTAATAGTGAGTATTGATCCTGATGGAAATAAATACAACAATTCTCTAAAAAATATAGATCATTTATTTTACATAGACGTACAAAAGTGTATCAATGAACATGTGTTCAATAAACATAATAAATACATGTGCAAAAGACAGTATAGGTTACCCACTGGAACCCCAAAGCCTCTATAATCTGAGGCGGTCCATATATAATGTCTGACAGATCATGATAAAATCATGATACCAATTCATGCAAACATGGGGTACACTAGTGGTCAATGTGGAATTGCAACGCGTTTCGCTCAAGTCGCTTCCTAAGACGATTCCTGTAACCTTGTCTATCGAGCAGACACTATAAGTATGCTTCATCTCTAGGTCAAGGTGAGATATCCGATTCATATGAAAACGTGTCACATATGGCTCCAACGGTTTGACCCTTGTTAGCCGCCAAGCACAGATTGATATATCAATATCCGTTTATTGCAAAGGAATCATCCAGTGCGTCCCCGCTTTACAGCATATACTAGAAGTGAAATTAGATTGCCAAAGAAGGAGCCCGGTCACGACCGATACTACCAACAGCCTCTCCTCGTGGTGCTCACGCCGTCTCTATAATCTAAAGTCATAGTTCTCCTGCACTCCCACTGCCTTATGTGCTCTATCCAGGCCCACCAAAAGGTGAAGAGCTTGTTAATACTATGGAGGACTATTAGATGTATGTGTTGCCTACGTTTCCACTATAATGTGACAGGCTGATAACACAGGAGCACAACTGGTAGACATTAATAGAGCATTGTCACCCTATAAAAGGAAGTGATAAGCCATAAAAGGGCTTCCTAAGGCTCACTCCATCATGTACACCATGTGGTTCTCGTCATCATTCTCTTGCACTTCCACTGCCTACTGAGCTCTATACAGGTCCACCAAAAGTTGAAGAGCTTTTAAAATACTACGGAGAACTATGAGTTACTTGTGCTACCTAAGTCTCCACCAGAATGTAACGATTCCGAGAGACAATGTAGGAGCGCAACTGGGAGACAGTGATAGAGCATCGTCACCGCAAAACAGAGTGTGATAAACCATTGAAGAACATCCTACATCATGCATATCACGTGGCTCTCTCCATCTTCTCAAATCATAGTTCTCAAGCACTAACACTGCCTCCTATAATCCATCCAGGTCCACCAA
The DNA here is from genome assembly GCF_965119305.1 of Pelophylax lessonae. Classification (NCBI taxonomy): domain Eukaryota; kingdom Metazoa; phylum Chordata; class Amphibia; order Anura; family Ranidae; genus Pelophylax; species Pelophylax lessonae. The sequence goes on along the minus strand of NC_138775.1, from coordinate 282,574,369 downwards.
AAGGTGAAGGCCTTCAAGGACTACTAGATGCATGTGCTCCCTAAATTTCCACTATAATCTGACAGGGTGATAAGTCAGGAACACAAATGGAAGACAGTAATAAAGCGTTGTCACCCTAAAACAGAAACTGATAAACCATTGAAGAACATCCTAAGGCTCACTCCATTGTGCATATCAGGTTCTCTCCATCTCAAATCATCCTTCTCCCGCGCTTCCACTGCCTACTGGGCTCTATCTAGGCCCATCAAAAGGTTTTGTGCTGCCCTAGGCCTGACTAAACTTGTGCACCCCCTAATTTAAATATGACCCACCCCTTCCTGTAAAGGCCACAGCCCTTCCTGTTTATGACCCGCCCTGTCATCTTTAAACCACAGACCACAGCCACAGTCTATCAGTGCAGCCTCATCAGTTTCCATAAGTTCAGCCTCATCAGTGCCCATCAGTGTACCCTCATCAGTGCCCATCAGTACAGCATATCAGTTCTGCCTTATCAGTGCAGCCTCATTAGTGCCCATCAGTGCAGTTTATCAGTACCCACCATTGCCGCCTCATCAGTGGCCATTAGAGCAGCATATTAGTGCCCATCAGTACAGCCTATTAGCACTTATCAGTGCAGCATATGAGTGCCCATCAGTGCCTGGGGGCAGAGGGGAGTAGGCGGAGCATTTGGCTGCAGTGCCACACTTATTAGCATTGGCAGACATCGGGCCAGTTGTGTTAAGTGTGGTCGGCAGCCTGCGGTCTGTCTGAATGTCCTGACCGGCCGGTATTATCATACTGGTAAGTAGCAGTGTGACCGCTTTATGGGGGTACCAGACTGATTTGCCTCCTGGACCCTGCCCTCCGCCCAACTCACCACATAAGACTGGCACTATACTAAAAGTGTAGCGCAAGCCGGCGGGGACACTTTTCGTGCCGGGAGGAGGCTGTTTTTTTTTCCGGGGAGGGTGCAGCTTTTTGCTGCCCCCCCTGCAAAGTGCCGCCCTAGGCCTGGGCCTTGTTGGCCTAGGCCAAGATACAGCACTGACGAGTGTGTTAAATACTATGGTGACTGCCTAAGGCTAGTCATACATTATACAATTTTCTTATTCAATTTCCTTTAGATTTACCTTCAACTATGTAGTGCAAGGGCCTGCCTGATTGCATACAAATTGAAAGGGTTTACATTTTGTCCTCATATTGTATGGTTTTGGTAAATCTAAAGGAAAATTGTAGAAGAAAGTTGTAAATTGTATTGCCAGCCCAAGTCTCCATGAGAATGTGACAGGGTGACAATGCAGGAGCGAAACTGGGAGACAGGCAGAGCCTTGTCACCCCATAACAGGGAATCCCTAAACAAGGACCTTTATGGCAGGATTTCCAGGTTTTATTTCTTCGTCACCGCAAAACAGAGTGTGATAAACCATTGAAGAACATCCTACATCATGCATATCATGTGGTTCTCTCCATCTCAAGTCATAGTTCTCCGGCACTAACACTGCCTCCTATAATCCATCTAGGTCCACCAAAAGGTAAAGGCCTTAAATACTATGGAGGACTGTTAGATGCGTGTGCTCCCTAAGTTCCCACTATAATCTGACAGGGTGATAAGTCAGGAACACAAATGGTAGACAGTAATAAAGCGTTGTCACCCTATAACAGGAACTGATAAACCATTGAAGAACATCCTAAGGCTCACTCCATCGTGCATATCAGGTTCTCTCCATCTCAAGCCATCCTTCTCCTGCACTTCCACTGCCTACTGGGCTCTATCTAGGCCCATCAAAAGGTGAAGAGTGTATTAAATACTATGGGGGACTGCCTAAGGCTGGTCATTCATTTTTCAATTTTCTTATTCAATTTCCTTTAGATTTACCTTCAACTATGTAGTGGAAGGGCCTGCCTGATTGCATGCAAATTGAAAGTGTTTACATTTTGTCCTCATATTGTGTGGTTTTGGTAAATCTAAAGGAAAATTGTAGAAGAAAGTTGTAAATTGTATTGCCAGCCTAAGTCTCCATGAGAATGTGACAGGGTGACAATGCAGGAGCGACACTGGAAGACAAGCAGAGCCTTGTCACCCCATAACAATAAGTCCCTAAACAAGGACCTGTATGGCAGGATTTCCAGGTTTTATTTCATCATCACCGCAAAACAGAGTGTGATAAACCATTGAAGAACAGCCTACATCATGCATATCATGTGGTTCTCTCCATCTCAAGTCATAGTTCTCTGGCACTAACACTGCCTCCTATAATCCCTCCAAGTCCACCTAAAGGTGAAGGCCTTAAATACTATGGAGGACTATTAGATGCATGTGCTCCCTAAAGCCTCGTACACACGCCACGAATTTCCGCCAACCGCTCGTCCTTCTTTTGTCCAGAGTGGTGTCTGTTGGTTGGAATGTGCTCTAGACTGCACACGAATTTTCCCGTACGACAGAATTCTACTTCAGAAGTGATGTCATGTGTTGGATTGTTTTGTATGTGTTCTTTCATCTCTGAGCATGCCTAGTCTTGCTCATAAGATTTTTCCCCATCGAAATCTGTACTGACTGCACGAAAATCGGACGTGTTTTGACGGAGGACAAAAATTTTATAGCCTACACACCAGGATTTTTTCGGCCGAAAAGTCGGAGTCAGCACCATACTAACAAGCCGAAAATCGGCAAATCGGTCGTCGGATGAAAATTCCCGGCCGAATTTCCACTCGTGTGTACGGGCCTTAAGTTTCCATGAGAATGTGACAGGGTGACAATGCAGGAGCGAAACTGGAAGACAGGCAGAGCCTTGTCACCCCATAACAGGAAGTCCCTAAACAAGGACCTTTATGGCAGGATTTCCAGGTTTTATTTTATTGGAAGCTGCAGAAAAAATAAAAAATTAACAATGAGACATGAGATTCCAACAATTGGATTTAATTTATTTGTTTGATGTTTTTGCTTTGTTATATTGTTCTGCAAAACCATTCCTTTTGTGATCCGTTTCTTGCGCACATTACACAACAGTATTTTTTTTTTGTCTTTTTCCATGGCCTCAGTTGAGGCCATCAAACTGGATCTGCATTATTTACCAATACACAAAAGTATTGTCATATCACACATCGTGAAATGGACTCCAAAAACACCATCTGGCATTTGGGAACGCGCAGGGTAGGGAATGTGAGAAGCGACTATACTATACCACTCTGACTGGGACTCACCGCTCACAAATTTCACTGCCAAGAAAAGGTGAGAGCCCGTAAGCTCCATGGCAGAGTTTTTTTACTTCTTTTTTTTTCCATGCTGCTTTATTCCCCAGGCAGCAGGAGAAATATTACAACGGCCTTGATCATCCCTCCAAGAAATAAAAAAAAAAAAAGATGAAAACTTCAAATGGGAACCAAATTAAACAAATCTACTTTGCAGGATTGCGGATGTCAGCAAGTGAACTCAAACTAAGCTTATTGGGTAAAAAAAAAAAAAAAAAATCAATCAGGATATTTAGGTTAGAAAAAAAAAAAAAAAGATTGATTCCGGCAAGGAGGGGATTTGTAACGATTACGGTATCCTTAGCCTTATCCAAGAACTCATTTGCACAGCTCTTATTAATTCGCCCTAAATTGCAAAGCCATATTGAGAGACGTATCTGACTCTCGTTAAAACTGTTTATTTTAAGCAATCTCTAATGCAAAAACAGGAAATGAGCACTTGAAAACACTTTAGCAATTTGAGGTATTGACTGCGCAATGAGGATATCATTACAATTTAACTGCTTGTCCCCGCTGTATATAACGACTTGACAGTCTGCTTTTTGGATGGGTGGTAAAGAGATACATTGGAACTGAAAGGCAATATACATTTAAAGAGACCCTATTCATTAACATTTTTTGTAGTTTTTTAAAATAATTTTTTAACTTTTTTTTAAATTAATTTTATACATTTTCATATTTAGCTTTTTGGATAGGTGGTAAAGAGATGCAGGGTAACTAAAAAGGAATATATATTTAAAGGGTGCCTATCCATGAACATTTCTCAGTATTTCTTTTATTTTTTTTTTATTAATTTCATACATTTTAATATTTAACTTTTTGGATAGGTGGTAAAGACATACATGGCAACTAAAAAGGAATATATATTTAAAGAGGCCATATCCATGAACATTTCTCAGTATTTTTCTTATTTTTTTTTATTAATTTTATACATTTTAATATTTAGCTTTTTGGATAGGTGGTAAAGAGATGCATGGTAACTAAAATGGAATATATTTTTAAAGGGGCCCTATCCATGAACATTTGTCAGTATTTTTTATTAATTGTATACATTTTAATATTTAGCTTTTTGGATAGGTGGTAAAGACATACATGGCGACTAAAAAGGAATATATATATTTAAAGAGGCCATATCCATGAACATTTCTCAGTATTTTTCTTATTTTTTTTTAATAAATTTTAATATTTAGCTTTTTTTGGATAGGTGGTAAAGAGATGCCTGGTAACTAAAAGGAATATATATTTAAAGGGGCCCTATCCATGAACATTTCTCAGTATTTTTTTATTCATTTTTTTATTCATTTTATACATTTTCATATTTAGCTTTTTGGATAGGTGGTAAAGAGATGCATGGTAACTAAAAAGGAATACCTATTTAAAGGGACCCTATCCATGAACATTTCTCAGAATTTTTTTTATTTTTTTTTTATTAATTTTATACATTTTAATATTTAGCTTTTTGGATAGGTGGTAAAGAGATGCATAGTACTAAAAAGGAATATATATTTAAAGGGGCCCTATCCTTAAACATTTCTCAGTATTTTTTCATGTTTTTTTATTAATTTTATACATTTTAATATTTCGCTTTTTGGATAGGTGGTAAAGAGATGCACGGTAACTAAAAAGGAATATCTATTTAAATGGGCCCTATCCATGACCATTTCTCAGTATTTTTTTTATTTTTTTTTTATTCGTTTTATTCATTTTAATATTTCGCTTTTTGGATAGGTGGTAAAGAGATACATGGCAACTAAAAAGGAATATATCTTTAAAGGGGCCCTATCCATGAACATTTCTCAGTATTTTGTTATTTATTTTTATTCATTTTATACATTTTAATATTTAGCCTTTTGGATAGTGTGTAAAGAGATGCATGGTAACTAAAAAGGAATACTGTTTGAAAAGGACCATTTTTCAGTATATTTTAATTGATTTTAAATAATTTTTTACATTTTATTATTTGATCTTTTGAAATGGGTGGTAAAGTGATGTATATTGTAACTAAAAAGGAATATATATCTCAGTATTTTTTTTATTTATTTTTAATAATTTTATAAATTTTAATATTCAGCTTCTTGGATAGGTGGTAAAGAAATCCAGGCAGTCCCTGAGTTACAAACGACTCATACTTACAAACAGAGGCAGCGCGACGTCACGCTGGTCCTGAAAACCCCCGGGTGGCCATCCTGCTGCATGCTGCCACCTAGTGTCTGGTGGACCTGTCAGCAATCCCACATCACTGCATGGCCAGCTAACCCTTCCTTATGCTATCCAAAACTTAAAAATATTTTTTGGCTGGAGTTACACTTAAAAAATGTACCTGTTGCAACTTGTATAAGATTCAACTTAAGAACAAACCTACAGAACCTATCTTGTTCATAACCACGGGACTGCCTTTACATGGTAACTTAAAGAAACATATATTTAAGGGAACTCATTCTTTAACATTTCTCAGTAGTTTATTTATTTCGTTATTTATTTTTAATAATTTTAATATTTAATATAGATGGGTGGTAAAGGGGTACATTGTAACTAAAAGGCAATATACACACAATTTAGGGACCCTATTCATTAACATTTTTTTTTTACTTTTATTTTTCACAATTTTTTACAGTATACTATACAGAAAAATATACTATTAAATGTATCCCTATGTCTGTTAGCTAAATGAGTGGAACTCCAACACTTTTTAGGGCCCATTCAGACGCATGGCAATGCACAGAGCTTTGTGCAGTGCATTGTGTTGACAAGTGCAAAGGGTTTAATGATTACAGGAATGGGGGATAATGAAAGATATTGTGTTTGATGGCATAAAACTGTTTTGGTTGAAAGAATTACATTTCCATACCTGGGAACTTGCCGGCTTTGGCCCAGTGATGCTGGCTTTTCTGTGAGGTCAAGCAACGTACATTAATGACCAGTAACAGGCCAGACAAATGGGAAGGGACATTGAAATACATGGATGGGGGGGGGGGGGGGGATTAGGAAAGATATTGTTTGATAGCATTGGATGTTTCTGTTGGAAAATTTTTATTGCCATACCTGGGAACTGGCCGGCTTTAGCCCAGAGATGTCGGCTTTTCCATGAGGTCAAGCAACGTGACTAGTAACAGGCCAGGCAAGTGTGAAGGGGCCCTGAAATACAGGAATGGGGAATTGGGAAAGAGATTGTTGGATAGTGTTGGCTGTTCCTGTTGGAAAGTTTTTATTGCCATACCTGGGAACTTGACGGCTTTGACCCTGAGATGCTGGCTTTTCTGTGAGGTCAAGCAACGTACATTAATGACCAGTAACAGGCCAGACAAATGGGAAGGGACATTGAAATACATGGATGGGGGGGATTAGGAAAGATATTGTTGGATAGCATTGGATGTTTCTGTTGGAAAATTTTTATTGCCATTCCTGGGAACTTGCCGGCTTTGGCCAAGAGATGCCGGCTTTTCAATGAGGTCAAGCAACATATATTAATGACTAATAACAGACCAGACAAGTGTAAAAGGGCTCTGAAATACAGGATGGGGGATTAAGAAATATATTGTTGGATAGCATTGGAGGTTTCTGTTGGAAGAATTTTATTGCCATACCTGGAAACTTGCCGGCTTTGGCCCGGAGATGCCAGCTTTTCCACGAGGCCGAGCAACGTATATTAACAACCAGTTACACCAAAAAATTTGAAGGGACTTTCAAATACAGGATTGGGGGTTTCGAAAAGAGATTGTTGGAAAGCGTTGGCTGTTCCTGTTGGAAAGTTTTTATTGCCATACCTTGGAACTTGCCCGCTTTAGCCCAGAAATTCCGGCTTTTCCATGAGGTCAAGCAACATAACAGGCCAGGCAAGTGTGAAGAGGCTCTGAAATACAGGAATTGGGGATTAGGAAATATATTGTTGGATAGCATTGGATGTTTCTGTTGAAAAAAATGTTATTGCCATACCTGGAAACTTGCCAGCTTTGGCCCAGAGATGCCAGCTTTTCAATGAGGTCGAGCAATGTATATTAACAACCAACATATACCAGACAAATGGGATAGGGCTCTCAAATACATGATTGGGGGTTTAGAAAAGAGATTGCTGAATAGCATTGGCTGTTCCTGTGGGAAAGTTTTTATTGCCAAACCTTGGAACTTGCCGGCTTTAACCCAGAAATGCCGGCTTTTCCATGAGGTCAAGCAATGTATCAGGCCAGGCAAGTGTGAAGAGGCTCTGAAATACAGGATTTGGGGATTAGGAAAGAGATTGTTGGATAACGTAGACTGTACCTGTTGGAAAGTTTTTATTGCCATATCTGAGAACTTTCCGGCTTTGGCCCAGAGATGCCGGCTTTTCCATGAGGTCAAGCAATGTGACTAGTAACAGGCCAGACAAGTGTAAAGGGGCTCTGAAATACAGGATGGGGGGGATTAGGAAATATATTGTTGGATAGCATTGGATGTTTCTGTTGGAAAAATGTTATTGCCATACCTGGAAACTTGCCAGCTTTGGCCCAGAGATGCCAGCTTTTCAATGACGTTAAGCAACAAATATTAACAACCAGTTACACCAGACAAATGTGAAGGGGCTTTCAAATACAGGAATGGTGGTTTTGAAAAGAGATTGTTGGATAGCTTTGGCTGTTCCTGTTGGAAAGTTTTTATTGCCATACCTTTGGAACTTTCCGGCTTTAGGCCAGAGATGTTGGCTTTTCCATGAGGTCAAGCAACGTGACTAGTAACAGGCCTGACAAGTGTAAAAGGGCTCTGAAATACAGGATGGGGGGGGGGGGGTAGGAAATATATTGTTGGGAAGCATTGGATGTTTCTGTTGGAAAATTTTTATTTTCATACCTGGAAACTTGCCAGCTTTGGCCCAGAGATGCCAGCTTTTCACTCTTTTTTTTTTGGTGACAATTGGTTATACTGATTGAAAACAATACACATATAGCAGAATTGCTGACTGTACTGCCTGGTATGAGGCACTTATGGGGCTGTAGGGGGCATTTTTTGATTTCCTTCTTTATTGACACTTATAGAAGAGATAGTATGTACCAACATCCAAAATATCTGGTTATAAAAAGAGGGGGAGGGGAGAGCAGAGACCATTATCCCCACATATACAGTCTCAGGGAAGAGGGGAACAAGGGAGGATGGGAATAGTCGGACATTACTGGTACCTTGGTTCAAAAAATGCTCACATGTATTAAAAAATTTACAACATTTTTATTCAAAACAGCATATTTGAATTAAAAGAGACAGACCAAACGTCCGACAACAGTTAGTGACATATCTGTACGAATGAATACTTATTTGTCAAAACAGAGTGCAAAAGTTCATGGTCAGGTGTATATTCCTCAACATGTTTCGCGGGGACGATCCGCTTCTTCAGAAAGATATACGCACTCTCTAAAAATGATAACAATACCTAAATAAGTACTTTATGAGTCATTGCTGTATTACTTGTGATTATTATTATTATTATGTTCGTTCTGTAGAAAGTACTTATTTATGTATTGTCATCATTTTTAGAGAGTGCGTATATCAATATCCTCCTCAAGAAGCGGATCGTCCCCGCGAAACATGTTGAGGAATATACTAGGGATAGACCGATTATCGCCAAGGTCGATATATCGGTGGCCGATATGCACTTTCCCCGATATTCGGTATCGGCCCCCCGGAACTGGCTGATATTGCCGATATTTTTGTGACGTCATTCTGCCTTCTTAGGCCGCCTCCCTCGCCTTGGACAGCCTCGCCTGGATTCGGGACTAGTCTCGTGGGAGTGTATCACAGCCATACACCCACCCATATCAGCCCAGTGCCAGCCAGCCACCCACATCCACAGGCCCTGTACCAGCCAGCCACAGGCACTGTACCAGCCAGCCAGCCACCCACAGGCTCTGTACCAGCCAGCCACCCACAGGCTCTGTACCAGCCAGCCACCCACAGGCCTTGTACCAGCCAGCCACCCACAGGCTCTGTACCAGTGAGCCAGCCGGTCACCCACAGGCTCTGTACCAGCCAGCCACCCACAGGCCCTGTACCAGCCAGCCACAGGCACTGTACCAGCCAGCCTGCCTGCCAACCACAGGCCCTGTACCAGCCAGCCACAGGCACTGTACCAGCCAGCCTGCCTGCCACCCACAGGCCTTGTACCAGCCAGCCACCCACAGGCTCTGTACCAGTGAGCCAGCCAGCCACCGACAGGCTCTGTACCAGCCAGCCACCCACAGGCCCTGTACCAGCCACCCACAGGCCCTGTACCAGCCAGCCTGCCTGCCACCCACAGGCCCTGTACCAGCCAGCCACAGGCACTGTACCAGCCAGCCACCTACAGGCCCTGCCACCCCAGCCAGCCACTCACAGCCCCTGTGCCAGCCACCCACCCACCACAGGGTGCCAGCCAGCCATCCACCACAGGGTGCCAGCCAGCCACCCACCCACCACAGGGTGCCAGCAAGCCAGCCATTAAGCATTAAACAAAAATTATCATATTAAGTACCAGATTTGTGTCAAAAATTGTCTTTATTTTTCAAAACTTTAAATGCACGAAATATCGGCCCATATCGGCCGATACCGAGACGTTGTGACCAAAATATCGGTATCAGCCCTGAAAAAAAACATATCGATCTATCTCTGGAATATACGCCCGACCATGAACTTTTGCACTCTGTTTTGACAAATAAGTATTCATTTGTACAAATATGTCACTAACTGTTGTCAGACGATTGGTCCGTCTCTTTTAATCCAAATATGCTGTTTTGAATAAAAATGTTATATTTTTTTTAATACATGTGAGCATTTTTTTGAACCGAGGTACCGGTAAAGTCCAACTATTCCCATCCTCCCTTGTTCCCCTCTCCCCTGAAACTGTAAATTTTGGGATAATCGTCTCTGCTCTCCCCTCCCCCTCTTTTTATAACTAGATATTTTAGATGTTGGTATACCTACTATCCCTTCTATCCAGGGCTGGCCTTTGGGGTGTGCGAGCTGTGCGGCTGCACAGGGCGCCATGGGCAACAGGGGCGCCGTGCGGCCATCACAGTTTGCATATGATCAGGCCGCACAGCGGGAGGTAAGCGGCGACCACGGCCTGGAGGTTCAGTGTGGGGGTCTCTGATGTAAGGGGGGCTCTGTGTGGGGGGGGTCTCTGATGTAAGGGGAGCTCTGTGTGGGGGTCTCTGATGTAAGGGGGGCTCTGTGTGGGGGGGTCTCTGATGTAAGGTGGGCTCTGTGGGGGGAGTCTCTGATGTAAGGGGGGGCTCTGTGGGGGTCTCTAATGTAAGGGGGTCTCTGATGTAAGGGGGGCTATGTGAGGGGTCTCTAATGTAAGGGGGGCTAAGTTATTAGTGATCATAAAAAAGAAAAGTCAAGTAGAGGAAAAAAAGTGCAAGAAAATGTGCGGGGGGGTCACGCGCACGGTGGGGGGGGTGCCGAAGGATTAGCTCGCACAGGGCGCCTGAACACCTAAAGCCGGCCCTGCTTCTATCTACTTCAGGCCCATTGGTTTCTTTATTGACACCTCTAATCTAACCAACGGCAGTAAATCAGTAAACAAGTGCAGTCAGCATTTTTTTTTTTTTTGTCATTTTACAGCAGCCGCAGAGTGAGACTGTTCTGGAGGAAGAGGTGGGCAGTGATGGAAACGGCCATAACCAACTATTTCACGGAAACAAAACATTTTCAGCAAAAATAAACATCTTGGAGAAAAAGCCGGCAAGCCATTAACAATAATTGGAGAACATTTGTTTAATGGCTGTAAAACACATAACAAACACATTTTCCATACGATAAAATCTGTCTCCGCCGCTCGCCGTACTTTTTTGTCATCATAACAATTTTCAAATCATAACAATTCCCCCACTAATCCTCCGTACAACCATCTTGCAGCTGTCGGGATCCATACAAACACAAACACGGGACAGATTTTATCTTGTTTTGTTTTCTGACAATTAAACAATATTTACCGCCAGTACACAAGCTGGATTTGTTTGTCACTCTAATCCAAATAATACGAATAAAAAAAAAAAAAACGCTTGGGATTATTCGCTATCGCTCCAGGAGGTCGCTGCGAGCCTCCATTTCCAGGATCTGAAATTTGGTTTGTCCGGTCTAAAAATGCAAATATATTTTTTTTATTTATTTATTTATTTATTTTTTTTTAGGGGTAACACGCTTTATTGTTTTTTTATTTTTTTTTTTTGTGCATTTGTGTATAAATGTATTCTGTAACCTTAAGAGCCCATTCACATTAGCGCAACTTGTCAGGCGACTTCTCAGCCTGACAAATCGCGCTCGGTCGCGGTCCATTGATTAGCACAGGACCCGTTCTAATAGGAGCGACACAAGTCGCTCCGACTTAGAAAAAGGGTCCTGTACTACTTTGGAGCGACTTGCATAGACTTCCATTATGTGAAGTCTCTGCAAGTCATGCCGAAGTCGCGGTGCACAGCGGTGCATGCGACTTCACAGGTCGCCCCCCGAAGTCGTGTCGCGCTAGTCTGAATGGGCTCATTCAAACCATCACTATGAGTCAACGTGTATTGCACCAAGGGCTCATTCACACTAGCAGTTGAGGGGCAGTAAAAACCCACTGTTGAGCTGCTTTTTTACCACCAACCCGACCCCCCCCCCCCACTTTTAGTTGCAGAGGCAATGGCCTGAGGTGTACACACATGGCCGGGACAAGAGGTGGGCAGGAGGGACGATTACCCTGGGCGCCAGTGGCGGCTGGTGCTCCATGGGCCGGGGGGGGGGCAGCAGATGGACCATACCATACCCCCCCTGGACCACACCAGCCCTCACACCCGTCTCCAGCTCACTTACCCCTCAACCTGGACATGTGGACAGGCAGCAGCAGCAGCGGCGGTGGCGGCTTCCCCCTCAGTCTTCTGTGTCTCCTCCCTCCTCCTCGTTGGCCAATGGCATGGCTTCTCCTTTCGGCAAATCGGGAAACGGGTCTCAGGACCCGCTTCCTGTTTGGTCAGGAGGAGGATCTGTGTGATAATAGGGACTATTCATTCGCTATTGTCACACAACTGGGTGGGCTCAAGGCGCAGTGCTCTGCGCCCCGAGCCCACCCTTTTTTAAAGGCCCATTAGAGACTCTGGCTCTTATCACGTGCTTCAAAAAAATAAAATAAAAACCCAATTGGAATCCATGCGTGTGGCGCCCTGCATGTAGATTAGGGGGCTGGACGCATGGATAGGGGGGGTGGCGCCCCTGCGCCCCCAATGCACCAACCGCCACTGCTGGGCGCATTGCAGGGATGGGGGGGCCTTGACCGTAAGGAGGGGCGCAGTTTGGCATCCTTGCCCTGGGCGCTGGATTACTTTGTCCTGGCACTGTGTACACATGCTGCCGCCATGATGCTTTGCCTCCCAGACGCAGCAGGAATTTTACCCCCTGTTGTTTTGGCAGGTGTATTGCTCACTGAGTGTGACCCATTCAAGAAAATGGGGCCACTGTGCAAGCACCCCACAACCCCCAGCTAGTGTGGGGTTCAAGGAGTCAAAGCAGGCGATACAATGCTTCCTCACCTCTCATTGTTATGGGGCCTTGCAGACAAACCTTATAGCCCTGAAGAAGGAAAAATAATGATTTGTTGAAACGCGTTGGGTTCATATCTCCATCATCACAGTTGATTAATGTTACGCTTGCACAACAACAATATATAATTTAATCGCGTTGTTTTTTTATTGGATTATTGTGTTGTCGTGTTTTTCCATACATACATGTAAATAAAAATTTTATGTACTTTTAATTGTTCTTCGATATTTATGCCCTAAAAAAATCCCACTGAAGGGGGCTTCGCACACGCAGTCCAGATTTTAGAGATGGGGACACCGTTATTCAGCAGCTACCTGTATCATTTCTACGCATTAGTACATTTCACTGCACAGCAATGCATGTCTGTTGGCAAGGTGTTCCGGGGTGCCATTCAGAATGAATGGCATCATATTGGACTGACGCATGTAATGTTGCCACTTGTTGCAGTATCACAACGCAATAGTGTGAATAGACCCCAAGAGCCCCTTCTTGTCCACGCCTTCTATTGTCAGCATGTGAATTTAGTGCTTTAATGTTCATTCTATTAGGGAAACCTGTTAATATTGAATGGGCTGGCAACACACAGTATGGGCTCTGCAGCACAGCTCCTTTGGCAACTATTGTACTTAGTGAGTGGATCAGCCAACATGCTCTGAGTTACCCTGCATTGCATTAACCCACCATACTTTGCCACAATGCATACTTGTTAGTGGTGTGCATGGTAATGTATGTTACAACTCGCATTTTAATGGGCATTTCCATGCACCTTGCGCTGGATTGCCAAAAAAATGCGTTATGGCCTGTTGAGAGTGTAATAAAATGAACCAGCTGCCTTAACACAACCCATCTCAATGCATCCTACACCTGCTATTCTCATTATGAGGAGTTCCCACCATCCCTGTGCTGAGTTACTGGGTCTATACACCTGCTGTGCCCATTATGAGGGGGTTCTCGCCATCCCTGTGCTGAATTCCCAGGTCTGTACACCTTCTGGGCCCATTATGAGGAGTTCCCACCATCCCTGTGCTGAGTTCCCAGGTCTATACACCTGCTGTGCCCATTATGAGGGGTTCCCACCATCCTTATTCTGAGTTCCCGGGTCTGTACACCTACTGTGCTCATTATGAGAAGTTCTCATCATCCCAGTGCTGAATTCCCAGGTCTGTGCACCTGCTGTGCCCATTATGAGGGGTTCCCAGCACCCCTGTGCGGAGTTCCTGGGCCTGTACACCTGCTGTGCCCATTATAAGGGGTCCCCACCATCCAGGCAAATCTAATTAAAACTTAAGCTTAAATAAACTGTGCTGAGTTCCCAGGTCTGTGCACCTGCTGTGCCCATTATGAGGAGTTCCCACCTTTTCTGTGCTGAGTTCCCAGGTCTGTACACCTGCTGTGCCCATTATGGGGGGTTCTCACCATCGCCGTGCTGTGTTCCTGAGTCTGTACACCTGCTGTGCCCATTATGAGGGGGCTCCCACCATCCCTGTGCTGAGTTCCTGGGTTTCTATACTTGCTGTGCCCATTATGAGGGGTTCTCACCATCCCTGTGCTGAGTCCCTGGGTCTGTACACCTTCTGTGCCCATTATGAATGAATTAATTAAAACTTTTTTTATATTTCTTCAGGTACTTCCTGGTTTCTGGCCTAGACTAAAATTATTTCATACATCCCAAGAGTCTTCGGGAGGGAGGAAGGGTTTTCTAAGCACATTCTCTTGCTTGCCTGCCTAAGCTAAGGGCAGATTGATTCCAGCAAGTAAATGCTACATGAATCATTTGCCCTTATGCCTCGTACACACGCGTCGATAGTTGGCCGTGAATTTTCGGCCAACGTCCGATCGGCCGATTTTCGGCTTGTTAGTATGATGCTTTCGACAACCGACTCCGACTTTTCGGCCGAATAAAATCTGGTGTGCAGGCTATAAAATTTTTGTTGGCCGTCAACACAACGGCCGATTTTCCATCAGTCAGTACAGATTTCGGCAGACAAAAATCTGATGAGCAAGACTGGGCATGCTCAGAGAAGAAAAAACACACGGAAAGTAAACCAGCACATGACATCACTTCTGAAGTTGGTTTTTATTGGCCGAGAAAATTCATTCGTGTGCAATCTAGAGCACATTTCAACCAACAAAACAACACTGGACAAAAGACGACCGATCAGTCGGCCGATAATCGTTGCGTGTGTACGAGGCATTACTCAAGATGGGTGCGGCTAGAAATGCTAGGGGGTGTTTTTGAAAGTGGTATCTCAACAAAATAAAGTAAATCGCCCCCACAGTGTGAATGGATCACGCTTTTTTTCTAGCAGTTCTGAAAGTATCAAACGCAGCTTAAGCCATAACAAAAATATCACTTTTTTTGGGGTAGAGTGACCCTTTAGCACACATTGGTTGAAGATTATAGGGGGAAAAAAAAATAACACTTGCTCTTTAATACAGGCAGAGGATGGGCGGATAGATTTGTCCTGGCGTACCCTGGAATATGGAAGTGTTGCAGCGTGCTTTTTCCTTGGCATTGGTGCCACTTCCCCTCGTGACCCGCTGGAAGCCACCAGACTAGCGCCAACCTTTTAAAGGCCACGAGGGCAGCGAGGCTGACAGAAACAGGTGGGCACACAGCATGAGGCGGAGGCTGGAATGCCAGCTCTGGCACGGCTGGGATTACTTGTGGCTAAGGCAAATCTAATTAAAACTCAGCATGCTTAAATAAGCTTTATATAACAAGCACTTCTTCTGCTGAGTTCACTTAGCCGGGAATATTTCACCGAGAGGACTTTCCGTAAAGCCCCGGCCTGCTGTTTCCAGCATGTTCCTACATCTCGCTGGATGCTGGGCAATATAAACGTTCACTGATCAAAATTATAAACGCAACATTTTTGTTTTTACCCCCATTTTTCATGAGCTGAACTCAAAGATCTTTTTCTATGCACACAAAAGACCGATTTCTCTCCAAATATTGTTCACAAATCTGTGTAGCACCCTCCTAGGTAGGTGCTAGTGAGAGAGTATAGTTTGAGCTCTGTCTGCTTACCAGAGGGGCTGCAGGGAAATCTATATTGTTCTCAGCCTATCAGAGAGCAGGATCTGTTAGTGAGGTCTGCTCATTGTGCTCAGTATGTGATTCATTCAGTCTGAAGAGTGTTTCACGCTGGTCCAATAGGGAGGCATGTTGGACAGTGGGAGGAAACCTGACGAATGGGTGCATAGGCTTTTGATACAGTCCTGATTATTGGCAGAGGGCAGGTCGCCTCGGTGCATGTTGGGATACTGTATAAAAGCCAGGAGCACATGTACTCGAGGTCTTTCGTTGAGGAGCGGAAACCCGGAGGGAGTTTGCGGCTGCCTCTTCCTCTGTAGTCCTGAGAGTCGGAAGAGTAGCAGTGAGGAGCTGAACCCAGAGGTCCAGGGAAGCTGACTGAGAGGGGAGACAGTGGAGGATTTGTCTCTGCAGTACAGTGAGTACAGAAACTCGTGTCAAGGGGCCTGACCTGAGAGGGGCCACCCCTGCTCCTAGGATAGTCAGTGGATGGGTGTCAGCTGGAAGAGGATGCTAGATAGAGTGTCCTGAAGATAGATTATCGTCCATCAAGTTGTCTTGTTAGAGAGCAAAGAGAACAAGAGACTTAACCTCCCTGGCGGTATGATTCTTTCCGATTTTAGGTGCTGAAAGCGGTACCATTATTTTGCATGTAATTCTTAAGAATGAGCAGCCCAAACCAACTATTTACATATTTATTTATTTTTTTTACTGTGCGTTCTTTCTTATAACATCTCGGGTATGATAAAGTTTGAAACACAAAATCATAAATTATAATATAATAAATGACTATAAATAAGTTAAAGTA
Source organism: Pelophylax lessonae (assembly GCF_965119305.1). Classification (NCBI taxonomy): domain Eukaryota; kingdom Metazoa; phylum Chordata; class Amphibia; order Anura; family Ranidae; genus Pelophylax; species Pelophylax lessonae. The sequence continues at coordinate 282,557,777 of NC_138775.1, read as the reverse complement.
TGTATGTATGTATATATATATATATATATATATATATATATATATATATATATATACACTGTATATATACATATATGTATATATATATATATATATATATATATATATATGTATATATATATATATATATATATATATATACACAGTGGGTACGGAAAGTATTCAGACCCCCTTAAATTTTTCACTCTTTGTTATATTGCAGCCATTTGCTAAAATCATTTAAGTTCATTCTTCTTCCTCATGAATGTACACATAGCACCCCATACTGACAGAAAAACACAGAATTGTTGACATTGTTGCAGATTTATTAAAAAAGAAAAACTGAAATATCACATGGTCCTAAGTATTCAGACCCTTTGCTGTGACACTCATATATTTAACTCAGGTGCTTTCCATTTCTTCTGATCATCCTTGAGATGGTTCTACACCTTCATTTGAGTCCAGCTGTGTTTGATTATACTGATTGGACTTGATTAGGAAAGCCACACACCTGTCTATATAAGACCTTCCAGATCACAATGCATGTCAGAGCAAATGAGAATCATGAGGTCAAAGGAACTGCCTGAAGAGCTCAGAGACAGAATTGTGGCAAGGCACAGATCTGGCCAAGGTTACAAAAAGATTTCTGCTGCACTTAAGGTTCCAAAGAGCACAGTGGCCTCCATAATCCTCAAATGGAAGACGTTTGGGACGACCAGAACCCTTCCTAGAGCTAGAATACTTTCCGTACCCACTGTATATGTATGTATATGTATATATATATATATATATATATATATATATATATATATATATATATATATACATAAAAAGTACAGTAAAACTGCAGAAAAGGGCACTGGGGGGCAAACTAATGTGAATTTATTCTATTTTGCAATGTATCAGCGTGTTCGGTGTGTTTTACTTTTGAATTTGCCACCAGTTCCACCCCCCTGCGAGCGTCACGTCGCCGGAGACGGAAGCCGGGGCACACAGAGCATGGGGAGGAAGATCCGCCGCCGCACACCGCCGGGATACATCGCTGGATCCCGGAGACAAGGTGAGTACCCTCTCTACCAGGATCCAGCGATCTTCCTAGCAGTACCCCGAGTGTGGCTCGGGGTTACCGCTTTTGGCACTGAAATTTAACCCCGAGCCACACTCGGGAATACCGCTAGGAAGGTTAACCTCATTTACCCTAGTGGCCGGATGGATTAACAGCCTGGCTGTTCCATATTTTCCAACAGAACCCGGAAGATAGAAGTCCTCAAATTATGTGAATAGTTCAATTGGAGTATCCCACGATTCCCTTCTCCTATCCCAAATTCAGAGACTTGGTAAAGTAAATACGTGCTGGTAACCAGGGGAGCCCGTCAAGACACTATTCAGCAGCTCCTGCGGGGGCAGTGCTACATCTGTGTTAGTGAGCACTTCTCCTTTGCCGAGATAATCCATCCACCTCACAGGTGTGGCATATCAAGATGCTGATTAGACAGCATGATTATTGCTCAGGTGTGCCTTAGGCTGCCCACAATAAAGGCCACTCTAAAATGTGCAGTTTTACTGTATTAGGGGGGTCTGGGGGGTCCGAAAACCAGTCAGTATCTGGTGTGACCACCATTTGCCTCACGCAGTGCAACACATCTCCTTGGCATAGAGTTGATCGGGTTGGTGATTGTGGCCTGTGGAATGTTGGTTCTCTCCTCTTCAATGGCTGTGCGAAGTTGCTGGATATTTGCAGGACTTGGAACACGCCGATCCAGAGCATCCCAAACATGCTCAATGGGTGACATGTCCTGTGAGTATGCTGGCCATGCAAGAACTGCGATGTTTTCAGCTTCCAGGAATTGTGTACAGATCCTTGCAACATGGGGCCGTGCATTATCATGCTGCAACATGAGGTGATGGTCGTGGATGAATGGCACAACAATGGGCCTCAGGATCTCGTCACGGTATCTCTGTGCATTCAAAATGCCATCAATAAAATGCACCTGTGTTCGCTGTCCATAACATACGCCTGCCCATACCATAACCCCACCACCACCATGGGCCACTCCATCCACAATGTTGACATCAGCAAACCACTCACCAACAAGACGCCATACACACTGTCTGCCATCTGCCCTGTACAGTGAAAACCGGGATTCATCCGTGAAGAGAACTCCTCTCCAAAGTGGCAAATGCCATTGAATGTGAGCATTTGCCCACTCAAGTCAGGTACGACGACAAACTGCAGTCAGGTGGAGCCCCCGATGAGGACGAGGAGCATGCAGATGAGCTTTCCTGAGACGGTATTTCTGACAGTTTGTGCAGAAATTCTTTGCTTATGCAAACCGATTGTTGCAGCAGCTGTCCGGGTGTCTGGTCTCAGAAGATCTTGGAGGTGAAGATCCTGGATGTGGAGGTCCTGGGCTGGTGTGGTTACACGTGGTCTGCGGTTGTGAGGCCGGTTGGATGTACTGCCAAATTCTCTGAAACGCCTTTGGAGACGGCTTATGGTAGAGAAATGAACATTCAATTCACGGACAACAGCTCTGGTGGACATTCCTGCAGTAGCCAATTGCACGCTCCCTCAAAACTTGTGACATTGTGCTGTGTGATAAAACTGCACATTTTAGTGCCGGTTCACACTTATGCGCTTGTACTGCGAATGCGATGCGTTCTAAATAGTCTTCAATCGCATGCATTTACAAAATAAATTGAATTCGTGACGGTCGTTCACATCTATGCGTTGCGATCCAGATGCGAATGTGATGCGATGATAAAAAGGGTCTTGTGCGAGTTTACAGCGTTGCGTTGCGAATTTAGTCTCCATAGACATCAATGTAAATCGGTCTGGACTCGCATTATCAGTTCAGATATGTGCGAATTCTTATTTTTTGTTTGATTTTCCCCTCAGCTCCACCCCTCCTGAGCTTAATTAACATAATCAACGCAATCAAATTTTCATTACAATTGCGCTGGTACTATTGAAAAACATAAGGTAAACTCGCACTGCAAATTCGCATTGCAAGCGCAAGCGCATAAGTGTGAACCGGCACTTAGAGTGACCTTTTATTGTGGCCAGCCTAAGGCACACCTGTGCAATAATCATGCTGTCTAATCAGCATCTTGATATGCCACACCTGTGAGGAGGATGGATTATCTCGGCAAAGGAGAAGCTTTAACTAACACAGATTTAGACAGATTTGTGAACAATATTGGAGAGAAATCGGCCTTTTGTGTACAAAGAAAAAGTCTTAGATCTTTGAGTTCAGCTCATGAAAAATGGGGGCAAAAACAAAAGTGTTGCGTTTATAATTTTGTTATTCAGTGTAGATACCCAACGTGTGATATAGGGGGTGAACCGGATCCAATAATACAGTCTGCTCCTGGGGTCCAGACATTGTGCTGCTTGGATCCAAGAATAAAAAGCTGCCCCCTAAAAAAAAAAAAAAAAAGATCATGCCCACCAAAAGGCCTCCTCATCCATTATTTTATATCAGGATAATTAAAACTACAATTAAATTTATTAGGAAGTCAGATTTAGGCCCCTTTCACACTTCTGTGACTTGTCCTGCGACTTGGGAGTGAAAAGTTGCACGACAAGTCGTACTCCATGATTACTGTTCATATCTGTGCGACTTCAAGTCGCAACAAATTCAAAGTAGTCCCTACATTACTTTGGTCCAACTTTGATGCGTTTTAAGGTCCATAGACTTCAAGGTTACACAGCCATTGCTTCATGTCCAGTCAAAATCGCAGGGAAAAAAAAATTGCAGCAAAATAGCGTGACTTTTAGGTCGCACAAGTGTGAAAGGGGCCTTACATGCAACAGAACCTTGTCTATATGCAAAATCATATGACAGACCACCATGTTACCGCTCCCCCATCTTGGAGCCCTGGGGCACACAGAACTAACTTATATTACCTCTCTGTTGCTCTCTCCCAGTCCTCCCAGTGCTCCCACAGTCTTCAGCGCCTAGCCTCACGCATCCACCAGAGCTAGAAGTTGGGCCAGGCGTGAGGCCGGCCGCACCCCCTCCTTTAGCTCCACCTAATAGAAATGCATTATTGGGTGGGATGACAGTCTGGTGGAGTGGGCGTTCCTAGGCAGTCAAGGTGATGCCCACATGTGATGCCCACTCCGTGATTATAAAAAAATGAAATCCAATGAATGAAAGGCGAATAAAGGCAAGGCAATGAATGGCGCCCCCAGGACAGTTTAGGCTGGGGGAGGGGGGGAAGGGGTAAGAGCATGATGATGCTGGATGTCCTCCAGCTAGAAAATTAGGCGGGTTCTATCTGACTTGCTGCAGCTTCTAATACCCGTTATGAGAAGCTCACAGTGTGCAGTGAAATCAGCTGTTTCAGTCCAGGAGAGGAGGCGGTACAACTGTGCAAGGCTGAAGGGGGCGCTGGAGGTCACCAGCTTGCAGGAGACAGGTGCACTTTGAAAGGACAGGTCAGTTAAGTATTCCCTCTAAGAAACCCAGATGTAAAAATGATAAAACAGAGGCGAGTTTGGGGGTCTGATTTTGGCTCATAAGGAGGAAACATGGAATTTTCGGCGGTTTCCGTTTATCATTTGATACCTTTTCAGTTCAACATGCCGAATAAAATCTGGTTTAAATTTATCTCCGTGTGTGGTCAGAGCCGGATTCTAAGCTGATGTGACAGGCCCGGCGCAGACACAACCCAATGTATTTCCTTCACGTCGAGGAATCTTTGCTTACAGCGCCGAGATTAAAGGGATTTCCCATCGTAGTTAGCGGTAATTTGGACAATTCCCCTTTAAACTTGACTTGGAAATATCAGCAATTGCAATTGCATCCTTTTCCAGCCAGCCGTGACGGAAGCTGCTCATTACCTCATAGATGGGAGCGCGCGGCAGCATTACCAAATATATCGCCTGAAGGATCGCAATGCCAAAAAATCCAGCTAAGCGTTATTTACATGTAAACAAGCCACAAAACCCATTGACAATAACAACGAACTTAAAATATATATATATAGATAGATATATTTATATCTATATATATATATCTATATCTATATATATATATCTATATCTATATATATCTATATCTATATATATATATATATATATAAAAAGAAGATATATATATATATATATATATATATATATATATATATATATATATGTATATATACACACACACACACACACACACACACACACATACTGTGTGTGTGTGTATATATATATATATATATATACACACGCACAGTCACACACATATATATAAAATGATGCTCCAGTGCATTTAACCTAATTGGCAACATCTCTACTGAAATCTCCAGAATTTTGCAGAATTTTCCAAAATTCAAAGTTCTCTCTATGTTGCACATCCCTTTTTGGATCATGCAATCCAACTGGGAGTAACTGTAAGTCCAGGGATGAATTTCCAATCTGCCACAGATCTACCGATTGCTTGCAGGAAGGAAATATTGATATATGGCTTTTTTTCAGCGGTAACATGGGGGAACGCAGTTCCGGCACCTCCAGCAGTGAATATATGTAATGGAAAGGGGTGCTGGGGTGTGCTGGAGGTTCTGTTGATGCTGGGAGAATCTATGGTTCCAGGAGGGGTCTATTTTTGCATGATAAGGGTCTATTGTTGCTGCTGGAGGGTAATGTGTTGCTGGTGGGGTTAGTTATTGCTGGAAAGGATCTACTGTTGAGGGAGGGGTCTGGCTTGCTGGCTGTTGGGGGTCTATTGTTGCTGAAGAGCATCTAATTTGTGTGGCAGTCTATTATTGCTGGGGAACTATTGTTGAGGGAGTGGTCTATTGTTGCTGGCTGCTGGAGAGTCTATTGATGCTGAGCTGATGCTGGGAAATCTGTTGTTGCTGCCGGGTCTATTGTTGTTGGGGTCCATTTTAGCTGAAAAAAATATATATTTTTGTTGGGTAGGATTTATTGCTGCTGGCTGCAGGGGATCTACTTTACTGCTTTTCTTGTTATTAACAAATTCCAGACAAATTACTTATCACCACAAAATGTTACTTGGTTCTGTATTCTCTAAAAGGGGCGGTACTGGGAGGTGGGTAAGGGGCGGACCCAAGGGATGTTGCTCAGAGGTGGGTAGGGGGCAGAACCAAGGGATGATGCTCAGAGGTGGGTAGGGGGCAGAACCAAGGGATGATGCTCAGAGGTGGGTAGGGGGTGGAGATAAGAAATGATTTAAAAGGGGGGAGTTCCTGCACCTTTTCTCTGAGAAAAAAAGCCTTGTAATATATATATATATATATATATATATATATATATAGTACTATATACAGTATATATACTGTGTATGTTTATATATATCTCGATCTCTCTCTCTCTATATATATATATATACAGTATATATATATATATATATATATACACACACATATAATCCGGAAAGTATTCACAGCGCTTCACTTTTTCCACATTTTGTTATCTTACAGCCTTATTCCAAAATGGATTACATTCATTATTTTTCTCAACATCCTACAAACAATACCTCATAATGTCAACGTGAAAGAAGTTTGTTAGAAATCTTTACAACTTTATTAAAAATAAAAAACGAAATCATATGTACATAAGTATTCACAGCATTTGCCGTGACACTCAAAATTGAGCTCAGGTGCATCCTGATTCCATCGATCATCTTTGAGATGTTTCTACAACTTGATTGGAGTCTCCCTTTGGAAATCTCAGTTGATTGGACATGATTTGGAAAGGCACACACCTGTCTATAGAAGGTCCCACAGTTAACAGGTCCTTTCAGAGCTAAAACCAAGCCATGAAGTCCAAGGAATTGTCTGTAGACCTCAGAGACAGGATTGTATGGAGGCACAGATCTGGGGAAGGGTACAGAAAAATGTCTGCTGCCTTGAAGGTCCCAATGAGCACAGTGGCCTCCAATGGGAGAAGTTTGGAACCACCAGGACTCTTCCTAGAGCGGGTCGCCCGGCCAAACTAAGTGTTCGGGGAGAAGGGACTTAGTCGGGGAGGTGACCAAGAACCCGATGGTCACTCTGACAGAGCTCCAGTGTTTCTCTGTTAAGAGAGGAGAACCTTCCAGAAGAAAAACTTTTAGACCATGTCCAAGAAGGACTCTTAGACCATGAGAAACCAAATTCTCTGGTCTGATGAAATATAGATTGAACTTTTTGGCCTGAATGGCAATCGTCATGCCTGGAGGAAACCAGGCACCGCTCATCACCCGACCAATACCATCCCTACAGTGAAGCATGGTGGTGGCAGCATCATGCTGTGGGGATGTTTTTCAGTGGCAGGAACGGGGAGACTAGTCAGGATCGAGGGAAAGATGAATGCAGCAATGTACAGAGACATCCTTGATGAAAACCTGCTCCAGAGCGCTTTAGACCTCAGACTGGGGCGAAGGTTCATCTTCCAACAGGACAACGACTCTAAGCACACAGCCAAGATAACAAGGGAGTGGCTATGGGACAACTCTGTGAATGTCCTTGAGTGGCCCAGCCAGAGCCCAGACTTGAACCCGATTAAACACCTCTGGAGAGATCTGAAAATGGCTGTGCACCGACGCTCCCCATCCAACCTGATGGAGCTTGAGAGGTCCTGCAAAGAAGAATGGGAGAAACTGCCCAAAAATAGGAGTGCCAAGCTTGTAGCATCATACTCAAAAAGACTTGAGGCTGTAATTGGTGCCAAAGGTGCTTCACCAAAGTATTGGGCAAAGGCTGTAAAACTTATGTACATGGGATTTCTTTCCTTTTTTATTTTTAATAACTTTGCAAAGATTTTAAACAAATTGCTTTCACATTGTTAATATGGGGTATTGTTTGTAGAATGTTGAGGAAAATAATGAATGTAATCCATTTTGGAATAAGGCTGTAATATAACAAAATGTGGAAAAAGTGAAGTGCTGTGAGTACTTTCCGGATTTACTGTACATATATAAACCAAACAAGAGAACGGCACTCACGAGTCTTGAAAGGCGAACGCACAGTAACAGTTTTAAAACTGTTCACCTTTCAAGACTCGTGAGTGCCGCTCTCTTGTTTGGTTTATATGCACTACAGTCTTTGCTGTGCACCCGGGCCCATTTTTTATCCCTAATTTGTGTGCGGTGGCAACCATTTCATATATATATATACATATACATATATACATTTCATATATATATATACACACACAGATAATGTGTGTGTGTATATACTGTATAACCTCATGATTGGATTGACTAAATATAAAATTGATGATATTTATATATACAGAATCAAGATTCGGGAAATCTCATCAACAGCATACAATTTGAGCCCTGATGAAGGGGTGTGCTAACCCCTGAAACGTGTGAGATTTCTCTTTATACCAATAATTAAATTTTTTCTAAACTCTTTGAACACTGGTGGGGTGCTGTAACTGCCTTCTATAAATTAGTTCCCCCCCCCCCCCTTGTTTGGAGTATTTTGTTGTATGTGAGCAGCCTCGCCAAAATAAATCAGCTGAAAGGGATTGTAAAGTCTCAGGGTTTTTCAGGTGAAAAAACTTCTGTGCTGCAGCTGCCCCCAGAGACCCTTCCCCCTTTTTTTCTTACCTGAGCTCATGCATTTCAGCGATGTGCACAAGCCCAGCAGCTCCAGCCGCTGCCTCTGTCATCATTGGATAGATAGATAGCAGCAGGAGCCATCAGCTTCCGCTACTGTCAATCAAATCCAGTGACACGGGAGAGGGGGCAGGGCTTAGTCCCGCTGTCTGTGTCAATAGACGCAGCAGCGGGACTCGGGAGCGTGCCCGCATAGGTGCCCCCACGGAAAGCGGCTCTCTGTGGGGACATCCGATGAAGGGGAGGAGCTAGGAGCACTGGCTGGGCAGCCCAGAAAAGGAGGATTGGGGCTGCTGTGTGCAAAATCCTTGCACAGACCAGGTAAGTATAACATGTTTGTTATTTTTGTTTAAAAAAGTTTTAACCTTTACAATCACTTTAAAAAAATATAGTCATTCGACATTTAATATCAAACATAGGCGATCCAACATGTATCCCAGTGGTAAAAACCTGACTGGGGTTCTAACCCTTTCCTACTCTTGTTGTGGAAATTATTTTAGGATTTTTAGGATTAGTGTGGTGTGTTTTATTTAGCTTGTCATTATGGCTCCTGTTGTCGGTTTTCTTGCAATACGCTCATTAGAGCATGTGCAGGCGAACCGGCATTGAAGGACGGGACGCGTGTGGACGGGACGCGTTCGCTCTACATAGACATCTCCACCGGCGAACACTCCCTGCACTATGCGCGGGTCTGTTTGCTGGTAGAGATCTCTGTGTATTGCGGTGTGGAGTTCAAGGATCAAGCAGTAAGGATATGACCACCAGCGGGGGCCCCTGTATAATGTGCAGATTTGTCCGCTTGGCGGGGATTTGTTTTCTCTGGGAAGTCAATATTGTTTTATCTGCCTTTATGAAGGGACACACGCTCATGTCTTTCTACTGTGCCTGATCACCATAGTGGAAACAGCATGGCTCTTTTCCTGTAGATAGCCTCACGTCTATGAGAACAGTAAAATAACCTTTTGGGCATTGTTCTCTGAGCTTTGCTGAGTGGAATTCACGCCAGTAGTAGTGGCGGGAATACATGCACGACTTTTATCAGAGCAGCGTTCACGGTTCTACACGCTGGCTTCATTGTGTAGTGTTAGGCAGGAAGCCGTGCACTCTATATTCTGCTCATTCACAAACATGTACTCCCCCTTTGTGCTGTATATTTGAATGTATACAAGTGTGTCATTGGTTGATTCTATGTGAGTAACTTATGTCATGTGACTGTACATTTGGGAACTGATTGGCTGATGTTGTATAGCCATCACTTCCTGCTGTTGTCCCTTTGTTGTCCCATACAACTCCCTGCCTTAACCACTTAAGCCCCAGCCCTATTTCGGACACTTTTTGTTCACGCGTTAAAACCAGTATTTTTTCCTAGAAAACTACTTAGAACCCCCAAACATTATATATATTTTTTTAGCAAAGACTCTGGAGAATAAAATGTCGGTCATTGTAATATTTTTTATCACGTGGTATTTGCGCAGCGGTCTTTAAAGCGCCATTTTTTTGGAAAATTTTTGAAAAATCACATTTCACTCATTTTAAAAAATACTAAACAGTAAAGTTAGCCCATTTTTTTTGTATATTGTGAAAGAACATGTCACGCCGAGTAAATAGATACCCAACATGTTACGGTTTAAAATTGCGCCCCCCCCCCCCGTGGGATCGCGACAAACTACGGTCAATAGAGATCTCAATCTGCGACGCTTTAAATTTATTTAACGGTTACCAGTTTTGAGTTAGAGTGTAGCTCTTTTTTTTAAATTATTGCTCACGCTCTGGCAATCGCGGCGATACCTCACATGTGTGGTTTGAACAGCGATTTCATTTGCGGCTCGACTTCCGTATACGTTTTTTTTTGTGCGCGAGCTAACGGTGACGGGGGCGGCTAAATTATTTTTTTTTTTTTCCCATTTATTTTATTTATATTTTTAACTTTATTAAAGTTTAAAAAAAAAAAAAATCTGATCACTTTTATTGCTGTCACAAGCAATGTAAACATCCCTTGTGACACCAATATGTAGTGACAGGTACACTTTATGGAGGGATCGAGGGTCTAAAAGACCCTAGACCCCTCCACTACACTTCCCTAAAAAAACGGCATTTTTGCATACAGCCGTTTTTCAAATTTGCCGCCTTTTGCAGTAACCCGGACGTGACGTCATGGACGCCGCCTCCGGGTTACGTCATCGGAGACCCGATCGATGCCGTTTCCGGCATTCATCGGGACTCCATCCAGCCGGCGGACGTGCCGGCTGGGTGCTCGGGGCTCCCGGTGGGACGGGAGCCCCGGTAGCAGCCACGGAAGGCGGCGGGAGGGGGGGGGACGTCCCCTCCCGCCCCCCCGGGTACCGATCGTGCGGCTCCCGAGCCGCATCGGTCGGTACCGACGGAAAGCCAACTGTCGGCTCTAAACCACGGTACCGGGATGGTGCCTCTAGCTAGAGGCATCATCCCGGTACACTACCGCAAAGTTTACTGACGTAGCCCTACGTTAGTATGCGGTAAGTGGTTAAGCAGGATATTCTAACGAGCATCCAATGTGATAGCAGCCTGTGTGTCTGTATTAATGGGTACTGCTGAGCGTGCTCCATTACCTTATACAAAACAGCTGAGAAATGTGCTTTTTTAGCACAACGGGATTGACTGCGCTTGACGTATATTAAACCGCTTGCCGACCGCCCGCTGCGCTGGCACAGCTGCGCAAAACACCGTACCTGTACAGCAATCCATGGGAGCGATCCTGGGGGCACCAGCGAGGAAGCCGATTCACGGACCCGGTGGCCGCAATTGCCGCCGGGCACCCACGATCGCTCCCGTGAAGAGAGAACGGCGGTCTGCTGTTGTGAACACAGCAGACCGTTGTTCTCTCTGGATTGAACACAGAGCATCTGTGTTCCTCCTATTTAGGAACACAGGTCTCTGTGTTGATTCCACAAGCCCATCCCTCTCACAGTTAGAAAACACCCCCTAGGCATACATTTAACCCTTTGATCGCCCCTAGTTTAACCCTTTCCTTGCCAATGTCAATATTCCAGTAACAGTGCATATTTTTTAGCACTGATTACTGTAGTAATGTCACTGGTCCCCCCAAAAGTGTCAGTTAGGGGTCCGATCTGTCCGCCGCAATGTTGCAGTCCCACTAAAAATTGCTGATCGCCGCGATTAGTAGTAAAAGAAAAAATAAAAATAAATAAAAATGAATTAAATCTTCCCCCTAGTTTGTAGACGCGATAGCTTTTGCGCAAACCAATCAAAATACGCTTATTGGGATTTTTTTTACCAGAAATATGTGGCAGAATACAAATTGCCCTAAAATGATGAAAAAATTTGATTTTTAATTTTTTTTGGGAATGTTATATAGCAAAAAGTGAAAAATATAGTTTTTTTTTTTTTTTTTTCAGAATTGACGCTCTTTTTCTGTTTATATAAATAAGAAAGCTCTATTTGTGGAGAAAAAATGGACATCGATTTTATTTGGGTACAGCGTCGTACGACCGCGCAATTGTCAGTTAAAATAACCTAGTGCCGTATCGCAAAAAAATGGCCTGGTCAATAAGGGGGCAAATCTTCCGGTCCAGAAGTGGTTAATATCCAAAAGTGCACTTGTTAACGCAACGGAGTTATTTGCGCATCAAGCGTACATTAATTTCCAAGACACTCTGTGCACAACTAATATAAAAAGTTTACAGATTTCATTCTCTCTGTATCATGGAGACGGAGGATACGCTAAACATAGCTGACCTCAGCATGGAGTCAGTTCAGTTCTCGTTTCATTTTATCAGAGCCGAAATCATTATGGTCTGGCTGTGATCCAAGCTGTTTCCTCCACTTACCAGAGAGCGTATAGGAAATATACAATCACTCTGTAGGCGTTCGGGACAGAAGCTCTGAAAAATTGTGTTTTCATCCATTCACAGGTCCCAGAGGCCGGGAACCCAGGAGGAAAATGTTCAAAATGTTGGTAGCTTACCTTTCATTTTCTCACCTTACAACATTTCTTTCTCATTTTAGTTAATTATTTACATAAAAGAGAAAGTAAATTACTTACCTGTCCTCAGGGCCACCATCAGAACTTGTGAGTCCCTGTACAGTTTACCTGACAGGGCCCGCTTTGAACACCAAGAGGACAATAACGAGGCAGTGGTGATGCCGTGGTGAATTGTGGGTGTGGCAAAAGAGCACTGGCAGGGGCCTAAATCTAGAAACATACATACGGGGTGCAGATGTCAGGAGTATGCAATGTACAGAATGCAGGGGTCGGGAGTATGTAACAGACAGAATGCAGGGGTCAGGAGAATGCAATGTACATAATGCAGGGGTCTGGGGTATGTAACAGAGTGCAGGGGTCAGGAGTATGTAACAGACAGAATGCAGGGGTCAGGAGAATGCAATGTACAGAATGCAGGGGTCTGGTGTATGTAACAGAGTGCAGGGGTCAGGAGAATGCAATGTACAGAATGCAGGGGTCAGGAGAATGCAATGTACAGAATGCAGGGGTCAGGAGAGTGCAATGTACATAATGCAGGGGTCAAGAGAACGCAATGTACAGAATGCAGGGGTCAGGCAGAGGCGTAACTAGAACCTTCAGGGCCCCGATGCAAGAAACCATGAAGGGCCCCCCAGACCCCTGGCCGGGGCCCTTCCCTTCAAGCCCGGGGCTCTTCCCACTAATCCTGGGGCTCTTTAATCTCATTGCATGGCCTTTTATTATGGTCCCGCATCAGGATCCTTTCACAAGTTCTGCAGTGGGCCCCCTTCCTGCAATCTTGGGGCCTCCCCACATTGGTGAAATGCCAGGGCCCGGTCGCAAGTGTGACCTTTGAGATCCTAGAAGTTCACCCACTGGTTTGCTACCAGGCCCCCTGGAGCATGGGGCCCGGTAGCGATTGCAACCCCTGCAACCCCTGTAGTTACGCCCCTGGGGTCAGGAGAGTGCAATGTACAGAATGCAGGGGTCAGGAGAATGCAATGTACAGAATGCAGGGGTCAGGAGAGTGCAATGTACATAATGCAGGGGTCAGGAGAACGCAATGTACAGAATGCAGGGGTCAGGAGAGTGCAATGTACATAATGCAGGGGTCAGGAGAATGCAATGTACAGAATGCAGGGGTCTGGGGTATGTAAAAGAGTGCAGGGGTCAGGAGTGTATGTTGGAAGTGATTTATTTTTACATACATACATACAGGGCGTTTTTTCAGCAGGAACGCAGGGGAACTCCAGAACTGAATGCATGTAATGGTAAGGGATGCTGGAGGGTCTATAAAGCTGACTTCTGGAGGTTCTATTGTAACTGGCGGGGATCTATTTTTGAATGGGGGTCTATTGTTGCTTAGGGCGTCTTATGTGGCTGAGGGATCAATTGCTGCGGGTAAGGATCTATTGTTAAGGGAGAGGTCTATTGTTGCTTGCTGCTGGAAGATCCATTGTTGCTGCTGGGGTGGATCCATTGTAGCTAAAGTGGTATTTTGTACCAGGGATCTATTATTGCTGGTGGGATCTATTGTTGCTGGGGTGGGGTCTTTTGTTGCCAGGGGGAATATATTGTTGCTGGGGGGGTCTATTATTGCTGGGGGCAATCTATTGTTGCCGGGTGGTGTCCATTCTTTGCGGGGGGTGATCTATTATTGCTGGGTGGATCTGTTTTTGCTGGGGGGTTCTAGTAAGGCTGGGATGGGGTCTATTGTGCTTTTTTATCATTGCATTCAATTGCATACAACATACTTAACACCAAAATGCATGGTTCTGTACTCTGTAAAAGTGGTGGTGCTAGGAGGTGGGTAGGGGGTGAAACCAAGGAACAGTACTTGGAGGTGGGTAGCAGATGGAGACAAGGGGTGACCTAAAAGGGGAGAGCCCTGTATACATATAATATGACAGGACCCCCTTGAACACCTAGAGGACAAAAAATGAGGCGGAGGGGTCAATGTGGGTGTGGCAAAATTGCACTGGGAGGGGCTTAAAATGTTTGCATATTTACAGGGGTCAGAAGTATGTAACAAAAAGAATGCAGGGGTCAGGAGCGTATGTTGGAAGTCATTTAATATAATAGGAGCAAGGACCTTTCTCTGTAGCATGCTGGCATGGGATAGGCTTTTTTACTCAGGCTGCAGCTGCTTTCCAAATAAAAAGAATTGGAAGAGTCTACACACCCTTTGTTTTGGAGCTCCTGGAATACATTTAGCTGATTAGAATAGAAAATTCAATTGGTCTTTAGGGAAAACTTTGATTTGGTTAAAAAATTGACAGATGCCTTCTGAAAATCATCTCTATAGAGTCAGTCCAACCTAAAGGGATATTTTAGTTAAGGGTGGTACTTGGTTGAGTCTGCTCCTGGCTCCTGTGAAAATGCAGTAGGATGAAGAGTCACTTGGTACACATCAAGCAGTATGACCAATTGCGACTAGATCAGAGATTTTGGCAAAGTATTTTGGAGGCAATGTGGAAGGCAAATAAGGGTTGTTTGATGTTTTTTAAGGTTGCGGTGGGCTTTAAATAGCTCCAGAGGGTTGCAGAAGCTCCTTTCACCTATCCTGGACCTTTTCTTGTGCTCTCCCTGGAACTATTAGACCAGGGGTCTCCAAAATTTTCAAGCAAATGGCCAGTTTACTGTCCTTCAGGATTTAGGGGGGGGGCCAGGCTGTGGCTAGGCGGAATAGATAATACCCCAGCATCAGTGCCCCATCATTATTTATAATGGGAGGAATAGTGCCCCATTGTTATCAGTAAGATGAATAGTGCCCCATTGATGGTGCCAGTAGGGGGAATGGTGCCCCATCATTGGTGTCAGTTCCTGGAATAGTGCCCTAAGGACCAGATAAGGGCAAGCAAAGGGCCAGCTCTGGCCCGCAGGCCACCGTTTGGAGCAGTGGTGGGTGGTGCTCTATGGGCTGGCAGACGGACCACACCATACCCCCAACCCCCCCCCCTGTGGACCACACCAGGTTGCACACCATATCATATCTACCCCACCCCAGTCGCTGGCTCACTCACCCTGGACATGTGGAGGGCAGGCAGCGGCGGCGGCTGCCTCCTCCTCAGTCTCCTGTGTCTCCTCCCTCCTCCTACTCCTCCTTGGCCAAGGGCATGGCTTCTCCTTTCGGCCAATCGAGAAACAGGTTTAGGACCCGCTTCCTGATTGACCAGGAGGAGAATCCGTGTGACAATAGCGATTATTCATTCGCTATTCTCACACAACTGGATGGGCTCAGGGTGTAGTGCTCTGTGCCCCGAGCCCACCCTTTTTTGAAGCCTATTAGAGCCTCTGGCTCTAATCACGTGCTTCAAAAAAAAAAATAAACCCCATTGGAATCCATGCATCTGGCGCCCTGCATGTAGATCAGGGGGCCGGATGCATGGATAGGCGCACCTGCACCCCAATGGATGGGCTGCTACTGGTTTGGAGACCCCTGTATTAGACTTTGCACATTTAGTTTTGATGTTTCTGAAATATATTTAGCTGATAAAATACAACAAAAAAAGAAATATTGTTTATTGAAAAATTCTACTACATAAAACCAGAGCTGTGAGGCTTGTTCCTCTGATTACATACTGAGTGTGCCGTTGCTACAAAGTTACTGATATTAGTTACATGGTTGCTATATATCTAATTGGGACACACCCTGTACTGGTAGGTCGTATATCAGGCCTATGAATCCAATTCATTGTTATATTAACATGATGATGCTGACATTGAGGGGCATTGTTTGTTTAATGTGTGCACAATTTGGGGAGGGGGTTTGCTTATTTTTATTTTATTACATTTTATATGTATTATATTTTATTATAGATTCTATATATATTATATTTATATTATTTATATTTTTATTATATATTTTAGAATTATTTTATTTTTATATCTGCCTACATACACTATATTGCCAAAAGTATTGGGACGCTGACCTTTACACACACATAAACTTTAATGGCATCTCAGTCTAAAGCCCCGTACACACGATCAGATTATCAAACGATCTGACGTCCATTTTTTGTGGCATGCTAGTCTGATGTGGAAAGTGAAGAGGTTATTTTCATACGAATTTTCCCGTATGACAGAATTCTACTTCAGAAGTGATGTCATGTGTTGGATTGCTTTGTATGTGTTCTTTCCTCTCTGAGCATGCCTAGTCTTGCTCTTAAGATTTTTTTCTGTCGAAATCTGTACTAATGAGACGAAAATCGGACGTTGTATTACGGACAACAAAAATCAGGGTTTTGTCAGCCGAAAAGTCGGAGTTGGCTGTCAAAAGCACCATACTAACAATCCGAAAATCGGCAGATCGGTCGTCGGACGAATTTTCCCTTCAGATTTTCTTATCGTGTGTACGGGCCTTTAGTCCGTAAGGTTCAATATTGAGTTGGCCCACCCTTTGCAGCTATAGCAGCTTCAACTCTTCTGGGAAGGCTGTCCACAAGGTTTAGGAGTGTGTCTATGGGAATGTTTGACCATTCTTCCATAGGAGCATTTGTGAGGTCAGGTACTGATCTTGGAGAGAAGGCCTGGCTCGCAGTCTGCGGTGTAATTCATCCCAAAGGTGTTCTATCAGGTTGAGGTCAAGACTCTGTGCAGGCCAGTCAAGTTTCTCCACCCCAAACTCGCTCATCCACGTCTTTATGGACCTTGCTTTGGGCACTGGTGAGCAGTCATGTTGGAACAGGAAGGGGCCATCCCCAAACTGTTCCCACAAAGTTGAGAGCATGAAATTGTTCAAACCGTCTTGGTATGCTGATGCCTTATAAGTTCCCTTCACTGGAACTAAGGGGCCAAGCCCAACCCCTGAAAAACAACCCCACATCATAATCCCCCCCCCCCCGAATGATTTGGACCAGTGCACAAAGCAAGGTCCATAAAGACATGGATGAGCCAGCTTGGGGTGGAGGAACTTGACTGGCCTAGTTCCAGTGAAGGGAACTCTTAAGGTGTCAGCATACCAAGACATTTTGGACAATTTCCTGCTCCCAATTTTGTGGGAACAGTTTGGGGATGGCCCCTTCCTGTTCCAACATGACTGCGCACCAGTGCACAAAGCAAGGTCCATAAAGACATGAATGAGTGAGTTTTGGGTGGAGAAACTTGACTGCCCTGTCCTGACCTCAATCCCATAGAACACCTTTGGGATGAATTAAAGCAGAGACTGTGAGCAATGCCTTCTCGTCTAACATCAATGAATGACCTCACAAATGCGCTTATGGAAGAATGGTCAAACATTCCCATAGACAACCTCCTAAACCTTGTGGACAGCCTTCCCAGAAGAGTTGAAGCTGTTATAGCTGCAAAGGGTGGGCCAACTCAATATTGAACCCTACGGACTAAGACTGGGAGGCCATTAAAGTTCATGTGCGTGTAAAGGCAGGCGCCCCAATACTTTTGGTAATATAGTGTATATTTATCTCTTTGTTGTATTGTATCATAATGTAGACATACCTAATGCCCCATTTCCATTGGAAACGTGAAGCAACATTCCTTTTTTTTAATTTCAGGGAAGTGGCAAAAATTCTTTCTATTAATTTTTGTCTGGTTTAAACTGAAGGTTCTGTTGGGTCCATGGCTAGAGTGCATGATGGAGACGGCAACTACATAATTCGGAGGGATCAGCCTGTACAGAGTGGTTGTCGTGCAGTAGAGGAAGCCTTTGAAACGCTAGAAGCCGCGGCAGGGCTTTTCCCTTTATACTTTTCCCTTTGTGCAAATTACAGAGATAAATTAGCTGAACGGGGACTCTTGTAGAGTTTAAAGTGGAAGCGTTTCTGTCATTGGCGGGTGTTGAAGTGATTGCAAATTGCTGATTCATTTCTCTCCTTATAAGTGTCACTTGAGCACAAACCTTGTTTAGCAGGATCGCAGAGGACTTTGTACTGTTCCCGCCTTGCTGTCAAACATCTCCGCATTTCTGTGCCGGTTGCATGAAATCCCTACCACAGAGGGCTACCAAATTTATCGGTGTTAGCCGAGGCATGTTTAGCCTGGCTTCACTCCTATGCATTGCGGTAAAACGCAGCACTTTGTGTGTTGCTTTGCATTACCAATTCCTTAGGCTGTGTTCACATTGCTGTGCGAGTTGGTGCGCTGCATTGACATTTAGTCCTAAGGGCGCCCCAAGGCATCTAATTGAACCTTTTTTTGGTGTGTTTTGGTGTGTTATGCAGCCCTTTCAAATAATTGCTGGAAAGGTCTGATTTCCTGTCCTGCACACTTGCTCCAGGTCTGTATATTTCTAGGCTCTTTATACAGCAGCATACAGACTGGAAGAAGGAAGGGCAAGACTGGGAATCAATCAGCTGTGCGCAAAACTACTGGAAAGGAACACACTGGTTAGAGGAGAAAGTAGAGAGAGCAGAGAGGTGACCTTATCAGTCTCATGCTGCTCAGTCAGCAAACTGGTGGTGGAAAGGGGACACTGCTGTATCCCTGGTATCAACCACTTTACAGGGCTGTGTAGATCTCAGGACTGGATGAACAGAAATACAAATCATTTGATGGCTCCCATATATGGTATGTATTTCATCTGCATATTCAGCTTCAAATGCTGTCTCCCTTTTACTTACTTACCTTCCCTTTGCCCCATTTACCAATGGTGTTTAGCTGCCTGGAAGAAAAATACCCAGTGCTTCCACTCAGGTATGTGGACACTCGGGATGCTCTTTCCTTCTTACCACAATTTTGCACTGGGTACCTGGGGGGCCAATGTTCAGACCTAGCACTGACACTTGGGGGGAGGGGGGAAACCATGTGTAAGCTTGCATCCACCAAGAGCTTACAGAGGCTTTCTGCTCTTCCACAGGCTAACATAGGAGCAAAGGAAAGGTGAGTAGGGGCAAGCAGTTGGTGGCATTTATAGTGACCCTGGTATAAGTATGGCGGCTGCCATTGCAGTAATGGCAGCTTCAATAGTTTCCTCACTACATGATTAATTTAAAGAGGAACGTCACCCTGCCGACATTCTCCTCCCACCACTCCTCTTGCATGCTGCCATCTTGAAATGTCCTGCAGATGTGTTGCAGGTCTCAGCTGGGTATTTGGGACCAGTGACATGGATCTCAACGTATGCACACACATGCCTCTAACACAGACTTTCTCAACCTTTTTACCCAAAAGGAACCCTTGAAGTAAATTGCATGCCTTTCTGGAGCCCCTTCTTAAGCCAATTCTATGGAAATAAGTGAGAAAAATTCCCCTTTTGCCATGGTGGACAGAATACCTCAATTATAGACCCTTAGAAAGACCATTAAGCCTCGTACACACGCAACGATTATCGGCCGACCAATCGTCTGACTTTTGTCCAAGTTGTGTTTTGTTGGTTGGAATGTGCCTAGACTGCAGACGAATTTTCTCGGCCAACAAAATACTACTTCAGAAGTGATGTCATGTGTTGGTTAGTTTTCTTTGTGTTTTTTCTTCACTGAGCATGCCCAGACTTGCTCATCAGATTTTTCCCTGTCGAAATCTGTACGGACTGGACGAAAATCGGCCGTTGTGTTGACGGCCAACGAAAATTTTATAGTCTGCACACCAGATTTTTTTTGGCCGAAAAGTCGGAGTTGGTTGTCGGAAGCATCATACTAACAAGCCGAAAATCGGCAGATCGGACGTTGGCCGAAAATTCCCTGCCAATTTTTGACGCGGGCTTCAGTGTCATGCAGTTGGTTCTGCCAATTAGCATAGACTCCAGGATTTTGTAGACACCATCAAATGGGAGGGTCAATCAGCCACAGCTCAAGGAACATCTAGCAAACTCTGGAGGAACCCTGGTTGAGGAAAGCCTCGTACACACGCACCGATTGTTGGCCGTAAATTTTCGGCCAACGCCTGATGGGCCGATTGTCGGCTTGTTAGTATGATGCTTCCGACAACCGACTGCGACTTTTCGGCCGAACAAAATCTGGTGTGCATGCTATAAAATTTTTATTGGCCGGCAACAGAACAGCCGATTGTTCGTCAGTCAGTACAGATTTCGGCAGACAAAAATCTGATGAGCAAGACTGGGCATGCTCAGAGAAGAAAAAACACACGGAAAGTAAACCAGCACATGACATCACTTCTGAAGTTGGTTGTTGTTGGCCGAAAAAATTAGTGTGCAGTCTAGAGCACATTTCAACCAACACAACAACACTGGACAAAAGTCGGCCGATCGGTCGGCCAACAATCGGTGCGTGTGTACGAGGCTGAAGACTGCACTTGTATCTGCTCTTGTATCTTGTAGAGATGTCATTTGTGTGCATGCATTGATGTCACAGGTAATGTGCCCCTCGGTAAAATACTACCTGCTGGGAGATGTGACATGGACATCCCAGGAGGCTGCAGGGGTTCTATGCCATTCACATCTAGGCAAGGAAACTGGAAGAGTTGTCTACAGCACAACAAACGATACTTAACCTTTCCAGAAACGATGAAACCTTCTGCTGTTGTTTAAAAAGGGGGGGGGGGATATTTATTTTACTGAATGAAGTTTCAGTTTTGGTGAGGTGGGTTTGTCCTATAAAGGGCCAAGCATAGGGTCCCCTATAAAAACACTCAAGGCTCCCTTTAAACACATGCGGTGACTTTCGCAGTCCGTTGCCAGCAATAGAGAGACAAATAAACCTTCTAATTTTGTTTACTTTGTTGCGTGAAGGTACCTGCCGCTTCCATCCAAATTCTCCTGGAGAGAGCTGAATCATTTTGTCATTAGGATGGATGATGCTTCACGAAAGTGCTTGCAGGTGATTTGGATGGAATAATTGGGGCCTGAAAATCACAAGCAGCAGATGCTGGAAAGCAAATAAGTTGCGCAATAAAAAAAGAAAAAGAAACCGAACATTATTTACTTCCAGCCATTGAGATGCTGTGGAACTTTCCGAAATGATGGCAGTAAAAATAAATGAAATATTGGGCACAAGATTCCAGAGGTATACCAGCTGAAGACTTTGCACTCTCAGCCTGACCCTGTGCAGAAATTTTGCAGCTCCAGGACAAAAATCGAAATGCCAGCAGACTGGGAGTGATCGTCACTGGGGCAGGTTAACACACACACGGTAGCCACCACTATGTGTTTTAACCTCCCTAGCGGTATTCCCGAGTGTGGCTCGGGGTCAACTTTCAGTACCAAAAGCGGTAACCTCAAGCCACACTCGGGATTACCCCAGAATCACACTCACCTCCCCTGCGATCCCCCGCCATCCTCCCCTGCCATCCTGCAGCCATCCTCACACTCTCTCCCCGCTCTGTGCTCTGCAGATGCCGGCACCTGCCTTCCGGTTCCCTTCCCTGCCATCCCCCGCCGTCCTGCAGCCATCCTCACACTCTCTCCCCACTCTGTGCTCTGCAGATGCCGGCACCTGATTTCCGGTTCCGTTCCCTGCGAGCATTGCGATGCAGGGGTGTGGAAACGGCGGCAAATTCAAAAATGTAAATACACCAAATGACAAAGTTGTGATCCTAACGGATTACATTGTATCATGCCATTTCACCACAAGATTTCACCTGGTGACTTTTCCAGTGCCCTGCTTGTGCTTTTCCATTGTTTTGTGCCTGGAAAATAGAGAACGACCATGGCGTCCAAAAAGCATTCTTTTTGCACAAAAGAGCCATAATATTAGAACAATAACAGTTATTCTAATAATATCTACTGTATATTTACATCTGACAAGGTTTTAAAATCCAACAACCAATATATTGTTGAACGAAATGAAATTACTATTTGATAGACACCAAATATGATATTGGTCATATCCACGTTTCACTTATAATGTGTCCTGTTATCCTGCAAACATTGTAGCATGGGGTTGTTAGATATCCAGCTGATTAGCATTTTTGCATACCTCACTGTAACCACTTGTTATTAAAGTGTTACTAAACCCAGCAGCCTGCTTTCCCTATATCTGGTCTCCCACCCAACACAGAACATGGAAATGCAATTATTTTAGTAAATATAAACGGATAAACACCTTTTCTCATCAGCAGTATATAGCAGTCTTGTGACTTCTATCAGTGTCTGGTTAAAGCTTGTAGGAGAAATTTTTATTTTTTTATTTTTTTTATTTATTTCAGGTACTTATATAGCGCTGTCAATTTACGCAGCGCTTTCCATATACATTGTACATTCACATCAGTCCCTGCCCTCGAGGAGCGTACAATCTAAGGTCCCTAACTCACATTCATACATACATAGTAGGGCCAATTTTTTTTTTTTATACAGGATCCAATTAACCTACCAGCATGTCTTTGGAGTGTGGGAGGAAACCGGAGTACCCGGAGGAAACCCACGCAGGCACAGGGAGAACATGCAAACTCCAGGCAGGTAGTGTCGTGGTTGGGATTCGAACCAGCGACCCTCTTGCTGCTAGGTGAAAGTGCTAACCACTACACCACTTATTTTCCCCTGATTGTCCTTTGAGGCTGTATGACCTCTGACCCTCTGTCTGGACAGCGCTGATTGGCCCTCTGCTGATCACATGCACCCATCCAAAAAAGAAAAACACTCTCTAGCAATACACACCAAACTGAACATGTGCAGAGTGCCACCAATGCTCTGTGCTATCAACAGATGGATTGGGGACAGTAAAAGAAGGGGAGGATCAGAGAAGACAGGATCAAATTGCCTTTTTACAAAATGTGCAGGAATAACCCCTTAGGTTCCACAGTGAGTATAACAAGCATGCTTTACCGCATATTCACACTGATTTTACTGTTGCAGGTTTAGTAACACTTTAATGGAAATCCATCACAGTAAAAATGATGGTGACTGTATGAAAATGTACTTTATGCAGTTCATCTGTATGTCAGTATAGGTCACTACAGGTGTATTCCCCAACTATTCGCTAGACTATCTATGATATGGCAATAATGGTGATCAGTAGGAAGAATGCAACCCTTCTAATGTTGACCAGAATGCCATTCCAACCTACAGACAGATAAAAAGATACTTGGGTCATGTTGCTGGTTTTGCCAAGTAGCATTGGGGCTTTTCTTCAGCGGGAACGTGGGGAAACGCAGTTCCGCCACCTCCAGCACTTTATGTATGTAATAGCAAGGGGTGCTGGGGTGTGCTGGAGGGTCTGTTGTTGCTGGCTGCTGGGGGACCTATTGCCATTGGGACGGGAGCGCGCTGGCGGAGGCACGCACTCGCCCCCTAGCTCCCTGCTTGCGACTGACGTAGACCTACGTCGGTTTGCACAGGAGAGCCATATTGCTGCAATAAATAGGTGGCGGCTGGTTGGGAACCAGTTAAAGAACCCAAAGCAACCTCTGGAACTCTGGGGTTCTACAGAACCCTGGCTGAGAATGGAGGACCTGGACTGGGAGGTTGGATCTCAGTGGTCCAGTTGTAAGATTTGTACAGTTGGCAGCCCTTGGACCTCGCCTCTCTGTGACAATGCGGTTTGGTGGCTGTTAAGAGCACTGCCATAAAGGTAAGCAAAATATGTAGGTGGGGGGAAAAAAAAAAGAAACATCAATATCTAAAAAAAAAACAAAAAAAAATTATAATTGTGTCCCTTGAAAACAAATAGAATGTGTTTTATAGACAGTCTTGATAAATTGAGCTGTGCAGGAGGGTTGACGGGGAGGAAAAAAATGACAGCAATCATCCAGATGTTGTCACTTTCAAAATCAACATATTGTCCTCAGTCTCAGAGGCCTCACCATTCAAGAGCTGCCGCAATAATACAGATAATTAATCTTTAGAGTATCAGCAGAATGTAATCAGGTTAGATCAGGATGTGAACGATAGCTATTTAATTTATTGCAGCTGTAGCGGCTGTGATGTGCGCTATACTGTACACCGTGTTGTCAAGGAATCTAAAATCTAGCTGGTATCTAATTTATGATATAACATTTCCGGATGGCGAATTCATTCTTGTGTAGGAAAACATCTGCGATCTGATATTGTGTGCCATTAAAATCATATTTGTTATATTATAAAATTAATGTTATCTGGGGCCTGACCTTTTAATTAGGTGAGTATGTAGCAAATGACAGATTACATTGGTAGGATGGAAGGAAGTCCTCATTTAATATAAATAATTGGCTAAGCTACAAGAAAATCTCCTGTTTTGGTTAAAAAACAAAATAACAGTTGTTGCACATTTTGCAACATTATGTTATTGAAAAGTATCTCCTGATTTTAGTCTACAGCAGGGTTTCCCAACCATGGTTCCGTGGAACACTAGGGTTCCTCCTGAGGTTGCTAGGGGTTCCTTGAGAAATGGGCAATTTTTGCCTTTCAGATAAGTTCCCAACAGGGCCAACCCTACCATGGGTTCCACTGGGTCCATTGGACCCAGGCAGAACTTTGAGAGGGACAGCAAATTGACACTCAAGATTTTTTTTTTCCAGCAGTTTTGTGTGTCCTCATTTATTATAAATAAATAATTGGCTAAACTACAAGAATATCTCCTGTTTGGTATAAAAAAAAAACAATTGTTGCACATTTTGCTATTATGTTATTGAAAAGTATCTCCTGATTTTAGTCTACAGCAGGGTTTCTCAACCAGGGTTCCTCTTGAGGTTGCTAGGTGTTCCTTGGGAAATAGGCAATTTCTGCCTCTCAGATAAGTTCCCAACAGGGCCGGCCCTACCATTGGTCCCCCTGGGTCCATTGGACCCAGGCAGCACTTTGAGAGGGAAAGGAAATTAACACCCAATACTTTTTTCCAGCAGTTTTGTTTATCATCAGTTTGGGGCACGTTATGGGTGGCATTTCCCATCTCATACTGCTGCCGTAGAGCAAACTGATGAGTATGAGTAGGCAGAGCGTCTTCGTGTGATCGTGGTGTGCGCAATGACGTCAGACATCAGCACACTCCATCTCACGCAGGGCAGGCTGGATCAGTGGCGTAGCGTGGGGGGTGCAGGGGGGGCCAGCCGCACCGGGCGCAACATCTGGGGGGGCGCATCCGCAGTGTCACTCTGTCTGTCTGACTCTGACATACACAGTTCACACACTGTCTGCGGCTGCCTCCATCTTTAGGCTGGGAGATGTCCAGCGCGGCCGCCCTATGGATGAAAATGGCAGGTTGGGACAGGGCTGGACTGTGCCTCACCTATCCATTGGTGTAGGGTGGGGTGGCGTTGCAAGCCAAGCCCCACCTATGCCCCCTCTCCTCACTGCTCAGTCAGTTTAGCAGCGA
Source organism: Pelophylax lessonae (assembly GCF_965119305.1). Lineage (NCBI taxonomy): Eukaryota > Metazoa > Chordata > Amphibia > Anura > Ranidae > Pelophylax > Pelophylax lessonae. The sequence continues at coordinate 282,532,137 of NC_138775.1, read as the reverse complement.
GTGAGTCAGCAGCCTGGCGCTGTCACAGAGTGGGTTTTTTTTTTTAATCGCCTGATTGGAGCCAGAGGCTCTAATAGGCTTCAAAAAAGGGTGGACCCGGGGTGCAGAGCAGTGAACCCATTGTGTGACAATAGCGAATGAAAATTCGCAATTGTCACAGGGATCCTCCTCCTGGCCAATCAGGAAGCGGGTCCGAGGCCCGCTTCCTAATTGGCCGAAAGGCGAACTCATGCCATTGGCCGAGGAGGAGGAGGGAGGACTCAAGAAGATGTGGGGAACTGAGGAGAAGCCACCGCTGCAGGTAAGTCTCTCTGTAATGAAAGGGGGCACGCTGGTCTCTCTGCATTGAAGGGGGGCACGCTGGTCTGTCTGCATTGAAAGGGGGCACGATGATGTCTGCATTGAAAGGGGGCACGCTGGTTATTCTGCATTGAAAGGGGGCACGCTGTTCATTCTGCATTGAAAGAGGGCACGCTGGTCATTCTGCACTGAAAGGGGCTACGCTGGTCATTCTGCATTGAATGGGGGCATGCTGGTCATTCTGCATTGAAAGGGGGCACGCTGGTCTCTCTGCATTGAAAGGTGGTCATTCAAACTTGTATTTAGATGCATTTTACTTTAATTACATCAGTATTTTCATAACAAACAATACATGTGCTTAGGAGGTAAGGGTTTCTTTAACTAATCTAGTGGAAGAGACTCGAGTGCTAAAATCCCGCGGGTTAGGGGGCGCAAATTACTTGCCTTGCCCCGGGTGCTGACAACCCATGCTACGCCACTGGGCTGGATCTTCCAGGGCAGTGGCCGCGGCAGACACAGGAGTGACAGTGGGTGTTTGGTAGACCGGTCCGGTGGTGAGTTATGGAAGACGATAACAGTATATATATATATATATATATATATATATATTCAAATTTTTTTTATTTAATAGTTATTATTCTTTTTTTGTTTTTGTCCCTATACCCCGCAAAGCAGCCCCTTAACCCCCCCCCATAATGCAGCCCCTAACCCCCCATCCCACAAAACAGGCTCTTAACCCCCCCATAACGCAGCCCCATCCCCCCCACACACACACACACACACACAAAACAGGCTCTTAACCCCCCCCCCCCCATAATGCAGCCCCTACCCCCCCCCCCTCCACACACACACACACACAATGCAGTCCCTTACAAATTTTCCATGTGCTGTTGCATGTAAATCTGACTTCCTGATAACTTAAATTTTTGTTTTAGTTATCATCAAGATATAAAATAATAGATGTGGGGGCTTTTTGGTGGGCTTTTTTTTTTTGGCAGGTTGGGGGTGGCAGCATTTCATTCTTGGACCCAGGCAGCACAATGTCTTGGGCCAGCCCTGGTTCCCAATGACACCATTTTTCCTTTTAGCTCTCTGTAAGGGGGGGATTCTTACCAATGATGAGAAGAGTAAGGATCTTTCTTCCCACTGACTGTCACACTAATGTGTCATGAGTTGTAGATTTTTCATTTTTAGCAGGGGTTCCCCCGAGACCAGAACTTAATTTCAAGGGTTCCTCTACGTTGAAAAGGTTGAGAAAGACTGGTCTACAGCCTTTCTTGTTGCATGGCATATGGCATCCCCAGTTGTGTTCTGTTTGCAATGTAAGCTTTTCACATATGTGATAAGCCAGTCGTGTTCTTCTCTGCATTATTTGTTGAATTTAAATTTGAGGCAATCACAGTGATTGCAAAAAAGTGCTCAAAAGTGAATAAAGTCTTAAATTTCAATCAATCCCAAAAATGGTAATGGTCAAATATAGTGGGGAAAAAAAAAAGAATGAGAAAAAAATAGTGAAGCTTGTAGCCAGGGGTCAGAGATGAAATTAATCACAATCCCTCCACCGCCACCAAACAGTAAGGCTACGTTCACATGTGGGCGTAGCGGATCACGGGCAGAATCGCTGCGATCCGGAATCATTGCAAATCGCGGGACGCTTGTGCGATGCTCGTGATTTGCAATGGCATCCCAAACACTGTGTGATGTTCCCCCGATTTCCGCCTGCCGAATCGCGGTAACATCACGCAAACAGAATCGCGGGATGCATGACGCATAAAAGAAGCTCTTGCACCTTTTTTGGGTGTCATACGTCCCGCGATTCTGTTTGCGCGATGTTACCGCGATTCGGCAGGTGGAAATCAGGGCAACATCGCACAGCGTTTGGGATGCCATTGCAAATCACGGGCATCGTACAGGCGTCCCGCGATTTGCAATGATTCCGGATCGCGGGCAGAATTGCAGCCATTCTGCCCGTGATCCGCTACGTCCACATGTGAACGTAGCCTTAAGGTATGTTCTTACCAGAAAACAAGGACCCCCCCATCAGGAAGGTCTAACAGGCTCCTGTTTTTTTCCTTAGTGTACATGCTCCAGCAAGAAATCGCAGATACAGCAATTGTACTTCTTTTGGGCGACAGGCGTCCCGCGATTCTGTTTGCACGATTTTAAAAAATCGCGCCATGTTTGAGGTGCCATTGCAAGTCACGGGAATCGCATGGGGTCGTCCCGTGACTTGCAATGGTTCGGGATCGCGGGCCTATATGTGATTGGAGCCTAACTGGTTGGTGGTGGTCAACCTCTTCAGTGGAGGAATTGTGATTCATTTCATCCCTGAACCCTGTCTACAAGATTCACCATGTTAACTTTTCTCACCCTCACCATTTTTTTTTTGTTTTTTTTTACAATTTTTTTCCACTATATTTTGTCATCACCATTTTTGGGATTGAATAAAATTTGAGACATTTCTCACTTTTGAGTTCTTTTTTGCATATGTTATTTTTGTTTCACTTTAATAGCGCAACACTTTATTTATTCTGTTTTCATTTGTGATAAATATCTCACAGTTGTTTTTGCAGCTTTTTCATTGTATGATGTTGACACAAGCCCATTATATTTGACGCGGGAAACAGCGCAATTCTAGTGCGGGTTCCGGCATCGCATCTCCCCCCACAGGCAGTTCACACTGCCCTCTGCTAACCACTGCAGGTCCCAATACATAGTTACATAGTGAGGTTGAAAAAAGACATCAGTCCATCCAGTTCAATGATAATGCAAAGTTAATGACACCCCCAGATCGGTTTGCAGATTGCAGTGCAAACTGGGAATTCGCACAGGAATCGGATCGGATGGGTGCGAACACCCATGCAATCCGATTCCAGTGCGGGAAAACCTCATTGCGGCAAGAGGTGAAGGTGCTTCAAACCCATCTCTAGTTTTTGGAAAATTGGCCCTGATGCTTGCACACAGGCCTCACCTGGAGACCCTAAATGCATGTAGAGTGTGGCCTGAAGTTACCAGTGTGAGACTCAATCAGCAGGATCCCTGCCATGTTTTTAAAATTAGACTCCTCAATTGAGTCGACAGTTCAAGACTTGGGTGTTTAGGGGTTCCAGCCAATTGTGCTGATCTGCATTTTGTCCCACCAACTTGAGAGCCAGAGGGCACAGTGCCAGGGGAGGAATGGGCAAGAGGGCATTTGCCCTCTAGTCCAGTACTAATAAGATATGTTGGACTGGTGGCTCTTGGTGGAGATATGTCATTTTTTGGACAACTGGCAGCTGAGGACGAGACTGAGGAACCAGGAAAGGAAATATAACTTCAGCTTTAATCTACGGTTCGCAGACGCAGTGGGGTTAAGTGAAAAATGAACTTGCCCAGCCTGTCAATGATTATTTTGGATGCACGCAAACATTGCCCTTAAAATTCCTTCTGTGCGTCCTTTTCCAGTACTATCATGACTAAGGGGAAGTAAGCAACTCTTGGCGTCAGTCCTTGCTGAATCAGAGCCATTGAAAGGCCAACATTTTTTTTTTCCGCTCTCTACTTTTCTGTATCTTATTTTTTCTTCAGCGGATTAAATTACAGCTACGGAGCGAAGGTATTTTCCTGTACTATTATGTCCATGTGTTCAGCATATCAACACATCGGTCTAATCTGCTTTGAAAACACGCAATTCCTGAGCGGTCCGAGGGCGGAAATCACTTCCTCCGGAGAGTCAATGCGGCCTGTTGTGCTTGAGCGGCGCTTGGCTTCTGATTCCACAATACACACAATGTTTTGTCATCCGCTGGAACTTCTACTTTATCATTAACTGAGCAGAGAAACCCGACCCCAGTTTCTGCTTTGGAGTTTCACTCATTTTTCCCTCTTCGAGTGACGAGTGACAGTGACGAGTGACGATGGCTAATCCTCTAGGCCTGCATTTAAAGGAAAACTCCACTATTGCAAAAAAAAAAAAGTAAATACAGAATATATATATATATATATATATATATACACATATATATACATATACTGTGTATATATATTTATATATATATATATATATATATATAATAAATATATATTTTGCAAAAAAAATGTATATACAGAATAAATATAAATAAATATATATATATATATATATATATATATATATATATATATAATTTTTGTTTTTTTTTTACATTATATTCTGTATGTCCTTTTTGTTTTTCATTGCAATAGTGAAGTTTTCCTTCAGACCTAGAGGATTAGCCATTGTCACTCATCTTTTTTTTATACAACTATTAATATAACTAAATATAAATATAACTATTTATTATTATTATTAATAATAATAATAATAATATTAATAATAATAATAATATCAATAATATTATAATTATTAGTGTCATAAACTGTATTATTTATATACTGTATATATTATATATAAAGTATAGTATATACTGTATAATATATAATATATTATATATACTGTATATATCATTTTTTATACAATATATTAATATTATATATTGAGAATATCAATAATAGTAAAATTATTATTAAATAAATAAATATATACAGCATATTATTACTACACCAGCCATTTTGAAATTTAAAGCCATTGTACACTTTCAAATGTTTTAAAAGAGAAGTATGAGTTTAAATCTTTTTCCATTATTATACTTACCTAGGTAGATGCAGTATCGGGACTAGGAACCGAGCGATTGAACACCGCCGATTGCACAGTTCTCACAGCTCCATGAGCAGAGAGCTGCTGACTGTCAGTCACCGCTCTCCGCTCTGCTCCCTCCTCACTGGAGCACTGGGCTGTGGAGGGGCAGGGAGCCGCCGGCTCAGGCTCTCAGTGGATCGCTGAGAGGCTGAGCCGTGTGTTGGTCCAGGCACCTGGTGGATCCCGGCTTCCATTGTCTTGATGACGTGATGCCTGGACTGACTTCTGTGACGTCAGCAGAGAGCGGACTTCAGACCACTCTCTGCTGAAAACGGGTCACAGGAGTGCAGAACAAACTGCACTCCTGTGATCCATAGGAGATGTACAGCCAAACGAGCTTTGGCTGTACATCTCCTTTAACTTAGTATTAGTGCAGTTATATTCCCTGTGCTGTTTGTTTGACTTACCTTATGATGAGCTAATAATGGGCTCACGTGTGACTGCAGTTTGTAGCGCCATGGCTGATCGATTCCTCTTTGTCCATGTATTCGTTCGGCTTGCTTGCCCCTGATCACCAAAGGGACAGGCAACTTCTTGTTTCGGTTCAAAATTTGAGACATTTCTCACTTTTGAGCACTTTTTTGCATATGTTATTTTTGTTTCACTTTAATAGCGCAACACTTTATGCTTCTGGAAAACAACAAGAGTCCACCTTTTTAGGGCTTTATACTCTGGAATATTTGGTTTGGAAGACAACATGAACCCATCTTAATTTGGGCTTTAACTCTGTAATACGTGGTTTTGAAGACCACAGGGGGCCACTTTATTTAGGGCTTTATACTCGGGAATATTTGGTTCTGGAAGACAACATGGACCCACCTTTTTAGGGCTTTATACTCTGAAATACTTGGTTTGGAAGACAACATAGACCCACCTTCTTTAGGGCTTTATACTCTGGAATGTTCAGTTTGGAGGACAACAGAGCCCAGCTTTTCTAGGGCTTTATACTCCAGGATATTTGGTTCTGAAAGACAACAAGAGCCCCCCTGCTTTATGGCTTTATAACAGGGATCCTCAAACTACGGCCCTCCAGCTGTTCTGGAACTACACATCCCATGAGGCATTGTAAAACTCTGACATTCACATACATGACTAGGCATGATGGGAATTGTAGTTCCTGAACAACTGGAGGGCCGTAGTTTGAAGACCCCTGCATCTAGAATATTTGGTTCTGTAAGATAAAAGCTCACCTTCTTTAGGGTTATATACTGTAGAATATTTGGCTCTGGAAGACAAAAAGGACCGCCTACCTAATGACTTTATCCTCTGGAATATTTTGATTGGAAAGCCAGTTTGATTCTTGAGCGTAATGTGGGTCCTATTCATTAAAGCTTTATGCACTGGAATATTTGATTCTGGAGGGCTTTATGCATTGAAACATATTGTTCTGAGGGATAACAGAGGACTTCCTTCATCAGAGCTTTATGCATTGGAATTTCTGTCTGTAAAGGTTCTCATTTATCTAGCTATGGCATATAAGACTAAGTAGCATTTAGTCCTCACCCGGACATTTCATAGCTTCTCCATGCCACTTCCTCTCTTCCAATGAGTGTAAGGAGATAATAAAATGGCATTATATGTGGAGGACGGTCATTGTCTGGAACAGCCATCTCTGAACAGTTTGTTCCATTTTGACATAGATGGCCCCTTTCAAACCGCTTGCAAACCAGTTGTCTTCTCTGTCCAAAATGTGTATCTCACTGTCCTCAAAAGAAAATCTCTTTCCTTAAAGTTTATGCAGACTGCTGAGTCTTGGCCCGTAGAATTTGCCTTCCTCGATTCAATTGTTTAGAGGTTGGGGAGACAAAACCAGGGGCGTAACTACAGGGGTTGCAGGGGTCGCAATTTCAACCGGGCCCCATGCTCCAGGGGGCCTGTTCGGCTCCAGTGTACACCTGGATAGGAAGGGTGGCAGGGGCAGCTTGTAGAGAAATCACTGTCCTCCTTTTTCCTCCTGTAGCTGCAGGAGGAAAATGGAGGAGATTGGTTCCTCTGTGTGCTGCCCCTGCCGCTCCTCTTATCCAGTTAATTTGTGTTCTGCTGTCTCTGGGCCCCTGTTTGCTCCCCTAGTCCCCCCCCCACTGTGCTGCCCCCCCCCCCCCCACTGTGCTGCTGGCTTCCTCCCTCCCCTCTCCTGCCGGATTCTGCAGGGGATGTGTCACAATAGAGAACCAGGAAGGGGTCAGTAAATATGTAATTTACCAACTCCTTCCCTTTCTGAATGGACAGAGTCATAGTCAGTGACATTGTAAAAATATAAAATAAAATGATAAAAAAATAATACAATTAAAATACCAAAAAATAAAAACTACTGACACCAGTGGGTGAGCTTCCAGGATTGCAAAGGTCACACTTGCGACTGGGCCCTGGCATTCCACCATCGTGGGGAGGCCCCAAGATGGCAGGAAGGGGGTCCACTGCAGAACTTGTGAAAGTGCCCTGCTGCGGAACTGTAATAAAGGGGCCCGCAATGAGAGTAAAGGGCCCCAGGATCAGTGGGAAGAGCCCCAGGCTTGATGGGAAGGGCCCCGGCCAGGGGGGCCTTCATGATTTCTTGCACCGGGCCCTGAAGGTTCTAGTTACGCCTCTCAAACAACCTCCCAACAAATGAATGGCCCACTATAGGAGGACGATTTTTATGGGTTTAAGGCTTAGCAGTATATACAAGAACATTTAGTTCTGGAGCACAATGGACTCCAAAGAATTCACATTTTCTAAGTCAGCTTGAGGAGCGGGTGTTTCTATCCAAATTCTTAGAAATGCCATGATAACAAACATAGCTGTATAGTATAGCATAGTGGATCCTGGCCCAGCCTGCTTCCGGAATGTATAAGAACAACATAGAGATGAAAAAGACACTCAAAATATCCAGAGATGATGAGTAGAACAGACAAGAACCTTTAACGCATTTTGGTAATCATGGAATCTTTATTCTTGTATGGATATATAAAACGTATAGGTAGACATGAGATGTCTCTATGATTAGGCATTCACACGTGAAAAGGGTAGGTGCATATGAGACACAGAGCCTCTACTTTATAATTAGGTACTAATGCGTGAAATGCTTGGATACATGATAGACAACTAATCTCTATTCAGCAATTAAGTTCTGACACACTAAACATATACCTAGGTAAAGGACACAAGTTCTCATGAATAGAATATGAATGAATGAATAGATTTCCACCTTCAATAACAATAAAATCATATTTCAGAGGGGAAGTTTTGAGTATTTTCCTCATTTATTGGCTGTCCAGGCAAGTGTCAGACACCTTATTTAAATAAGACAGAAAAATAGATACAATGTATTGACAGGCAGATACGAACCATGACGTTTCCAAGTTTTATTGGTAGAGTTTTCCTTTAAGGCAATACAATACAGAAATAATGAGCAGAATGCTGAAAAATGCATAAAATATCTTTTTGGCCAACAATCACCTAGGCTGTATCCTAGAGCTCCTTCACGCCAGCTTCTCCTCCAGTCCAAGACAAAGGCTAGCCTTGTTAGGGCCCGCTATAGGCTGACAACACCTCGGCTATATCCATACAATCCAATGGGAGCTCAAAACAAATGTCCAAGGTTTTTAATGATAAAATAGTTTCATGGCAGAACAAATCCAATGAATTTCAGGGGCCAGACCCCCTTCATCAGGGCTTTAGAATTCTGACTCCGGCAAGCAGATACCAAATTGGCCTGCAGCGTAATTTACTGCTTGGAATAGTTTCAGGATGACAGGTTAGTGAATGCAGCAAAGGATAGACTTATTGGTGGTTATGTGACCACTCTAGCACCGTCGCAGTGGCTGGGGATGCCTACACTAGGGCACCTCCACGTCACTTTCCCCACCAGTTTAAGACAAGGGCTAGTCATGTCGGGGCTCTTTACAGGCTGACAATACCTGGGCTATGATGTCTCATGCTTTGGGGAGAGAGTGACAATGCTGCTGTAATTTCAACAGGGAAATAGTACCGTTGTCGGCCCCATTTGTTTGAAATTACTTGTGGTGCCTTTCCACTGCATGGTACGGATCGGTACGGCTCGGTTTGGCGCTTTTCCACTGCATGGTACCGCATGGTACGTGTTAGAACGGTTTGTTACGGTTTGGTACAGCAGCGCTTTTCCACTACATGGTACGGCTCGGTTCAGCTCGCTTAAACAGTACCACCTCGGTTGGGGTTCCAAGCAGGCCATACCGATACCATATCCCACAATCCTTTGCATGCAGCCTTGATTGTTTGTCACTACTAGCCACTGATTGGTCAGAGAATCGTTGTAATCCCACCCACTTACTACTTAGTGGAAAAGCAAACCGAGCTGAGTAGAGCCTATACAGTGCTGAAAGGTGCCGACTCGTATCATGCAGTGGAAATGCAAACTGAGCCGAGCTGGGCCAAGCAGTGCTGAGTGGAGCCGAGTCGGTACTTGCAGTGGAAAAGTGCCATTGGTATCCTTAAAACTGGATCATCAGCTAGAAACAGGTAAAAATTAGGAGGGCACCATGAAAAAAGGTCTCATACACTTAGAATGCTCTTGTAATTTCAACTGTAATTTTTAAAATTTTAAGTCTGCAGCTTTTTTTAAAATAATAATCCCTGGTGATCCTGCCAGGAACAGGTTATCCCGGACAAGCCCCCAACCTGTGACTTGACAGTAAAACGGCACAGTGATTAACTCATCCCTCTCTGTCAATCTCTCCTCCTATCAGCATGCTTTTTTAGAACTGAACTGAATGGCTCCTTGTGCTGCTTCTTCCTCTCACACCTGAGCCCCAGGTACTCCCACTGCTTAGATTTAAAAAAAATAAAATGAATGATGTATTAATGATTACAGGGCTGTATCTATTTGTCTTTTAAAATCAACTTTAAGGTAGATGTAAAGGAGCTTTAACATGTAATATCAGAATTGTTTTTGGTATCTTTGATATAATACCTGGTGATCCTGCCATGAAGGTTCTTGTTCAGGCATTTCCTGTTATAGGGTGACAACACTTCACCCCTGTCCCTCAAATGTGCTTATGTGTTGTCACCCTGACTCATGGGCATTTGACAGAGGCTTTAATTTGGGGTCCCATTATATCATTTATACTAGGGTATCAATGACAATACTAAGCATTTTCACGAGTATCAGTATTCGTGCAACTGCTCCGACACCTGAAACCGATACTTTCAGGCTCAGTTCTTTTAGCTGTCAGCAGGATTTCTTTACTGACAGCTGAAATGTAAAAAAAAAAAAAAGCTGTCAATTATCGGTTGATAAGGAGCAGGGCTGCGACATCCTTAACAACCGATGACTAAGAGTCCATTCACACTAGCGCGACTTGTCAGACGACCAAGTCGCCTGACAAGTCGCGGTGGGTCGCTCGCCATTGAGTAGTACAGGACCCGTTCTAATAGGAGCGACACAAGTCGCTCCGACTTTGAAAAAGGGTCCTGTACTACTTTGGGGCGACCTGGAGGCGACTTGCATTGACTTCAATTATATGAAGTCCGTGCAAGTCTCGCCGAAGTCGCGGTGCACAGGCCCCGATGTCCTCACAGGTCGCCCCATAAAATCGCGTCGCGCCAGTCTGAATGGGCGCTCAATCAGCTGTCAGCAGGGTTCCCTTGTTGACAGCTGAAGTGTAAACATGATCCTGGCAAATGGAGCTGTAAAAAGAAAAAAAGCAGCCAGGCAATGTTTATCAACGCTCAGCTGCTGAAACAGAAAGATAAAAAGAAACATTGTTTCTTTTTGTATCTTTTTGTTTATTCAGCTACAGATCAAAGGGATGAACTTTGACCTGCAGATTAAGTCAGCCTGTCAAGTAGAATTTTTTTCTGTTATTTATTAAATGTTCCTCTGTTTAACCTCTTGTTAACCCTTCATTTACGCTAATCAGCATTAATTAACTCCTTATTCTCCATCTCCATTTAATTAATACTTTCCTGCTGATTTTTTTTGACACTTCTATTTTATAAACTATTAATAATTAAAATGTTTTTTTTTGTTTGCTTTGTTTGTTAATATTTTTACATCTTTATCATATATTTACACATTGAAAAAAGTGCAATATTTAAAACAAATTAAAAAAAATATTTAATTTGTAAATACCTTCTAATGCTTTTTACCATTGCTGACAGCTGTAGCGCAAACCAAAAAGTTGCGGTAGGTATCGACAATTGATATCGGCAAGTACTAAAAAAAAAAAAAAAAGTATCGTTAATAATTGTAAAAAAAATGGCAGCGATTTACAAAAAATAAAATGTCATTTACTTAGGGTTTACATACACTTTAAGCACGCTTGCAAATTTAAAAATTTCCGATTTTAAACGGAGACATGCGTCTGTTTACAGTATTATATTTTTTCTCTTCTCTGGCTGGCGTCCCTCTTCGCCAAAGCTGGCATTTTTTAAAAAAAAAAAACGGCTCGGCAATACGACAGGTTCTCAAAAAAATGAAAACCTCGACGCCTGTTCCAGATTGTAAGCGATTTTGATAACCCTGACAGCTAACACAATAAACGAGTCCGTAATTTCGGGACGTTAACATATGAGATGTTGCTGTGCCAAGTGCCAGGCGGGTGCCAAGCCTTCCAGGTGTTTCACTGAGGGATGGAAAAAAAAAAAAAGAACGGCGGTCAATATGTTTAAACTACAGTAGCGGAGAGACCTGGCATCGTGGGAATTTATGATTACCCGACTCTGACGGGACGCAATAATCCTTTCCTGCGCTGGGCTCAGGCATTTATTGCGTTAATGGCTGCTTGGTTTGGCGGCCCGGCACCTGAATATTCATGACTGTGCTATTCCCAGAGCTGCAGAGCAGCAGCTGTTGGTGGATCGCAGCAAATGTTCAAGAGATTTCCTCAAATATAAACACCCCTCGCAGCTGAATATTGGAAGCCTGGGCACCACCGAAGAACGCCATGAAACATTTATGTGGAGTGAATTTTGGAGGACCTCGTTTTATGGAGCCAAAATGCTCCGTGAATGATGAGCACGTCTCACGGGGAGTTTTTCCTTTTTTTTTTTTTCGTATGTTTGTATTTTGCTTATTTTTGTTCATCTTAAGGAAATGCAGAAAAGCATTAGGGTTTTTTTTTTTTTTTTTTTTAGTAAAGTAGTTGTTCAGCGGGCCACTCAGATTTGTGTTTGCTGGGGTGAGAATATTGAAAGGCCTTTATCTCAACGCCGGCCAAAAATAACAATTAAAAGATAAGTTAGCACCAACTTTTGCTGTAATATTCACCTTAAATCTAGAGGTTTCCCTTGCAGTACCCTTTTCTGCCACTAAATGTCCTCTATGTACCAGCATCATTCAACCCACTTGTTTGTCATGGACCCATATAACGAAACCCTAACTTAACCGCTTCCTATGTATACAAACGACCGATTCGGACAGGAGCAGCCCTGATGTCCTCCCACATAGGTGCATGCTCTCTAGACCAGGGCTTCCCAAACTTTTTTGGGCAGAGACCCACTTCCGAATACAGTTATTTTTCGGGACCCACTTGCTTGTAATTGAATATTGTAAAGCGCTACAGAATTTGTTGGCGCTATATAAATGCAAATAATATTATTGCATATTTTAAAAGGAGGGGATGTTAAATAGACAGTATAAGGAAGGCAAAGAACAGAAATCAACCACCCCAGGACAGTGATCAGCAGGCTTTATGGCACTCACCCTCCTTCCTCTCCCAGCGGTCCACAGTGAAGGTGAAGCACCTATTTGCCCTCTCCAGGGCCCAGCCCAGCACACCTCACCCAGAGTCTCCGTGATAAGGAGCTCTATGCTGGTCTTGGTGTCCTGGCTCTTCTCCTTCAGATTCTCTACTGGGGTCACAGAAACTGCCATGAACTCCTGACACCGCCGGGCCACCTAGTCCTCCTTTGACACCGAGGCTGCCATCTCTGCCCCCGATAAGTGAGAGAATCCCTGCCGCCAGTCTAGCCACCACCGCGGCCACCAGCAGGACCGAGGAGCTGGCTCTGCACCCCATGAACATATCCTACATAACAGCCCACATACTGTACGTACTCACTGATGCAGGTATCCTCCTCGCAGGAAATGCAGACCATCCTCTGTAAATTGCATGGGCGGGGTCTTGAATCCATCGCAATTTGACTGCTCTGGCTCTTTGTAATTTGCGCGGGCTCGCACAGCACAATTTAAACGGGCCCTCTCTCAGTGATTTCCGGCTCAGCGCGACCCACTCAAACGCAGCTCGCGACCCACCAGTGGGTCCCGACCCACAGTTTGGGAACTCCTGCTCTAGAACATACAGCGGCGCAATTTGTGACTGTTGTGTCCTTCGGACACGGTGGATCACATATCGGGGTAGAGGGCTGTTGTGATTGGTCCTGGTACCGTGTGATCTCTGTGACCAATCACAGCAATCACATTACCAGTCGTAAACAATGGCTGTCATTTCTGACAAAGGTCCTCTTTGGATTTTGGGCCTTACATTGCTTGTGTTTAAAAATAAAATGTAATAATATATTCAAGATTACAGATAAGCCTATAATAGGACTTACATGTAGGTACAGTGAATATCTCCTAAACCTAGCAGCCGGTGATAGCACCGGCCCATGTGCACTGCGCTCTCAATGGACGGCATACTAACTGTGCTGAGAGCTGTGCTGTGACCATGACACCCGCATGTGTGTGAGTTACACCATCGCAGTTTGGCCAAACGACTGGAGCCCAAGAACCCAGAGAGAAGACCAGATGAAGATGGAATCCCTCTTAGTAGTGACAGCACACCGCTTGAAAGAACTGTTTTTTAGGTAAGTCTGTTATAATAATATTTCACCAAAGCACGCCCCCCCCCCCCCCCTCATTCCCAACAGGGTTGTTAACAAAAAAAAACAAAATGAGAAAAATATAATTAGGGGCTCATTCCCACAGGTACTCTGGCTGTGTGAAGGAGGGGGGTTGGGCTGGAGCCCCCTGTCATTCTATGGGGATGCAGCGCCTGTATGAACACAGCCGCAGGTGTGCAGGTGAGCGGCCCCCAAATGCACACTGTCTGTGTTCAGGCCGTACACCTGCACCCCCACACCTGTCAGATTAGGACCTGCGGCTGTGTTCATACAGATCCAGGGGGCTCAAGCCACATAAATGAACCACTGATTCACACTGTACAAACCACAGTACCCATGCGCATGACCCCAACGCCCCCCCTCCCCCCCAAACACCCCCCCCCCCCCCACACACACACACACACACAGATTTATTTATCAACTCAGCTTCAATCTTTTAGATTTAACAGGAATTCTGTGAATTATGTTGTATTTGTGTCTGCTGATAATCATTTCATTGTATTTGTATCGAGATATAGCTATAAAATTTTCTTGGGAGGAGGGTGGGGGGGCCCTGTCAGGTAGTTTGTATGGGGCCCCGTGATTTCTATCAGCACCCTTTGCTCACATTAACCAGTTCTGGACCGGGAGATTTTCCCCCTTAATGACCAGGCCATTTTTTGCGATTTGGCACTGCGTTATTTTAACAGACAACTGCGCGGTCGTATAACGCTGTACCCAAATAAAAATGACGTCCTTTTTCCCCCACAAATAGAGCTTTCTTTTGGTGGTATTTGATCACCTGTGCGATTTTTATTTTTTGCGCTGTAAACAAAACAACCGACAATTCTGAAAAAAAAACAATATTTTTCACTTTCTGCTATAAAACATTCCCAAAAAATGTAAAAGTCAATTTTTTTCATCATTTCAGGCCAATTTGTATTCTGCTACATATTTTTGGTAAAAAAAAAAAAAATCCCGTATTTTGATTGGTTTGTGAAAAAGGTATCGCATCTACAAACTAGGGAAAGATTTATGCCTTTTTATTTTATTACATTTTTTTTTTTTACTAGTAATGGCGGCGATCTGCGATTTTTAGCGGTACTGCGACAAACAGATCAGACTCCTAACTGACACTTTTGAGTGACATTACTACAGTAATCAGTAGAGATGTATAGTAACTAAGTAGAACTACTTCACTACTGTACTTAAGTACCGAAAGGCGGTATCTGTACTTTCCTGGAGAAGTAATTTTTTTACTTCACTACATTTTTTCAATGATTTCAATACTTCTACTCCGATATTTTTTTTTTTGTGCTGCATAGTTACTCGTTACAATTATAAAAATTACCACTGCCAGAACAGTAGATGGCAGGTTTCATGAAGCTCAAAACATGTGTATTATCAGCGCATACGAAAATAAATGCTACTGTATGTATAAATAAAAGCTGCATTTGAAATAATAAAAAACAATATGATGTTCAAACTTTTGACTTCTTTCTTTAATAACTACATAACACAGTACTTGTACTTTTACTTTCAGTACTTGAGTAGCAATTTTTTTTAAAAAAACTACTTGCAATACTTAAGTACAAAAAATGTTGAATACTTTAGTACTTCTACTCAAGTCACTTTTTGATTGAGCACTTCCACTTCTACTCAAGTCACTTTTTGATTGAGCACTTCCACTTCTACTCAAGTCACTTTTTGATCGAGCACTTGTACTTTTACTCAAGTATGGGTTTTGAGTACTTTATACAACTCTGGTAATCAGTGCTAAAAATATGCACTGTTGCTGTACTAATCACACTTGCAGGGAAGGGTTAACCCAGGGACGATCAAAGGGTTAAATGTGAGCCTACTGGGTGTTTTCTAACTGTGAGGGGGATGGGCTTATAAGCACAGAGACCTGTGTTCCTAAATATGAGGAACACAGGCGCTCTGCATTGAGTCCTGAGAGAACAACGGTCTGCGTGTTTGCTTGCCACGTTTGGTGCAATAGTGAATGGCAATGCAAGCGCAATACGCGTTTCTCCATGTGTTTCGTGAACGCGTGCAAAAACGCACTTTTTTTGCAGCACACATTCATGAAAAGCTTAGCATTACAATCTGCCGCCACTATCCTAACTATCACTAAGCCTCCTATCCATAGCTCAAGCAGAAGGAAGAATCGCAGTGTCGCCTTACGAGTCTCAGTTTACCGAAAATTTCCTCTCCAATAAAAAATAATAATTTGGAAATCTCAGATGAGCTGGAAAAATCTGGCCGGTTATCAGTCGTTATTATTAGAAAAAAAAAGAAAAATGCGCTGTGTGCCAAGGTGAGTATTAGCCGTTGATGGGAACAGTCGGAGCTTTGTGTCCGCCGCACAGGGGATTCTTCTACAATGATAATAAAAATCTCCCTTTCAGGTGGTGGAAGGAACAGTCTGTAAGGTGATCCCTGAAACCCCAAATATCCGAGGAATCCGATTCCTTCTTGTCAGACATGAATGATTCCTTTTTCTGCAAAAATTAGAGATAATAGTATGACGAGGAAAAATAAGCAACATTTATTACAAGATGGCGTCAGGTATACGGGATGGTGCAGAGGGGGGGCGCTATAGTATCTTTATTTATGTTTAAGGTGAACTTTATTTTGCTTATAATGTTTCCATTTTTAACCATTTGCACTTTCACCCTCTTCCTGCCCAGGCCAAATTTCAGCTTTTAGCGCTGTCACAGTTTGAATGACAATTGCGCGGTCATGCTTCACTGTACCCATATGATATTGTTATCATTTTTTTCACATGGTATTTAATCACCGTTTTTTTTTTTTTTTTTGGTTTGGTTTTTGTTTTTTTGCTAAACAAATGAAAAAAGACCAAAATTTTGAAAAAAAAAAAAAAAAGTTTTTCATAGTTTCCGTTATAAAATTTTGTAAATAAGTACTTTTTCTCCTTCACTGATGTGCACTGATGGGCGGCACTGATGGGCACTGATAAAGTGGCACTGATGGGCACTGATGAGAAGGCACTAATGGGCACTGATAAGGCGGCGCTGATGAGCACTGATAAGGCGGCACTGATAAGGCAGCACTGATGGGCACTGATGAGGCGGTATTAATGGGCACTGATAAGGCGACACTGATGAGGCTGCATTAATATGCGGCACTGATGGGCACTGATAGGCAGCACTGATAGGCAGTATTGATTGGCACTGCCAGGCATCACTGACAGGCACTGGTGGGCACTGATTGGCAGCACTGATGGGCACTGTTGGGGCTGCAGTGATAATCAGGACACTGATGATCACTGTCCTAATTGTCAGTACAGATGTCCCCTGTGTGGATTTGTGCTGTCAGTCCTCTTTCAGTAGATCCATAGGTCATTAGTACCCTAGCTCAGCAGATCCCCTGACTATTATTACCCTCATTCAGCAGATCCCCAGCTCATTATTACCCTCATTCCGCAGATCCCCAGCTCATTACTACCCTCGATCAGCAGACACTTGGCTTATTAGTACCTTTGCTCAGTGCTCCCCTGACTATTATTACCTTCATTCAGCAGAGCCTCAGCTCATTAGTACCCTCTTTCAGCAGATCCCCAGCCTATTAGCACTCTCGTTCAGGAGATCTCTTGTCTATTATTACCTTCATTCAGCAGATCGACAGCTCATTATTACCCCTGTTCAGCAGATCCCCAGCCTATTAAAACCCTCGTTCAGCAGATCCTCAGCTTACTAATACCCTTGTTCAGCAGGTGCCCAGGTGATTAATACCCTAGTTCAGCAGATCCCCAGCCTATTAGTGTTCTCATTCAGCAGATCCATAGCTCATTAGTATCTTTGTTCAGCAGACCCCTGACTATTATTACCCTCATTCAGCAGATCCCCAGCTCATTAGTACCTTCATTCAGCAGATCCCCAGCCTATTAATACCCTCAATTAGCAGATCCCCAGTTCATTAGTACCCTCATTCAGCAGATCCCCAGTCTGTTAGTACCCTCATTAAGCAGATCCCCAGTCTGATAGTATCTTCATTCAGCAGATCCCCAGCTCATTACTACCCTCATTCAGCAGATCCTTAGCCTATTAGTACCCTCATTCAGCAGATCCCCTGACTGTTATTACCCTCATTCAGCAGAATGAGTACCCTCGATCAGCAGACCCCCGGCTTATTAGTACCCTCGTTCAGGAGATCCCTTGTCTATTATTACCCTCCTTCAGCAAATCAACAACTCATTATTACCACTGTTCAGCAGATTCCCAGCCTATTAAAACCCTCGTTCAGCAGATCCCCAGCTTATTAAAAACCTTGTTCCTGCTCAGTAGTAACCTCCAGCTCTGCTGAACCCCAGCTCCTTTGGTTTGCCGATCCTTCTCTCTCTTCAGGTCCCTGCTTATCTCCCCCTATATTGCTCCCACACTGCTCTGATGTGATGTGGCATCTGCTTGTTTCTCCTGCTCCGATCCCCCAGCTCTGCTGATCCACTGCCATTCAGTACTCTCTCTCCGGTCCCCACTCATCTTATGCTATAGCGTTCTCCTGTTGCACACCATGTGTGCCGTCTGCTAGCTGCTCCGCACCTGTCCGGACCCTGCTCACCTTCCTGCTGCTCTTCACTGCTCACCAGATTTAATGTCTGCACCAGACACTGCCAGGATATAAAAACATGAACCGGAAGTGACTGCTGATGACGTCTTTCCAATTCTCTTGTTGGTTTCCCAGTGCACCCTGGGATATCTCATACCTGCAATACCTCCAAAGCAAAGCGTAGCTAAAGCTGACTAAAAGCCTCTCAAAAGCTGCAGGTCCTGTAAGCAAGCATTGTCACAGACTTCTATGGAGGCTTTGGAGAAGCTTCCCAGCACCAAGAAAGTAACATGGGGGATCATTTTTTTTTTTTTAGCAAAGCGAACACAACATGCGAAAGGGACTGTAAGGTGACCATTTTATTTAGTGACAGGAGCTTTGGTTGGCATTCAGAGCGCTTTAAAAAAGCCAAATGTCCAATGCCACATTTTGAAGCAAGTGTAAACCCAGCTTAGAAGGCTTATTGCAAGCTTTGAAATGTTCATCTATGAGGCCCAGAAAGAGATTTTCCAGGTTGCGCACAGCAGTAAAATGCCTCGTCGCAATCTTCGTATCATCACCGTGGAGACATATGTTCACTTTAGTCGTAGATAAAGAAGCGCGGTTACTTGAGGCTCCAGCATATTCGATTCTCTGGACGGATCTTCTCTTGGATTGCGTCCACCGTACACACAACAGCGGGTTTTGTCACCAAACAAGTTTTCCTGAATGACGCTCCCAGCAGAGCCAGAGGAAGCCGGCATTCGTCTCAAGAAAACACAAAAAAAAAATCAATGTTGTTTCTTTAGATTACGTCTCATTCTGTCTGAAACTGTGAAAAAAACAAACAGGAGGACGCAAGTGCCTAGTGCGTTACCGAAAACTTTTATTAGAACAAACAGAAAACAACAATTGTAATAAAGTACAAGCCGTATATCACACCAAGCTCAGATCCAATCATAGGATTCTGGCTCAATGCGTCACTCAATTGGTAGGCTTACGCGTTTCAAGGGTCATACCCCCTTCCTCAGAGCTGATAGTAACTGATACTAACCTAATGGGTTAAAAGCATCTGGTACATCCAACACGTTTCAGGAGAAAGGACTCCTTATTCAGGGCTTGAACAATTGTTTCCAACCAGAAGTGGATCTTCACTGCATCTGAGCACATTTTGTTTATAGCGCAAAAAATAAAAATTGCAGAGGTGATCAAATACCACCAAAAGAAAGCTCTATTTGTGGGGAAAAAAAGGACATCAATTTTATTTGGGTACAGTGTCGCGCGACTGCACAGTTGTCAGTTAAAGTAATGCAGTGCCAAATCTAAAAAAATGGCCTGGTCATTAAGGGGGTAAAACCTTCCGGTCTAGAAGTGGTTAAAGTGATTGTAAACGATCAACTTCTCAGCTGCATAAGAGCTGGGGGGAAGAGAAGCAGCAGCACACTGAGCTTCTCAGTTAATGGCTGTGCAGCCATTCATGGCTGTGCAGTCTGATCATTGGAGGAGAGCAGGCTAAGTTCCCAGCATAGCTAGCGAACTGACCACGCTGTACTCTCCTGCTTAGTCTGATCAGTTTTTAATAGGAAAGCCGAGGGACTGGCAGGAACACCAGGGATTTCACACAAAGGAAGCAAAACAAAGACAACAGATATTTTCTCATACAAGTACATGGTACAGCAGCCACATATCAGGAATATGAAATGTTGGGATAACAAATGCTTTAATTCATTGGTAATATTCAAAGCAAGCCCCCCCCCCTTTTCATCTATCCATGGCTGTTTACTTTGCTAATAAATCACTTCTTTGAAAACACCTCCTAGCATTTCTGGCTGTAGCCATCTTGAGAAAGGGCAAATTGTTCATGTAGCATTTACTTCCTGGAGTCCATCTGCCCTTAGCTCAGGTATGCATGCAGGAGGGTGTGCTTAGCTGAGAACACCCCTCCTCCTCTTCTCCCCTCCTGAAGACTCCAGGGATGTATGACATAATTTGCCTAGGCAAGAAACCAGGAAGTAACCGAAGAAATGTTAAAAAAAAAGTATTAAAGTAAATATGATATACCTTCCTATCTATTTACTAATGCTAGCAGCCTGAGGATTAAAAAATAGTCAATGTTGATTGGGAGAGTGAAAGTTCTGCTTTAATTGGACAAAAGCATCATGTACAGCCAACACGTTTCATGGAAAAGGACTCCTTCTTCAGGGTTTGAACAATTTTAGAACAGAATTAGGGATGACTACATTCCTGAATTAGGGCTAGTGCGTCCTAATTGCAAAAAATGACAGCGTCCTATCAACAAACAAATTAGGGGGGGGGGGTCTGTATGCTGGAGACTGCATAGGGGAAGATGCAGAGACCACAGGCAGCCCAGGAGAACCCGAATCCCCAATGTGCAGTCACTGAGTGCACAGTTGGCCTCATCCACCCTGGGACCCATGTGCACCACAAGCACTGATTATATGCCCCTGGCCTAGTGACTTTGCCTAGGCTGAGATTATGTCATTAGTCTGCTGCAGGCAGGAGAAGGCATTTCCTCAGTCTCCTCTCCCCAGTACTACAAAGAAAAGAGGGCACACCAGCCTTGCACATTAACCAAGTGGTATCTTTATTAGTAAGCAAAAGGAAATATACTCACAAGCAAACAATGATAAATGGTCCACAGTGGAGACAAAGCAACCAGGTCACAGAGACTATTCCCAGCAAGCCATAGGACCTTTCAAATGGCTGACTCGTTTCGAGGGGAGATCCTCTCTTCCTCAGAGCCAGATTGGCGCAGGAGATTGTTGTTTTTTTTCTCCTCTCTCCCAGTGATCAGACTGCAACGTTGTAACTTTGTAACCAGCGTACAAAGGCAGGCAGTCACTTCCAGCGCTATGAGGTCTTCTGTAGTGAAGAACAGCAAGGACAACAGTAATACCAAAGGACTAAGCGGACGCTGCCCTCCTCAGATGGGGTATTCCGATAGAATGGAATGGAAGGCGCATGCATCTAGTGCATTACCAAGAAGACATTTATTCAATAGTACGATCAATAAAAAGTGGATACAGGGCCATCTTACCGAATGGGCACGCTTGCCACTTGCCCAGGGTGCCCCACCTGCCCAGCGACCGAGCCCCAGCCAAGCATTTGTCCCGATTCCCGTGTACATCACACCACTTGGGCCGTGAAGGGGTAGACCACAACTGCAGGAATGCCTGTCCGCCTTCACAGAGCCAGCCACCTAGCTTGGAAGCTGCCATTAGCCTGGCACTGCTGTACCAATAAATATCGCCTTATTGATAATTTCCATTGTTGTTCTCGTGGGTGATTGTGTAGGCACTGCATTGCCCTTTAATGCTCTTAAGATGGCAATGAGTGGATACTCTCAAATGGCAAATAACGGTAAGCCATAAAAACACACGATGCTGAGCGGTGTGGACACACATGTGCCATATTCACATCACGGGGTATATAGCTGACGCGTTTCGGGGGCGCACCCCCTTTCTCAGAGCTAAGCTACTCCGAGCACCTAAAGGCAAGTGCTTTGAATAAGGAGGGGAAAAAAATCCTCACTCAAGAAACCCCCCCCCCCCCCCCCCACAAAAAAACATTTTTACATTTTTCTTTTTTTTTAAATACTAAATAATAGTAATTACTATTAGTCATCACAAGGGAAAAAAAAATTACATAATAAAGTTCCTTGGATCCAAGGAACTTTTGGATGGATATTCTTATGTGTATATTATTTTTATGTATATTTTTTGATGACTAATATTAATTACTATTTTTAAAAAAATGTAAAAATAAAAATTACCATTTTTTTCCCACTTTGCCCTCCTTTTTTTTGGGGGGGGGGCAGGTTTCTTGAGTGAGAATTTTTTATCTCTCTCATTAAAGCCGGGGCTGCTGATAGAAATCACGCCCCCCCCCCCCCCCCCCCACAAAAAAAAACATTTTTGAAATTTTTCTTTTTGCTATTCTTTAAAATACGAAATAATAGTAATTACTATTAGTCATCACAAGGGAAAAAAAATTACATAATAAAGTTCCTTGGATCCAAGGAACTTTTGGAGGGATATTCTTATGTATATATTGTTTTTATGTATATTTTTTGATGACTAATATTAATTACTATTTTTAAAAAAATATAAAAATAAAAATTACCATTTTTTTCCGCTTTGCCCTCCTTTTTTTTGGGGGGGCAGGTTTCTTGAGTGAGGATTTTTTATCTCTCTATTTAAAGCCGGGGCTGCTGATAGAAATCGCGCCCCCCCCACAAAAAAACTTTTTTGAAATTTTTCTTTTTTCTATTTTTTAAAATACTAAATAAAAGTAATTACTATTAGTCATCACAAGGGAAAAAAATTTACATAATAAAGTTCCTTGGATCCAAGGAACTTTTGGATGCATATTCTTATGTATATATTATTTTTATGTATATTTTTTGATGACTAATATTAATTACTATTTTTAAAAAAATGTAAAAATAAAAATTACCATTTTTTTTCCACTTTGCCCTCCTTTTTTTGGGGGGGAGGGGGGGCAGGTTTCTTGAGTGAGGATTTTTTATCTCTCTATTTAAAGCCGGGGCTGCAGATAGAAATCGCGCCCCCCTCCCAGAACGTATTAAATCTATATTTGGATAAAAATACAATAAAATCATTAGCAGACACAAATACCATAGGTGTGCGCAGCCTATTGCATTAGGGTGTGCACCCCAAAGTTTAAATACACATGCATGTGTTTGCCTGCATGTACATGGCCCCGATACATTACTCTCCCTGCTGGCAAAGTGAAATAGAAGTGTGTGGCACTTCTCTTATGGCAGAGCAGGTCCGAGGGAGATCTTTCCCATCTCCTCACTGGCAAACAGAGCGATAATGCTAATGTGCCCTAGGTGATTAGGGTGTGCCCAGGCACACCCGGCACACCCTGTGCGCACGCCTATGACAAATACAATATAACTCACAGAATTCCTCCTAAATCTAATCTAATCTAATTTAAATAAAAATCTATTTGATGTGTGTTGGGGAGGTGTTGGGGCTCATGCACTCTGTAACCAGCGTACAAAGGCAGGCAGTCACTTCCAGCGCTATGAGGTCTTCTGTAGTGAAGAACAGCAAGGACAAAAGTAATACCAAAGGACTAAGCGGATGCTGCCCTCCTCAGACGGGGTATTCCGCTAGAATACAATGGAAGGCGCATGCATCTAGTAAAAATCACAGAGTTGATCAAATACTACCAAAAGAAAGCTTAATTTGTGGGGAAAAAAGGACATTAACCACTTTACCACCGGAGGATTTTGCTGTCTTACTGTACGTCTGGGCCACTTTTTGCGATTCGGCACTGTGCGAATTTAACTGACAATTGCGCGGTCATGCAACGCCGTACCCAAACGAAATTGACGTCTTTTTTTTCCCAATAAACAGAGCTTTCTTTTGGTGGTATTTGATCACTTGTGCAATTTTTACTTTTTGCGCTATAAACAAAAAAAGAGCGACCATTTTGAAAAAATAACAATATTTTTTTAACATTTTTTTATATGAAATTCCCCCCCAAAAACAATGTAAAAATCAAAATTTTTTATCATTTTTGGCCAATTTGTTTTCTGCTACATATTTTTGGTAAAAAAAAATCGCAATAAGCGTATTTTGATTGGTTTGCGCAAAAGTTATTGCGTTTACTAACTAAGGGAAAGATTTCTGTCGTTTTTGGTGTTTTTTTTTTAACGAGTAATGGCGGCGATCTGCGATTTTTTTTTGCGGGACTGCGACATTGCGGCGGACAGATCGGACCCTTGACTGACATTATTGACACTTTTGGGGGTACCAGTGACATTTCTACAGTAATCAGTGCTATAAATATGCACTGTTACTGTAAAAATGACACTGGCAGGGAAGGGGTTAATTTTTATTGGTGATCAAGGGGTTAATATATGCCTGGTGCTTACTAACGTGTGTGGGGGGAGGTGACTGAGTGACACAGGGACAGATTGCAGGTTCAGCTATGCTGAACCCTGCAATCTGTCTCTGCCTGTCACTTAGGAGAACCGCCGCTCCTCCCCTGGCCCGACTCGCGCTGTGACTGAGGGGAATGTCTGGCGATGTAGGTCTACATCGCCAGACGTTATTGAGCCACTTTGCCGCAGTAGAGCTCTAGTGAGCAGCGGTAAAGTGGTTAATTTTATTTGGGTAGAGTCGCACGACCGTGCAATTGTCCATTAAAGTAACACAGTGCCGAATCGCAAAAAAAATGGGCTGGTCATTCTGGCTCCATTAACTTATAGGCGCCTCGGATTGCGGGCAGAATTGCTAGGATTCTGCCCGCGATCCCAAACCATTGCAAGTTGCGGGACGCCCATGCGATTCCCGTGACTTGCAATGGCGCCCCAAACGCCACCTGATTTTGCCACGATTGTCACCCGACGAATCCCGGTAAAAACATGCAAACAGAATTGCGGGACACCTGTCGCCCAACAAAAGTACAAGAACTTCTTATGGGGCGACAGGCGTCCCGCAATTCTGTTTGCGCGATTTTACCGCAAACAGATTTTACCCATTTTTTTTACCGATTTTTAAGGCGATTTGGTATGCACAAATCGCGTCGTGTTTGGGGCGCCATTGCAAGGGCGTCCTGTGACATGCAATGGTTCGGGATGGCAGGCAGTATCGTGGCAATTCTGCCTGCAATCCCAGGCGCCTATATGTGGATGGAGCCTAAGGGGGAAAACCTTCCTGTCCAGAAGTGGTTAATAAGGAAAGGGAGAAGATGTATGGCACATATGCTTTTTATTAGATGAGAGGAAGCCAACTGCAGTGACCAATCCCCTCAGATCCTGTTCATCCTTACCCATCGGTGACTGGACTGGGTGTAGGGGGGTGACTCATGGTGAACAATGGGCAACAGGATGACCAATGCCGATGTATCATAGCAATTAAATAAAGTCATAATATTTCCTTTTTCATTATTACACTGTAAAGAAGAAATAAGAAAAACTACGAAAAAGCGTTTTAACCTCTTGGCGCCTCCCGGCCCTTTAACCACTTCAGTTCTGGAAGGTTTTACCCCCTAACTGCCCTGGTGATCTGATTATGTCCAGATTGCTGTGCTAAAAGCGGTACATCGTTTTGCATGGAAATCTGTTGTTTTATATATTAAAACTCACCTTCCCCTGCGATCCCCCGCCATCCTCCCCCCGCTGCCCTACCGCTGTCCTCCCCCGCCGTCCTCCTGCTGTCATGCCCGCCGCCCTCCCGCCGTCCTACCCCGCCGCCCTCCCGCCGTCCTCCTGCTGTCCTCCCCCGCCGCCCTCCCGCCGCCCTCCCGCCGTCCTCCTGCCGTCCTCCTCCGCCGTCCTCCCCCGCCGTCCTGCACAAGGAGAGAGAGCAGAGCTGTGGGTGGGGCCCAGCAGCCTCCACCCACCACAGTATGCCTGCAGAAAACTATAGGATGGGGCGGAGACAAGACCAGTCACCCTGCACAAGGAGAGCAAGCAGAGCTGTAGGAGGGGCCCAGCAGGCTCCACCCACTACAGGCTGCTTGCAGAAAAATCCAGGAGGGGGTGGAGACAAGACCAGTTGCCCTGCACAAGGAGAGAGAGCAGAGCTGTGGGTGGGGCCCAGCAAGCTCAATCCACCACAGGATGCCTGCAGAAAACTACAGGAGGGGGCGGAGACAAGACCAGTCACCCTGCACAAGGAGAGAGTGCAGAGCTGTGGGCGGGGCCCAGCAGGCTCCACCCACCACAGGATGCCTGCAGAAAACTATAGGATGGGGCGGAGACAAGACCAGTCACCCTGCACAAGGAGAGCAAGCAGAGCTGTAGGAGGGGCCCAGCAGGCTCCACCCACTACAGGCTGCTTGCAGAAAAATCCAGGAGGGGGTGGAGACAAGACCAGTTGCCCTGCACAAGGAGAGAGAGCAGAGCTGTGGGAGGGGCCCAGCAGGCTCCACCCACTACAGGCTGCCTGCAGAAATATACAGGAGGGGTGGAGACAAGACCAGTCACCCTGCACAACGAGAGAGAGCAGCAGTGAGCGGTCATTTTTACAGGAAGGAAAAGTCTTCCACTTTACACTGAGATTGAGGAAGAATACAGATGATGAATGGATTTAGACATGTAGCAGATATCTGCTTATTCCGGAGTTTAGTCTTAAAACAGCAAAAAAAATTTCTCTTCCTTCTGGGGTCAGTGTGGGAAAGCTTCCATCGGGGCCTGTCACACAGCAGGGTGAGAGGAAATAAATTGGATCCCCATAAGTCGCTGCCATGCGATATCTTCCCTGACTTTTACAGCACCGCGGCTCTTATTAGGGGGATTAACACTCGATAAATGTGACATTAACAGCCTCATCTCCCTAAATGGTTCCTTATGGTGGTATTATAGCCGGCACTGCCGATCTCTCAGTACTCACATATAAAACTATATAAGGTACACATACCCCTCCCCCACCTCCTTCCAACATGCCCCCCCCCCCAATATACCCAGAGAGTGACTTATGAGAGTGGCATTAATGTCCTGCTCCTCCATAAGCCTGGCTTGCCCCGGGACAGTATACCGCATTACAAAAATAACACACTTCATTAGGGGCGGATTAGCCTGGAATTCCTCCGCCCAAAACGCGATGACTGAAGTGGAAGGGTAAAAATAAGCCACGAGCCTAAAGGGTCACTCCACTCTTAACTTACATTTTCTTTTTTTTTGAGTTTGGTGGAAATTGTCCAAATTATTTTTAGTGGAGGGCAATTTCTGCCCTTGAGTTCCCAGGTCCGCACCTGTTACGAGGGTGTGCGTGTGTCATAGGCGTGCCAGGTGTGCCTGGGCACACCCTAATCACCCTGCATGGCGCAAACTCCCCCTGTATAAACCCCTGATATTTCACCCAAGCCCCCTAATGGGGCTCTTAAAAAATTTGTAGAAAATAATAAAATTGTAAAAAATAATAAATAAAATAATACAAATAAAAACTACTGACACCATCCACTGTCCTACTGACACCAATCTCTGCCCTACTGACACCATCCACTGCTCTACTGACACCAATCTCTGCCCTACTGACACCATCCACTGCCCTACTGACATCATCCACTGCTCTACTGACACCAATCTCTGCCCTACTGACACCATCCTCTGCCCTACTGACACCAATCTCTGCCCTACTGACACCATCCACTGCTCTACTGACACCAATCTCTGCCCTACTGACACCAATCTCTGCCCTACTGACACCATCCACTGCTCTACTGACACCAATCTCTGCCCTACTGACACCATCCACTGCCCTACTGACATCATCCACTGCTCTACTGACACCAATCTCTGCCCTACTGACACCATCCTCTGCCCTACTGACACCAATCTCTGCCCTACTGACACCATCCACTGCTCTACTGACACCAATCTCTGCCCTACTGACACCATTCACTGCCCTACTGACACCAATCTCTGCCCTACTGACACCGTCCACTGCCCTACTGACATCATCCACTGCCCTACTCACACCAATCTCTGCCCTACTGACACATCCACTGCCCTTCTGACACCAATCTCTGCCCCACTGACACCGTCCACTGCCCTACTGACACCGCCCACTGCTCTACTGACACCAATCTCTGC
Organism: Pelophylax lessonae; assembly: GCF_965119305.1. Classification (NCBI taxonomy): domain Eukaryota; kingdom Metazoa; phylum Chordata; class Amphibia; order Anura; family Ranidae; genus Pelophylax; species Pelophylax lessonae. Next base: position 282,504,214 of record NC_138775.1, on the reverse strand, counting down.
CCTACTGACACCAATCTCTGCCCTACTGACACCGCCCACTGCTCTACTGACACCAATCTCTGCCCCACTGACACCGTCCACTGCCCTTTTGACACCATTCACTGCCCTACTGACACCAATCTCTGCCCTATTGACACCATCCACTGCCCTACTGACACCATCCACTGCCCTAATGACACATCCACTGCCCCACTGACACCATCCACTGCCCTACTGACACCATCCACTGCCCTACTGACACCATCCACTGCCCTAATGACACATCCACTGCCCCACTGACACCATCCACTGCCCTACTGACACCATCCACTGCCCTACTGACACCATCCACTGCCCTACTGACACCAATCTCTGCCCTACTGACACCATCAGTATATATACACACACACACACACACATATGTGTTTGATCTCAGAGGGGCACACCCTAATGCAATAGGCTGTGCACGCCTACAGTATGTTGGTGTTTTTAAAGTTCCTATGAGTTATGATGAATAGAATTGGTTGGGTGGGGCGCCGGGCTCCGGACAAAATTGGAAATTAAACTTTGGAATGCTTTCATGGCACATTGGGCTTCAGTCTTTCATCCAGACCAACCAATCCCAACCAGGGTTCTGTGGAAGCTTAGGGTTCCTCTAGTGCAGGGCTCCCCAAACTCTCTAAACAAAGGGCCAGCTTACTGTTCCCCAGACCTTAGGGAGTAGGGAGGCCAGTGGGAGTAGAAAATGTACTGGTGTCAGTGGAAGTAAATAATGCCCCATCATTGGTATTAGGGGGAGCAATATGGCCTCATCGTGGGTGTCAGTGGGAGGAATAGTGCCCCATCATTGGTGTCAGTGGAAGGAATAGTGCCCCATCATTGGTGTCAGTGGGAGGAATAGTGTCCCATTGTTGGTGTCAGTGGGAGGAATAGTGCTCCATCATTGGTGTCAGTGGGAGGAATAGTGTCCCATTGTTGGTGTCAGTGAGAGGAATAGTGCCCCATCATTGGTGTCAGTGGGAGGAATAGTGCCCCATCATTGGGGTCAGTGGAAGGAATAGTGCCCCATCATTGGTGTCAGTAAAAGAATAGTGCCCCATCTTTGGTGTCAGGGGGAGGAATAGTGCCCCATCATTGGTGTCAGTGGGAGTAATAGTGCCCCATCATTGGTGTCAGTGGGAGGAATAGTGCCCCAACATTGGTGTCAGTAGGAGTAATAGTGCCCCATCATTGCTGTCAGTAGGAGGAATAGTGCCCCATCATTGGTGTCAGTAAAAGGAATAGTGCCCCATCTTTGGTGTCAGTGGGAGGAATAGTGCCCCATCGTTGGGGTCAGTGGGAGGAATAGTGCCCCATCTTTGGGGTCAGTGGGAGGAAAAGTGCCCCATCGTCAGGGCTTTTTTTCAGCAGGAATGTGTGGGAACGCAGTTCCGGCACCTCCAGCACCTAATGTTCAAAATTGTCGCAAAAAATCGCACAGGTGAAATATCACCAAAAGAAAGCTCTATTTGTGGGAAAAAAGGACATCAATTTTATTTGGGTACAGCGTCGCACGACCGCGCAATTGTCCGTTAAAGTAACGCAGTGCCGAATTGCAAAAAATGGCCTGATCATTAAGGGGGTAAAATCTTCCGGTTCAGAAGTGGTTAATGTTTCCTTGGTCTTTAACCACTTCCGGATTGCCCGCCATAGTTTTACATCGCTATTTAACGTTAAATACCGGGGTTATGGCAGCAGATAGCTGCCATAACCCTGGTATTTTTTTACTTGGCGTGCCGTCCTCTCTCCCAAAAAAGTGGCCCTAGCGGGGCATTCGCCATTCTATCACTTTTATGGGCAGTGGGAGAGGTTGTTTTCCCCGCTTAGTGGAGCCGTCGGTGGCGGGGAAAACAATCCAGTCCTTCCCCCCTCCTAGGCAGGAAGTCAAGTGAGGGCAAGCTGGCTCTCCACTCCACTCTATGGCCTTGGAGGACCGGAGCGACGTCATACGTCGCTTCCTCCCAACGGCCTTAAAGGGCCCATTTTTTTTCATGATGAAAAAAAAAATGAAATTTTTTTTCTTTTCTTTTTTTCGTTTGCTTTTTAGTGTAGATGTGATTTCTGAGGTCTTTTTTATCTGAGATCTCACATTAAAGAGGACCTTTTCTATTACAAGGAATGTTTAGAAGTAATAGAAGTAAAAGTGATCAATAAACTTTTTTTTTAAGGCTGCATTCACACTTGAGCGTAGCATTTTCGCTCGTTTTTACCGCGATTTTACCGCGATATTTACCTCGATTTTACAGCGATATTTACCGCGATTTTACCGCGATTTTTAAAGCCTTTTTTTCAGGCGTTTTTGGAGGCAGGCATTGACATCTAACAAAAACACTGGTAATCAGCCCAAAAAGAAGCTCCTGTACTTTTTTCAGCTACAGGCTTTTTGCTTCAGGGGACAAAAGGCTCAGATGTGAACAGGGGCCATTGAAATGAATGGGATTTTGATTGTTGGGCATTTTGGATTTTCACAGATGAGCGTTTTATGAGCTGAAAAACGCTCAGGTGTGAACAGAGCCTTAAGGACAGTGTAAAAATAAAAAATAAAAAGGTAAAATAAATAAGAAAAAACATTTTTATAAAGCGCCCCGTCCCTCCGAGTTTGCGCGCAAAAGCGAATGCATATGCAAGCCACGCCCACATATGAACACAGTGTTCAAACCACACATGTGAGATATCGCCGCAATTGTTAGAGCGAGAGCAGTAATTCTAGCCCTAGACCTCCTATGTAACTCTAAACTGGAAACCTGTAAAAAATTTGTAAAATGTCACCTATGGAAATTTTTAAGTGCCAATATTTGTCACCATTCCAAGAACGTGCGCAATTTTAAAGCATGACATGTTGAGTATCTATTTACTCGGCATAACATCTTTCACATTATAGAAAAAAATTTGGGCTAACTTTACTGTTGAGTTTTTTTTTAATGCAGTGAAACGTATTTTTTTCCAAAAATTGCGTTTGAAAGACCACCACCCATTGCCCAAATACCACTTGACAAAAAATGTTGCAACAATTGCCATTTTATTCTCCAGAGTCTTTGCTAAAAAATAATATATATAGATATGTATATAATGTTTGGGTGTTCTAAGTCATTTTCTAGCAAAAATAATACTGATTTTAACTGGTAAACAACAAGCGTCAGAAATTGGCCTGGTCCTTAAGTGGTTAAAAGGCCAAAAAGTTCTGATCCATCGGGAAAGTTCCCTGCGGGGGTTCTGCCGTCCTGATAGTGCATGATCGGATTCCCCCGATGATTCCTGGAGGTGTAGATGAGTCAGTCTTACAGTAGGTGGTGATCTTGCCTCATTTTCATACCAGCGATGCTAATTAACAATCAGGGATCTGCAGCAATTCTTCTCCGCACTTTAAAACATTTTCCAGTTTAATGTTCCGCGGCAACGCTCATAAAAAAAACAATATTTTAAATCGCCGTATTACCTAAGCACACATAAAAATAAAATAAAAAAAGTTCATAAAAATGAAAAATACGGTCGGCGGCCGTTAAGGAAGGAGGACCGGGGGGAAGGGGACGGGGTCAGTTTTTGTTGTTCCGTACAGGGGGGTAATAAATTCTGGAAGTAACGGAACGTTTTCTCCACCTCGTTAAAAACCTGAGAGACTGTTTACATTTTATGATGATCCAACGACTGCGATCCCGTCATCGGGAAAGTCACTTACCCGCCGAACAAAATGACTGCTTAAAGGGGAACCCCATGGCAAGTTTGCATTGAACAGCTGCAGTCATTGTGACTTTTATTATTATATGTAATGCAAAAAATTATTATATTGTGTACATTCATTACAATTAATATTGTGTTTACATTAATACAATTATTAAATTGCTTACATTATTTACAATTATTATATTGTTTACATTAACCCCTTCGCGCCTAAGGCTGGCTATACCTGGGTCAACTTTCAAAATCATTTTCTTTCCAAAATCTGAAATTTTGTGTGTTTTGTGATCCGATGGCGCCACCATTGATTTCGAAATTCGACCAATCAAGCCTTCAATTTCGCCTCATATTGTTACAGAAAATAATTTTTGTGGCTGGGAATCTTCCTTTGTTTCCGGGAATTTTCTTTTCTTGCGCTCATGCGCATTTCTTTTTCAATTATATTTATCGCACGATTCTCCCATCATTGATTAGAAAATTGTTTGTTTTTCGAAAAATTTTCAACGTGTCCGATCACTCAGGGGCGGACTGAGAATCCTCAGGGCCCCCGGGCAAAATAAATTAAGGGACCTCTTCCAGGCCCCACCCATGTTCCGCCTTCAGCCACACATTGTCCCGCCTCCAGCCACACCCACATCCCATCTCCAACCACACCCTACACAATCTTTAGACACAAGGAACAAAAGTGCAATCATTTATAAAAAAGTGCAATATAAATAACGAACGCAAAATGAAAACTGTGCAAAATAAATAAATGCACAAACCAAGACAAGTGCATTACCAATGATAAACAGACAAACCAAGACAAGTGTATTACAAAATCATAAACAGACAAAACCAGAGCATTACAAATCACACTTCCCGGTCGGGCCCTTGGACCACGTCTGAAGTGCCCAACCGCTCAGTCCACCCCTGCATGGGTCACCATAAATCACACCTCTCTACTACTCTGTGTATGGATATCCTCACATCATACATCATACATGTATTCCTCTACAGCAAGGTACATGTCTCTTCTGTACACACAGCCTCATGTATCAAGGCACATGGAGCAATCTACTCATACAATGTAACACTTCTCATATTATGTTTGATTGTACCCATAGGATACGCTGTAATTCCATAGGATTGTACATTGCCCATAGGATTGTGCACTGACTGTCCATAGGATTGTACACTGCCCATGGGATTGTACACTGACTGTCCATAGGATTGTACACTGTCCATAGGATTGTACACTGTCCATAGGATTGTGCACTGACTGCCCATAGGATTGTACACTGCCCATAGGATTGTACACTGACTGTCCATAGGATTGTACACTGCCCATAGGATTGTACACTGACTGTCCATAGGATTGTACACTGTCCATAGGATTGTACACTGTCCATAGGATTGTGCACTGACTGCCCATAGGATTGTACACTGCCCATAGGATTGTACACTGACTGTCCATAGGATTGTACACTGCCCATAGGATTGTACACTGACTGCCCATAGGATTGTACACTGACTGTCCATAGGATTGTACACTGTCCATAGGATTGTACACTGCCCATAGGATTGTACACTGTCCATAGGATTGTGCACTGACTGCCTATAGGATTGTACACTGCCCATAGGATTGTACATTGCCCATAGGATTGTACACTGCCCATAGGATTGTACACTGACTGTCCATAGGATTGTACACTGACTGCCCATTCATGCACAGATGTCTATTGAAATTGCCTCCGAAGTCGCCAAAAGTAGTGCAGGAACTACTTTTGGAAATAGGTGTGTAACCTGCCACCAAAGAACAACCCAAAGTAAATTCTCCTGCTCCTGCGGATCGCAGCGATACCACATATGTGTATGTTAGTTGTTGTTTGTACCCGTAGTACAGCCCAGAAACAATGGTGCACATTTTGTTTTTATTTTAACAACTTTACTACCAGTCACGTAACCTCTACGTCGGCTGAATTTGAGTGGTTATACCGGGATGATGCCTCTAGCTAGAGGCATCATCCCGGTACCGTTGTTTGAAGCCGACGGTCGGCTTTCCGTCGGTAATGATCGATGCGGCTCGGGAGCCGCTTGATCGTTACCCGGGGGGGCGGGAGGGGACGTCCCCCCCCTCCCGCCGCCTTCCGCGGCTTTGCTCGGGGCTACCGTCCCACCGGGAGCCCCGAGCACCCAGCCGGCACGTCCGCCGGCTGGATGGAGTCCCGATGAATGCCGGAAACGGCATCGATCGGGTCTCCGATGACGTAACCCGGAGGCGGCGTCCATGACGTCACGTCCGGGTTACTGTGCTGCAAAAGGCGGCAGATTTGAAAAACGGCTGTATGCAAAAATGCCGTTTTCGGCGTTTTGCATACAGGGAAGTGTAGTGGAGGGGTCTAGGGTCTTTTAGACCCTCGATCCCTCCATAAAGTGTACCTGTCACGACATATTGCTGTCACCAGGGATGTTTACATTGCTTGTGACAGCAATAAAAGTGATCTGATTTTTTTTTTTTAAAAAAAACCTGTAATAAAGTTTAAAAAAAAAAGAAAAAATAAATAGGAAAAAAAAAAAAAAAAAATTTAGCCGTCCCCGTCACCGTTAGCTCGCGCACAAAAAAAAACGTATACGCAAGTCGAGCCGCAAATGAAATCGCTGTTCAAACCACACATGTGAGGTATCGCCGCGATCGCCAGAGCGTGGGCAATAATTAAAAAAAAGAGCTACACTCTAACTCTAAACTGGTAACCGTTAAATAAATTTAAAGCGTCGCAGATTGAGATCTCTATTGACCGTAGTTTGTCGCCATCCCACGGGGGGGCGCAATTTTAAACCGTAACATGTTTGGTATCTATTTACTCGGCGTGACATCATCTTTCACAATATACAAAAAAAATGGGCTAACTTTACTGTTTAGTATTTTTTAAATGCAGTGAAATGTGATTTTTCAAATTTTTTCCAAAAAAATGGCGTTTTAAAGACCGCTGCGCAAATACCGCGTGACAAAAAATTTTGCAATGACCGACATTTTATTCTCCAGAGTCTTTGCTAAAAAAATATATATAATGTTTGGGGGTTCTAAGTAGTTTTCTAGGAAAAAATACTGGTTTTAACTTGTGAACAAAAAGTGTCCGAAATAGGGCTGGGGCTAAAGTGGTTAATCCAACCTAAAACACACCGACACTGATACTAATAAAAAAAAAAAATCCTGTCCAAAAAATACTGACCCAGACCTTGACCTTTGACCCTGACCTGGACCCAAACACTAATCCTGGCACTGACCTAGATCAAACCTTGATCTAGGTATTTTTTTTTTATATAATTTATTTATTTATTTATTTTTTTCTTCACACACATTTTGTTTTCTATCTCTGCAAGGACAGAGAATGACACAATGTATCTCTCTCGTCCATTCACAGAGACAGAAGACACAGGGGGCGGGCTTCACAATGGCTGACCACTGTGAGTCAATTCGTATTCTGCTACATATTTTTTGGGGGAAAAAAATCACAGTAAGCGTATTTTGATGGGTTTGCGCAAAAGTTATCACGTCTACAAACTAGGTGAAAGATTTATGTCATTTTTATTTATTTTGTTTTTTTACTAGTAATGGCGGAGATCAGCGATTTTTAGCAGGACTGCAACATTACGGCGGACAGATCGGACCCCTAACTGACATTTTTGACACTTTTGGGGGGCACCAGTGACATTACTACAGTAATCAGTGCTAAAAATATGCACTGTTACTGTAATAATGACACTGGCAGGGAAGGGGTTAACCCAGGGGTGATCAAAGGGTTAATTGTGAGCCTAGGGGAGTGTTTTCTAACTGTGGGGGGGAGGGACTTGTGATCAAATGATCATAGAGACTATATAGAACAGGGGTACTCAAATGTAAACTTGAAAGGTCCACTTACAAATTTTCCATTCAGTCCGAGGTCCGGAAAAGTAACCGTCAAATTCCAAATACAGAACGCCAACAACAAAAAAAGGCATTCCCCAAAACTTGCCCCCATCCAATGCAGAGTGATCAGCGTGTGTGCCCCCATTAATGCAGAGCGAACATGTGCATCCCCCCATTAATGCAGAGCGACCATGTGCGTGCCCCCATTAATGCAGATTGACCAGTGTGCGTGCCCCCATTAATGCAGAGCGACCAGTGTGTGTGCCATCATTAATGCAGAGCGACCAGTGTGCGTGCCCCCATTAATGCAGATTGACCAGCGTGCGTGCCCCCAATAATGCAGAGCGACCAGTGTGCGTGCCCCCATTAATGCAGATTGACCAGTGTGCGTGCCCCCATTAATGCAGAGCGACCAGTGTGCGTGCCCCCATTAATGCAGAGCGACCAGTGTGCGTGCCCCCAATAATGCAGAGCGACCAGTGTGCATGCCCCCATTAATGCAGATTGACCAGTGTGCGTGCCCCCATTAATGCAGAACGACCATGTGCGTGCCCCCATTAATGCAGAGCGACCATGTGCGTGCCCCCATTAATGCAGATTGACCAGTGTGCGTGCCCCCATTAATGCAGAGCGACCAGTGTGCGTGCCCCCATTAATGCAGTGACCAGTGTGCGTGCCCCCATTAATGCAGAGCGACCAGTGTGCGTGCCCCCAATAATGCAGAGCGACCAGTGTGCGTGTCCCCATTAATGCAGATTGACCAGTGTGCGTGCCCCCATTAATGCAGAGCGACCAGTGTGCGTGCCCCCAATAATGCAGAGCGACCAGTGTGCGTGTCCCCATTAATGCAGAGTGACCAGTGTGCGTGTCCCCATTAATGCAGAGTGACCAGTGTGCGTGCCCCCATTAATGCAGAGCGACCAGTGTGCATGCCCCCATTAATGCAGAGCGACCAGTGTGCGTGCCCCCATTAATGCAGAGCGACCAGTGTGCGTGTCCCCATTAATGCAGATTGACCAGTGTGCGTGCCCCCATTAATGCAGAGCGACCAGTGTGCGTGCCCCCAATAATGCAGAGCGACCAGTGTGCGTGTCCCCATTAATGCAGATTGACCAGTGTGCGTGCCCCCATTAATGCAGAGCAACCAGTGTGCGTGCCCCCAATAATGCAGAGCGACCAGTGTGCGTGTCCCCATTAATGCAGAGCGACCAGTGTGCGTGCCCCCATTAATGCAGAGCGACCAGTGTGCGTGCCCCCAATAATGCAGAGCGACCAGTGTGCGTGTCCCCATTAATGCAGATTGACCAGTGTGCGTGCCCCCATTAATGCAGAGCGACCAGTGTGCGTGTCCCCATTAATGCAGAGCGACCAGTGTGCGTGCCCCCATTAATGCAGAGCGACCAGTGTGCGTGTCCCCATTAATGCAGAGCGACCAGTGTGCGTGTCCCCATTAATGCAGAGCGACCAGTGTGCATGCCCCCATTAATGCAGAGCGACCAGTGTGCGTGCCCCCATTAATGCAGAGCGACCAGTGTGCATGCCTCCATTAATGCAGAGCGACCAGTGTGCGTGCCCCCATTAATGCAGAGCGACCAGTGTGCGTGTCCCCATTAATGCAGAGCGACCAGTGTGTGTGCCCCCATTAATGCAGAGCGACCAGTGTGCGTGTCCCCATTAATGCAGAGCGACCAGTATGCGTGTCCCCATTAATGCAGAGCGACCAGTGTACGTGTCCCCATTAATGCAGAGCGACCAGTGTGCGTGTCCCCATTAATGCAGAGCGACCAGTGTGCGTGTCCCCATTAATGCAGAGCGACCAGTGTGCATGCCCCCATTAATGCAGAGCGACCAGTGTGCATGCCCCCATTAATGCAGAGCGACCAGTGTGCATGCCCCCATTAATGCAGAGCGACCAGTGTGCGTGCCCCCATTAATGCAGAGCGACCAGTGTGCGTGTCCCCATTAATGCAGAGCGACCAGTGTGCATGCCCCCCATTAATGCAGAGTGACCAGTGTGCGTGTCCCCATTAATGCAGAGCGACCAGTGTGCGTGCCCCCATTAATGCAGAGCGACCAGTGTGCGTGCCCCCATTAATGCAGAGCGACCAGTGTGCGTGCCCCCATTAATGCAGATTGACCAGTGTGCGTGCCCCCATTAATGCAGAGCGACCAGTGTGCGTGCCCCCATTAATGCAGAGCGACCAGTGTGCGTGTCCCCATTAATGCAGAGCGACCAATGTGCGTGTCCCCATTAATGCAGAGCGACCAGTGTGCATGTCCCCATTAATGCAGAGCGACCAGTGTGCGTGTCCCCATTAATGCAGAGCGACCAGTGTGCGTGTCCCCATTAATGCAGAGCGACCAGTGTGCGTGTCCCCATTAATGCAGAGTGACCAGTGTGCGTGCCCCCATTAATGCAGAGCGACCAGTGTGCGTGCCCCCATTAATGCAGAGCGACCAGTGTGCGTGCCCCCATTAATGCAGAGCGACCAGTGTGCGTTCCCCCATTAATGCAGAGCGACCATGTGCGTACCCCCATAAATCTGGACCGCCGAAGCGGTCTGCTTCCTTCTGTCATCAGCGGGGGGGGCAGAATTGAGAGGATCGGGAGGATCGGAGTGGCTGTGTCATACACTTGCAGCGCTGCATGATTACAAAAAGCCGAGTACAAGTTCTTACCCGGCGGAGAGGATGTCCTACAAAGTCCCGCCTCCTGGACACCGGCTCCTATGATAGACGTCACCAGTGTTCTGTCTATCATAGGTAAGAGCCGGCCCAGGAGGCGGGACTTTGTAGGACATCCTCTCCGCCGGGTAAGAACTTGTACTCGGCTTTTTGTAATCATGCAGCGCTGCAAGTGTATGACACAGCCACTCCGATCCTCCCGATCCTCTCAATTCTGCCCCCCCCCCCGCTGATGACAGAAGAAAGCAGACCGCTTCGGCGGTCCAGATTTAAGTCTGTGTGGGTCCGGAGGCGGCCCGGAGTCCGCCTATTGAGGACCCCGGATATAGAAGGATCACAGGCGCTCTGTGATCATTTCAGAGATAACAAAGGTCAGCTGTGTTTACAACAGCAGACCATCCTTCTCGCTCAGCGGGGAGCAATCGCGGGTGCCCGGTGGCAATAGCGGCCGCCTGTCCCATGCATCGGCATCTCCACTGCCTAGTGGGGGGCGGGAGCCAGCCTGTCGCAGTAAATCTGCAGTGGGCGGCTGGCAAGTGGTTAATCAGTACAGTTGTCATCCGAAAATATAATACATGACATCACTTCCAAATTTTTATTCTGTCATAGGAGAATTTTTGTAACTTTAGTAACCTCTTTTATTTTCGATATAAGACTAGCATGAAAAAAATAAAACCGGACGATCATTCGTCTGATAATTTCATCACGTCTGTACCAAGCATTATATACAGTATATATTGGCTCCCTTTGTCTACATCCATGGTGTGTAATAGAATACATCCAGAGTCTTGGTGGGATGTGAGTGTTGTCTTCTCCATCCATTCCAGACCCCAGGAAACGTACATTTCCCATAGAGTTCCCTCGGGGTCACATTCCTCCTCAATATCTATTTAAGATCCGAGATTCCATTAATATTTACTTCTATCCGTTGGTGCCCTGGAGGCAGACATATGGAACATCAGCATCTTTCTTCTTCAAACTTCAATGTCCCAAAGTATAATAAACCGGGGGAAGGCAGGAGGTTTTCTCGGCTCGCTCTCTATGTATATTTGCGGCCCCGGCGTTCTTCTTGTCCCCGGGAAATGAAATATATTGGGAGATATTTATAAACCAGTGCAGGGAAGATCCTGTGCTCTGCATATTTATCCCAATCTTCATGCTTTTCTGCTGTGTAAATAAATGGCAGGGGGGGAAAAGGGGGGACTCCGAACTCTACTGTGAAAGGAGGGAGGACAGAGGTCTCTGATGTGGAACACAGAGACTAATGACTCTAGTGAGAAAAGAGGGGAGGGCTGAGGGCTCTGATGTGAAAAGTGGGAGGACAGAGGTCTCTGATGTGGAACACAGAGACTAAGACTCCGGTGTGGAAAGAGGAGAAACAGAGGTCTCTGCTGTAATAGGAGAGGGGGACTGAGGACTCTGATGTGAAAGGAGGGGAAACTGAGGTCTCTGCTGTGATATAAGGGAGGACTGAGGACTGTGATGTGATAGGAGGGAGGACTGAGGTCTTGGATGTGGAACATGGAGCCTAAGGACTCTGGTGTGGAAGAGGGCGAACAGATGTTTCTGATGTGATTGGAGGGAAGACTCTGATATGAAAGGAGGGGGGACTGAGAACTCTGATGTGAAAGGAGGGGGAACTGAGGACTCTGATGTGAAAGCGTGGAGGACTGAGAACTTTGATGTGAAAGGAGGGGGAACTGAGCACTCTGATGTGAAAGGAGGGAGAACTGGGGACTCTGATGTGATAGGAGGGAGGACTGAGTACTCTGATGTGATAAGAGAGAGGACTCTGATGTGAAAGTAGGGGAAACTGAAGACTCTGATGTGACAGGAGGCAGGACTGATGAATCTGGTGTGAAAGGAGGGGGAACTTAGGACTCTGATGTGACAGGAGGGAGGACTGAGAACTCTGATCTGACAGCAGAGGAAACTGAGGACTCTGATGTGAAAGGAGGGAGGAGTGAGGACTCTGGTGTGATAGGAGGGATGACTCAATACTCTGATGTGATAGGAGGGAGGACTCTGATGTGAAAGTAGGAGGAACTGAGGACTTTGATGTGACAGGAGGGAGGACTAAAAACTCTGATGTGAAAGGAGTGGGAACTGAGGACTCTGATGTGGAAGGAGGGAGGACTGAGGACTCTGATTGGAAAGGAGGGAGGACTGAGGACTCTGATGTGATAGGAAGGAGGACTGTGATGTGACAGGAGGGAGGACTAAGGACTCGGATGTAAAAGACAGGAGGACTGAAAACTCTGATGTAAAAGGAGGGGAAACTGAGAACTCTGGTGTGGAAGGATGGGGGACTGAGGACTCTCTGATGTGAAAGTAGAGGGGACTGAGGACTCTTTTGTGAAAGGAGGGGGACTGAGGCCTCTGGTGTGAAAAGAGGGGGAACTGAGGACTCTGATTAGATAGGAGGAGGAACTGAGGACTCTGATGTGAAAAGAGGGGGAACTGAGGGCTCTGATGAGATAGGAGGGAGGACTGAGGACTCTGACGTAAAAGGTATGAGCTTCTGAAGTGAGGGGGGGGGGGGCCTTGAGATTTTGCATACTTATGAGGGGCACTGACTGAAGAGAATGTTGGTAAAAGGTATACAGTTGGATTAATATCTCCAACATTGAACATGGTGACTACTACACCGAGCGATCAATAAATGTTCATAACACGGCATGGAAAACATTTGAACAGTCATGTGACTGGTTGCTGGAATTCTCCTTTAAAATGTTGGCGAATGGCGGGCATACCGCGCGAGTAACAATCGGACGGGGAATTCAGAACTCTCAATAACGATATTGTTCACCTCGCTAATCTTCCTGTAAACGGCTGAAAGATCTCCGCTCACCTAATATTTGCGAGATGCAGCTGAGTAAATAGACTTGTAATGTATTTGGTAAGCTCTGCTCATTCTCCGGAACGTTTCGTGTGTGATAAATGGCGGATGGATCATTGCATTGACATGACTCACAGCCAGAAGAACCGCCAGTGCAGGACGAAGGGGGTGCCGAGTGCTCCCGTCTTGTTGCGGGTCGCTGCGGATTGACTTTACGTTGGGGCTGACCTTTCACAACTCACACAGTCCTCTCACCAACCCTCCGCCATTTCTCTTCTGGTGGCGAACATTTCATTCTTGGGGCCGTGTCACACTGGCAACTTTGTAGCGAAGACTTTGTAGCAGTTACCAATCTCTGCTTGTTTTATCTGGTGATTTGTAGCTGGATACGGATGTGGTGCTGCAACTGCCACTTCTGGACGGGAAGGATTTGCCCCCTTAATGACCAGGCCATTTTTTGCGATTCAGCACTGCGTTACTGTAACTGACAACTGCGCGGTCGTGCGACGCTGTACCCCAAAAAATTTACGTCCTTTTTTTCCCCACAAACAGAGCTTTATTTTGGTGCTATTTGATCACCTCTGTGGTTTTTTGATTATGTGCTAAAAACAAAAAAATGCGACAATTTTGAAAAAAGCAGTATTTTTCACTTTCTGCTATATAACATTCCCAATAAAAAAAAAATTTAAAATCAAATTTTTTCATTATTTTTGGCCAGTTTGTATTTTGCCACATATTTTTGGTAAAAAAAAAATCCCAATAAGTGTATTTTGGTTTGCGCCTCTACAAACTAGGGGAAAGATTTATGTCATTTTTATTTTACTCTTTTTACTAGTAATGGCGGCAATCTGCCATTTTTAGCGGGACTGCGACAATGCGGCGAACAGACCGGACCTCTAACTGACATTTGTGACACTTTTGGGGGGACCAGTGACATCACTACAGTAATCAGTGCTAAAAATATGCACTGTTACTGTAATAATGTCACTGGCAGGGAAGGGGTTAACACCAGGGGCGATCAAAGGGTTAAATGTGTACCTAGGGGGTGGATGGAAACAGGGCTCCTGTGTTCCGAAATAACAGGACCACTGTTTCAATCAGTGACAGATGAGCGGTGTGCCGTGTTTACAACATTGAATGAATCATTATTCAGACCAGGCTGTGACTCCCCAAGTAACGAAGATAGTCACATACAAATCTGTTGTCGTCCGCGAGCTGAAAGCGGCTGTTTGGGGGCAGTTTCGGCATCACTGGGGGGGGGGGGGCAGGGCGATGATGTCAGCAAGAGCAATTTGACCACACAACTGTTTGCTGCGGCACGCTATGCGCACCACATTACTCCTCTCTTTGGGGCACTCAAAGGTGTCCCAGGCCACTAAAGTGTTTGGGTTTGGCTTGAAGAAAAGGTGGCAACCCCGATCCAAAGAAACACAGCTCCAGCTTGCAATTATACAGCCACTCTGATTTCCAATATGTAGACTCTCAGAGGAAACACAATACACTTTTAAATTTACCTTTAATATACTCTATTTCACTTACATATACAGAAACAGTAGACAGTTGTGCATTACATAAAATAAATCCGGCCAGCATTCGAGGCTGAAAACTCTGTCACTTCCGGTTATACAATGATGTCAGTAAGGCTCGACCCTACGCGTTTCGTCACAAATTATTTCTTCCAAAGGCACTTCTTCCATACCAACCTGTCTTCATGCATGCTTGGGAAACCCACATGTGTGCAGGTGTGCTATAGAGCTTTGCCGGGCGGGACCCTTAGCCCTACAGCAAAAGCAAAATTCAGAAGGTGAATGTCATTCTCTCTTAGCATAATAGAAAATAAAAATAATAGCCAAAGACGAGAGAGGGAAGTGGGAAAAGTCGGGGGAGAATTCGTTTTTTTTTTTTAAGGGTGGAGGTCTACTTTAACCCTTGGTGCTTGCTCCCACCAGCTCTCTAAGGAGTTGCAAAAGATGGGAGGCAGAGGCGACATTCCTGATCATGTGACCATTGTGATTGGCTGTGATCGGGAGCCCCATTTACTGGCTCCTGATCGCAAACGGGGACTTGGAGCTGTTGGTAACACCACCTTACCATCCATGAGAAACCCAACTAAGGACAAGATGCACATGAGAAGGTAGTGTTCTCATCCTCGGAGGTAGAAATAAAAACTCAAAGAATGAGAGTTTTTATGACACCTAAAAAAGGCATGTGATCTACATGAGTTGGATGGTGGACACCAGGATTATGGAGCAGCAGACAGTATTTCAGGAGATCTGTTTGTGGGGAGTGGTTAGAATTTTTTTTTACTCCATGGCTTTGCCATTACCCAATTGCTCCTAGCCCTTCCCATCTCAATAGTTGCAAATGCTTAGCTGACCCTTGGCTGTTTGCTGACTAAGGCTTCTTTCACACGGTCCGCCTCCGCAGGCGGATCCGTGTTGCTCAGCGGGGATCGATCCGCGATCCCCGCTGAGCCTGGCGGATGACAGCTCCGTCTCCGCTTGCAGAGCGGAGAGGGAGGTGTCTCAGCACCCGCTGCCCTCTATGGGGGATCGGAGGAGAGCGGACCGCTTGTCCGCTCTCATCAGATCCGCTCCGCTCCGATTACTGAACGGATGGAAAAATAGGGTTTCCATCCGTCCAGATTTCAGCACAGGATCGGATGCGGATGGCAGCGGGTGTCAGCGGAGGTGACCTCCGCTGACACCCGCTGCCCCATAGAGCTGCATGGAGGATCCGATCAGATCCGCCTAAAAAACTGACAGGCGGATCTGATCGGACCGCCCGTGTGAAAGAGCCCTAAGAGCAGTAGGTTCTCACCTCCATGTTGGGCCACTATACCATCCATGTGAACTCCAACTGAGGACAGGATGCACATGAAGAGTGTAGGGTTTTCCTTTGCGGGGTGAAAAAACCCTCAGAATGAGAGTTACTATTACGGCTAAAGATGGCATGTGATCTGCATTAAAAATGGAGGACAGCAGAATCATGAAGCAGCAGATTGTATTTCTGGAGATCTGCTTGTGGGAGATAGGATTGTACTAAGCTACCCATGGGGCTCTTTGGGTAGGTCGAAAATAATATCGTATGAGAAACAGAGGAGGCACCCAAGATGTGAGACTACTGTGTCCTATGTAGGCGGGACACAGACCCGTTAAGAGACTCGTTGGAAATCCAATTGGTCTCAAATGGTATGAAGGGAGCCACCACAGCCAAAAAAACAATACTATAGAATACAGGTGAAAGGGGTCATAGAAGACCTCTTAGAATGGCTGCAAAAAAGGGATGCTCAAACCAACTCAGTGAAATTAATAGAAAAAACTTTATTATGGATCAGGATTGACACATGGTTATAAAATTACCCCGGCTAGGGGACACATTGCAAAAATTCAACAGGTATGTCAAGTTCAATAATTACAGAAAACATACATGACATAAAAACAATGACACACACTCACAAGGCCGGCCTTACACACACTCCAGAAAATCAAGCCAGTGGGAACCTTGGCTAACCGCATACATTCCAATCGGAATTTGTGAACGCGGTGAGCTCAGGGATCCACTGGTTGGCATGCCACAGTGTAAAAGTCAAAAAATGTAGTGATGGACCAATGTGGTAACATCAAATAGCAAGGGAACATGACCATCTAACATGTTACCGTTAGTACAACTTGATGAGCTTCACAAATTCCGATTGGAATGTATGCGGTTAGCCAAGGTTCCCACTGGCTTGATTTTCTGGAGTGTGTGTAAGGCCGGCCTTGTGAGTGTGTGTCATTGTTTTTATGTCATGTATGTTTTCTGTAATTATTGAACTTGACATACCTGTCTAATTTTTGCAATGTGTCCCCTAGCCGGGGTAATTTTATAACCATGTGTCAATCCTGATCCATAATAAAGTTTTTTCTATTAATTTCACTGAGATGGTTTGAGCATCCCTTTTTTGCAGCCGTTCTAAGAGGTCTTCTATGACCCCTTTCACCTGTATTCGAAAATAATATTGTACCCCATGGCACTGCCATTACTCAACTGTTCTTGGATCTTTCCTTCGTAGTAGCTACAAATGCTTGATGACCCAGTCTCTCATGTTTGCTGACTAAGGGTAGTCTGTTCTCACCTGCATGTTGGACCACGATACCATACATGTGAACCCCAACTTAGGACAAGGTCCATGTGACAAGGTAGTGTTCTCATTCTTGGGGATGGAAATAAAAACGAATTAATACACCTAAAATGGTATTTGATTTACATGAGAGATAGATGATGAAGGACACTAGACTCATGGAACAGCACATAGAATTTCATAAGATCTGCTTGTGGGAGATAGGATTGTATGAAGCTGTAAATGGGTCCCAGGTCCATGGGGTCGTTAGAGAACAGTTTTGTACCACATGTCCCTGCCATTACCCAGTTGCTCCCACTCCTTCCCGTCTCAGTAGCCAGAAATGCTTGGCTGACCCAGTCTCTTATGTTTGCTGACTAAGGGCAGTCGGGTCTCACCTAAATGTTGGACCAGCATACAATCCATGTGAACCCCAACTTAGCACAAGGTCCATGGGACAAGGTAGTGTTCTTATTCTTGGGGATGGAAATAAAAACGAATTAATACACCTAAAATGGGATGTGATTTACATGAGAGATAGATTATGGAGGACGCTAGACTCATGGAGCAGCACGTAGTATTCCAGAAGATCTGGTTGTGGGAGATAGGATTGTATGAAGCTGTAAATGGGTCCCAGGTCCATGGGGTGGTTAGAGAACAGTTTTGTACCGCATGTCCCTGCCATTACCCAGTTGCTCCTACTCCTTCCCATCTCTGTAGCCAGAAATGCTTGGCTGACCCAGTCTCTCATGTTTGCTGACTAAGGGCAGTCAGTTCTCACCTAAATGTTGGACCACCATATCATCCATGTGAACCCCAACTAAGGACAAAGTGCATGTGACGGGGTAGTGTTCTCATTCTTGGGGATGAAAATAAAAACAGAATGAAAATGATTAATACACCTAAAAAGGGATGTGATCTACGTGAGAGATAGATGATGGAGGACGCTAGAATCATGGAGCAGTACATAGTATTTCAGAAGATCTGGCTGTGGGAGATAGGATTGAATGAAGCTGTCAGTGGGTCCCAGGTCCCATGGGGTAGTTAGAAACCATTTTTGTACCCTATGGCCCTGCCATTACCAAACTGCTCTTAGCTCTTCCCGTCTCATTAGCCAAAAATGTTCGGCAGACCAAGTCGCTCATGTCTGTTGACTAAGAGCAGTCGGTTCTCACCTGCATGTTGGACCACCATACCATCCATGTGAACCCCAACTAAGGACAAAGTGCATGTGACGGGGTAGTGTTCTAATTCTTGGGGTTGAAAATAAAAACTCACAGAATGAAAATGATTAATACACCTAAAAAGTGATGTGATCTACGTGAGAGATAGATGATGGAGGACACTAGAATCATGGAGCAGTACATAGTATTCCAGAAGATCTGGTTGTGGGAGATAGGATTGTAAAGCTGTCAGTGGGTCCCAGGTCCCATGGGGTAGTTAGAAACCATTTTTGTACCCTATGGCCCTGCCATTACCAAACTGCTCTTAGCTCTTCCCGTCTCATTAGCCAAAAATGTTCGGCAGACCAAGTCGCTCATGTCTGCTGACTAAAAGCAGTCGGTTCTCACCTGCATGTTGGACCACCATACCATCCATATGAACCCCAACTGAGGACAAGATGCACGTGAGGGCGTTAATGCTCTCATTCTCGGGGATGGAAACGAAATCTCATAGAATGAGAGTTATTATTACACTTTATTGATATAGCGCCAGGATATTCTGCAGCACTTTTCAGCCTGGGGAAATCAAAAAATAAACATACAAGATTTAACATTACGTAAGAGACAATGAAACAAAAAAAAAAGGGGGGGGGGCTCTGCCCACAACAGCTTGCAATCTAAAGGAAGTGAGGGAAGTGCGACATGATGGAGTAAGTGTTTATGTGATACAAAGGACTAGGCTCGTCTAATTATAAAACATTGCACTTTTATATTAAAGCTTACTTTAAATAGTTTGTTTGGGCAAAGCTTTGGATGTGCTTTAGATATGCACAGTAATGAAACGGGCCGTGGCTTCCATTTAATTAACATTGCTGGCTAACGTACGTATATAAACGTGGCTTAGGGCTCTTCCATTGCTCCAACCAGCACAGGACCACGGTGGCTGGGATGGCTTCACACAGAGGAGATGAAGGAACACCAATTCCCTGATTTCCTCTGTGATGAATGAATCCATCACTTTTTGGAGCTGTCATTCCCTGGCTGTTATTGCCAGAGAAGCAGCTAATCAAGCACAATTGGTGCTTGGTTAGCTTCTTTTTAGCTGTCACCTGCCCAAAGCTATCCCAAGGGGGGTTTGTGTGAAAATTTTAAAAAATTGCCTCAAGCAGAAAGAGGTTAAATTAAAGTCCCTGATCTTCTTTGTGATGAATAAATCCAGAAACCATGAGGATGTCATCACATCCGGTTTAAGAGCTGTCTTTCCATAGCCGTTACTGTCAGGGAAGCAGCTAATCAAGCACAACCTGTGCTTGGTTAGCTTCTTTGTACCCAGGGCCAGATTTACATCTCAGGAGCCTATAGGTAGAGAAACTCCCCCCCCCCCCCCCCGCAAAAAAAAAGCATAAATTCCTATTGCAAGTTAAATTTCTCCCCAAACAAAAATGCAAAAATTCCTTACCTTCACAGTCCAAATTCCCCCTCCCAATACATATCTTTGTCCCCCAATCCCACCTTCCAGCTCAAATCCCCCCCCCCCCCCATTCCCCACAAATCACCCCTCCTAGCACACATCCTTTTTCCTTCCAAATCCCCCCTCCTAGCATGAATTCTCCCTCCAAATCCCTCCTCCTAGCACAAATCCTCTCCCACAAATCCCCACTCCTAGCATAAATCCTCTCTCATAAATTCCCCCTCCTAGCTTAAATCCTCCCCCCAAATCCCCACTCCTAGCATAAATCCTCTCTCATAAATTCCCTCTCCTAGCTTAAATCCCCCCCCCCCCCAAATCCCCACTCCTAACGTAAACCCTTCCCCCCAAATCCCCACTCCTAGCGTAAATCCTCCCCTGAAATCCCCACTCCTAGTGCAAACCTTCCCCACAAATCCCCACTTCTAGCATAAATCCTCTCTCATAAATTCCCCCTCCTAGCTTAAATCCTTCCCCCAAATCCCCACTCCTAATGTAAACCCTCCCCTCCCCCAAATCCCCACTCCTAGCATAAATCCTCCCCCGAAATCCCCACTCCTAGTGTAAGTTCTCCCTCCAAATCCCCCCTTCCAGCACAAATCCTCTACCCCCAAATCCTTCCTCCTAGTACAAATCCCCCCCCCAAAAAAAATCCCCACTCCTATTACAAATCCTCTCCCCGAAATCTCCCCTCCCAGCAGAAATCCTCTACACCCAAATCCCCCCTCCTTGGACAAACTCACTCAAATACGTCCTCTTTGCACAACCCC
The DNA here is from genome assembly GCF_965119305.1 of Pelophylax lessonae. Lineage (NCBI taxonomy): Eukaryota > Metazoa > Chordata > Amphibia > Anura > Ranidae > Pelophylax > Pelophylax lessonae. The sequence goes on along the minus strand of NC_138775.1, from coordinate 282,483,605 downwards.
CCTCCAAAATACCCTTCTCAGCACAAATCCTTGCCCCCCCCCCCCAGTTCTCCCCTCCTAGCACATATCTTCCCCAGTTCTGCCCCCTAACACATACGTACTGTATGTCTCTTCCCTCCCCCTCCCCCCCCCTCATTCTTCCTTCTAGCAAAAATTCCCACATGACCAGCTTCAGCCTGGAATGGGGGTCAGGAGGAGGATGGGAAGAGGGAGAGTGGGAGGGGGGCTGAGTTGCTGCACTATGGGGCTTCTGGTTTGTACTTGCCCCCTGGGCCAAAATTTGCAACTCAGCCCCTGTCCACCTCCCTGCTCTCAGCATTCAGCAGACTCAGGCCATCCTTGGGTCCTCCTCTAGACCCTGCACTTACTGCTTCACAGCTCCACCCCAGGTTCTTCCTGGCAGCAGCACAGGGTAAGGGGGGGGGTGCACTGTAATGTAAGGGAGGGTAGGGGACTCTTGACTACTAATGGTGGAGAGGGCTTGCTGTGGACATCCAGTCTTACAGATACAACCTGCCCTTGGAGGGCAACCATAATGCCGATATTGGGTTTGACGCCCCTGTTCTATATCAACTGCCAGAGCAAGTTGGACCAACCCCTGAACAGTCAAAGTTTGGTCTGGACTCTGTAGCCAGGTTTGGACCAAACCATTGGCTTACCCTATACAGGTAGGGAGGAGCTAATCAGGCAAGCAGTATAGGGCCCAAAGATTTCCAATGGAAGCCCTATACCCCACCAAAACATGTAAAAATCAGACCCCCTCCCCTATTAGAGGGGGTGCTTTTATATGGCAGAGCTGTGGATGGAGAAAAATCATTGAAAGGTGAAACAGCTCCCATATTTGTATTTTATCTATTTTGCCGTTTGGCGTTCGGCTTTAAGGATGGATTTTTTTTTCCTGTCATTTCCAGGACAGCGCAGCCGTCTTCCAACACCGGAGGTCAGGCCCCGCACTTAAGGTTAAACTTATGCAACTTCAATTTTCATAGATGTTTTTCTTTTAGACAATTATCAAATCATAAATCTCGGTCAGAGCGCAAAAACCAGACAGAGAAATGATTTCTCAGCAGTCCAACGGGCAAGTATCTGAGCGTCTCTCTTTCAATAAATATTCATCGGTGGAAATGATGGAGTGTTTTACAAAGCAAACGATCGCCGGGACTTCTAACCTTTGAGAATTCCGCGTCCAATAGCGCTTTTTTTTTTTTTTTTTTTTCCGTCAGCGAGGTGTCTGGCAGGGGTACAGAGGCCTGCGGTTCACCGGCGTCTTGAGCCGAACCCGCTTCGCGCTCAGAAATATGACTGAAACCCTCCGACGAAAGCTAAAATTGAAAAAGAAAAAAAAAAAAAAGCAGAGGCAAGAAGGTCAAGTGTAAATTGTGCAGGATAATCCATATTTCAAATGAAACATCGGCCCTCGTCTTTTGTCCAAGAAGCATTTCAGCGCATTACTTGTTCCCCGCTAGAAGAGAAATCAATATTTCACACCATTTCTGTAAGTGAGGCCTTTAAGAGCCCGGCAATGGTGGCGGTTCTGCCGTCTACCGAGAAGGGGGGGGGGAATGGAAGCATGACATTTTTCTCTAAAGAGGACCTGTCACCTGAAGAGCATCATAGGGAAGTTTAACCCCCAAGCTGGCAATTCAGATGCTTCTTAAGCACTTGGTTTAAACCCCCCCCCCCCCCATGACCAGGCCATTTTTTGTGATACAGCACTGCGTTACTTTAACTGACAATTGGTCGTTAACCACTTCTGGACCGGAAGGATTTTCCCCCTTAATGATCAGGCCATTGTTTGCCATTCAGCACTGCATTATTTAACAAACAATTGCGCCAGAGGTGTAACTAGAACCTTCAGGGCCCCGGTGCAAGAAACCATGAAGGGCCCCCCGGACCCCGGCCGGGACCCTTAACCTTCAAGCCTGGGGCTCTTCCCACTGATCCTAGGGCACTTTACTCTCATTGCCCTTTATTACAGTCTTGCAGCTGGACCCTTTCACAAGTTCTGCAGTGGGCCCCCTACCTCCCATCTTGGGGCCTCCCCACGGTGGTGGAATGCCAGGACCCAGTCGCAAGTGTTATATGAATAAAGCCGGCACACGAAAAGTCTTCTTCCAAGTAAAATGCTTTATTCCAACATGGATAGCGGTGACAACCAGGGCCAGATTAACGTAGGGGCTATTGGAGCTGCAGCTCCAGGCCCCTACCTTTTATATAGGCCCCGGGTTGGCCATATTCACTGTTACCGCTCTTCTGTCACTTGTAAACACAGAAGTCTGGCTTCTATGCTCGCTTCCCCAGGCAGCTCCCTCAGAACCTCCCCACACAGCACGAAGGCCGGACAAGGAGGGACAGTTGCCGATGCATGGATGTGTTTATGGGCTTCAGAGACAGCATCCCATGTTGAATTAGGCATGCATGGCTGCACCCTTCCTCCTCTGGGTGCATGCCAAGGCACGGCCCTTAAGGCCCTTCAAAATCCTCAGCACCAAGCCCATGATGCTCTTAATCCGGCCCTGGTGACAACATGACAAATGCTGACGCGTTTCGGCTTTACGCCTTCCTCATAGCATCACCTAGCGTGACCTTTGCGATCCTGGAAGTTCACCCACTGGTGTCAGTAGTTTTTATTTTTTGGTATTTTAATTGTATTATTTTTTTATCATTTTATTTAATTTTTTTACAATGTGACTGACTATGACTCTGTCCATTCAGAAAAGGAAGGAGCTGGTAAATTACATATTTACCGACCCCTTCCTGGTTCTCTATTGTGACACATCTACTGCAGCAGCCAGCAGGAGAGGGAGGGGAGCACAGTGGGGGGGGGGGGGGATCAGGGGAGCACACAGGGGCCCAGAGACAGCAGAACACAAGTGAACTGGATAGGAAGAGTGGCGGGGGCAGCATACAGAGGAACCAATCTCCTCCATTTTCCTCCTGCAGCTACAGGAGGAATAAGGAGGACAGTGATTTCTCTACATGCTGCCCCCACCGCCCCTCCTATCCAGGTGTACAGGGGAGCCGCACAGGCCCTCTGGAGCATGGGGCCCGGTTGCAGTTGCAGCCCCTGCAACCCCTGTAGTTACGCCCCTGAATTGCGCAGTTGTGCGACGCTGTACCCAAATAAAATTGATGTCCTTTTTTCCCCACAAATAGAGCTTTCTTTTGGTGGTATGGTGAAGTACTACACCATACCTGTTTGATTTAAGAATACTCTTAAATTGATGGTGACATTACCTAATATATAAGCTTTGCTATGAGGGTAGGCGCTGAATTCTATACCTATATATTTTCTTTTGGTGGTATTTGATCACCTGTGTGATTTTTATTTATTGCGATATACACAAAAAAAAGACCGACAATTCTGAAGAAAAAAAAAACAATATTTTTCACATTCTGCTATATAACATTCCCCCCCCAAAAAAATTTAAAAATCTAATTGTGTCATCATTTTAGGCCAATTTGTTTTCTGCTACATATTTTTGGTAAAAAAATCCCAATAAGCGTATTTTGATTGGTTTGCACAAAAGTTTTTACGTCTACTAGCTAGGGGAAAGATATGTCATTTTTATTTATTTATTTATTTTCTTACTAGTAATGGCGTCGATCTGCGATTTTTGGTATGACTTTGACATTGAGGCGGACAGATCGGACCCCTAACTGACATTTTTGACACTTTTGGGGGGACCAGTGACATTACTACTGTAATCAGTGCTAAAAAAAAATGCACTGTTACTGTAATAATGACACTGGCAGGGAAGGGGTTAACCCAGGGGCGATGAAAGGGTTAAGTGTGAGCCTAGGGGGTGTTTTCTAACTGTATGGGGGGGACTTCAACACAGAGACCTGTGATCCTATATAGAAGGTTCACAGGCGCTCTGTGATGATTTCAGAGAGAACAACGGTCTGCTGTGACAACTGCTGACCATCCTTCTCTCTCAGCGGGGAGCGATCGCGGGTGCCCGGCCCCGTGGATTGGCATCCTCGCTGCCTACTGGGGATGGGCACTTTTCTCCCACAAATAGAGCTTTCTTTTGGTGGTATTTGATCACCTCTGTATTTTTATTTTTTATGCTAAAAAATGACTGACAATTTTGAAAAAAATAAAGTTTTACTTTCTGTTGGGAAACATATTCAATAAAAAAATGTAAAAATCGAATTTCTTCATAAATTTAGGTCAATTTGTATTCTGCTACATATTTTTGGTAAACAAAAATCCCAATAAGCGTATATTGATTGGTTTGCACGAAGGTTATCTACAAACTAGGGGATATATACTGAAAATTGTATTTATTTTATACTAGTAAGGGTGGGGATCAGTGACTTATAGTGGGACTGCGATATTGCGGCGATACTGTCACTTTACTAATGACACTGCTTACAAGTTAAAATCAGGATTTTTTGCTAGAAAATTACTTAGAAACCCCCAAACATTATATACACACAGAAATATAAATATATATATATATATATATATATATATACAGTATATATATATATATATATATATATATATATATATATATATATAGATAGATAGATAGATAGATAGATACTGTATATATATATATATATATATATATATAAAATATATATATATATATATATATATATATATATATATATTTTTTTTTTTTTTTTTTTTTTTTTTTTCTTAGCAAAGAAGTTTTTAATGTGAACGAGGGCTAAAGGTAATAAAACCTATAAGCCCTGATGAAGGGGTCTGTACCCCCGAAACACGTGGATATTTTTAAATCAAAATTTTCAAATCAATTTTTTACTTATTAAAATTCTGGATTCTATGACCCAATGGTTTGGCGCCCTTCCTGCTTTTTACGAATTTGAAACCTAACACAGAAACTAACCCTTCTTTATTTTATCTTTATGTATTTTTTTTTGACTGGCATTACAATTGTCTCATTCATTGCTAATGTTTAATACATTTGTGTTAATGTTTACCTCTTTTTTCGTCCTTAAAAGCCTCTTAGCGTTGTATTTTTTTTTTAAATAAATCCCTTTGTGTCGATTCATTCCAACATGGCGCTATTGGCTCCATGTAGCGGCTTGTCTTTTTTTTTTTTGGATGTGAAAAAAAAAAAGAACCAGCCTTTCGGTCTTAACTTGTGTCAGCGCTGGGGGAGGTTCACTTTTTTTTTTTTTTATTTAGACTCCAGAAAGCTCCAAAAAGATTATCGTTCTGTTCTGCGTCCAAAACTCCAATAACTGATGTTGACTCAAATTCAGGGTTTTGTTTGTTCGGGGATGAAAGTCGGATCCTGTGTACCAGGCTTTTGTACCTTGGAGCTGGCATCTGCTTGCCATGCAGGAAAAACACTCAGCTAGGCAAATAGACAAAATGCGTTGAACTGGCTTCAAATATGCAGCCCGGGTCACAGCTGGCCGAGCCCTGGCATAGGAGGATATTGACGGGATTGGCGTATCCGGGAGGAAGTCACCAACCTGCCAACTCTGTGCATCTTGTTTGATTTTATAAAAAACGTAAAGTGTATCTAAACCCAAATACCTCATAAAATGTATTATATTGCAGGTTACTAGTCTTTAGGCTTTATTCCCACCTACAGGTGCGACCAAGAGCGCATGCGCATTTCTATGCGTTTTCAGCACATCCCCGCACATCACATGTAGGGCAGCCCATTTATTTCAAAAGGCTGCCCTACAGTAGGTGTAAGAAACGTAGAAAAGACTGAATATTTACCAAAAATGCGCCGTGTATTTGCAGATGTGTAGGGGTACCATTAAAACATAATGGCACCGCCATGTGTCAAGGGCCATGCGTCACGCTAAGGCTTGTGCTCCATGGGCTGGGGGGGGGGGCGGCAGACAGACCACACCACACCCCCCCCCCCTCAGTCTCCTGCATCTCCTCCCTCCTCCTCCTCCTTGGCCAATGGCATGGCTTCTCCTTCCGGCCAATCGGGGAAACGGGTCTCAGGACCCACTTCCTGATTGGTCAGGAGGAGGATCCGTGTGACAATAGCAAATTCGCTATTATCACACAACTGGGTGGGCTCAGGGCACAGTGCTCTGCGCCCCGGACCCACCCTTTTTTGAAGCCTATTAGAGCCTCTGGCTCTAATCACGTGCTTCAAAAAAGAAAAAAAAAAACCCATTGGAATCCATGCGTTCAGCGCCCTGCATGTAGATTAGGGGGCCAGAAGCATGGATAGGGCGGGCGGCGACCCGCGCCCCCAATGGACAGGCCGCCACTGCTGCCGCGACCTAAAATTCACGCGACTTACAGTGTGACTTTGCCAGGCAATGTCAGTGCGACTTTGAAGAAACTTCAGAGAATGCTGGGTAATCTTCCTGTAATGTTGGATCCAAATCACATCAATAGAAATTAGGATCTGACTTCCATTAAAGTCTATGGGCACAAGTCGGATAGAGGTCGCCTTAAAGTAGTACAGGAACCTTTTCTAAAGTCAGAGCGACTTCAGTAGTGCTAATTAAGATATCTTTCATTGACTAAAATGGGATTCCACATGTCATGCAACTTGGGGTCTCACAAGTCCAATCCCAAGTGTGAACCGAGCCTAAAGGGCAGCCCGTTTATCTGCGTGTCGGAAAAGCGTGTTATTTCGTGTGCGTTTTTCTTATTAGCATCTGGTGATTCTGCCAGTAACACACTTTCTGTCCTAGGGTGGTAATGCTCATTTACCGCACTGTATCAATGGAGGAGCAGTGTTCTTGTACTAGGACAAGTAAGGCAAAGCACCTTCCCTATTTTCCATCTCCACAACATGGGGGAGGTGTTCTGTATCTTACAGATAGAACTAGGAACAGTGCTAACAAGGCACCGTTCACAGCTGTGCAGGGCGGCAATTGGACATTTTGGCCCCCCCCCCGGGGCATGACCACCAACATTCCCCAGGGCCTGCCCACTGGCTGTCCCCCTGAATTCAGCCACTCGTGAGGGGATGAGATCAGTGGCAGTGGTGATGGTGGTGGGAGGGTTTGATCAGTGGCAGTGGTGATGATGGTGGGGGGATGAGGTCAGTGGCAGTGATGATGGTGAGGGGGGGATCAGTGGCAGCTCTGATGGTGGTGGAGGGGGGTGAGATCAGTGGCAGCGGTGATGGTGGTGGGATGATGGGACCAGTGGCAACGGTGATGGTAGTGGGGGGGTGGTATCAGTGGCAGTTGTGAAAGTGGGGGCAGGGGGATGGGTTCAGTGGCAGCGGTAATGGACGTGGGTGGAGGGGTGAGATCAGTGGAGGGATGGGTTCAGTAGCAGTGGAAATGATGGTGGGGAGATGGAACCAGTGGCAGTGGTCATGGTGTTGGGGAAATAGGATCAGTGGCAGCAGTGATGGTGGTGGGGGGGATGGGAACAGTGGCAGTGGTCATGGTGGTGGGGGGGATGGGATCAGTGGCAGTGGTGATGGAGGTGGGGTGATGGAATCAGTGGCAGCCGTGATGGTGGTGGGGGGATTAGATCGGTGTCATTGGTGATGATGATGGGGGGGATGGGATCAGTGGTAGTGGTGATGGTGGTTGGGGGGGTGGGATTAATGGCTGTGGTGATAGTGGTGGGGTGATGGGATCAATGGCTGTGGTGATAGTGGTGGAGTGATGGGATCAGTGGCAGCGGTGATGGTGGTAAGAGGGAATGAGATCAGGGGCAGTGGTGATGGTGGTGGGGGATTTGATCAATGGCTGTGGTGATAGTGGTGGGGTGATGGGATCAGTGGCAGAGGTGATGGTGGTAAGAGGGAATGAGATCAGTAGCAGCGGTGAAGGTGGTGGGGGGATTAGATCAGTGGCAGTGGTGATGGGGTGATGGGATCAGTGGCAGCAGTGATGGTGGTAAGAGGGAATGAAATCAGTGGCAGTGGGGGGATTGGACGAATGGCTGTGGTCATAGTGGTGGGGTGATGGGATCAGTGTCGGAGGTGATGGTGGTAAGGGGGAATGAGATCAGTGGCAGTGGTGATGATGGTGGGGTGATGGGATCAGTGGCAGCGGTGATGGTGGTAAGAGGGAATGAAATCAGTGGCAGTGGTGATGGTGGTGAGGGCATTGGATCAATGGCTGTGGTGATAGTGGTGTGGTGATGGGATCAGTGACAGCGGTGATGGTGGTAAGAGGGAATGAGATCAGTGGCAGCGGTGTAGGTGGTGGGGGGGATGAGATCAGTGGCAGTGGTGATGGGGTGATGGGATCAGTGGCAGCGGTGATGGTGGTAAGAGGGAATGAAATCAGCGGCAGTGGCGATGGTGGTGGGGGCATTCGATCAATGGCTGTGGTGATAGTGGTGGGGTGATGGGATCAGTGGCAGCAGTGATGGTGGTGGGGGGAATGGGAACAGTGGCAGTGGTGATGACGGTGGGGGGGTGGGATCAGTGACAGCAGTGATGGTGGTGGGGGGAATGGGAACAGTGGCAGTGGTGATGACGGTGGGGGGGTGGGATCAGTGGCAGTGGTGATGGTGGTGGGGTGATGGAATCAGTGACAGCGGTGATGGTGGTAATAGGGAATGAGATCAGTGGCAGCGGTGTAGGTGGTGGGGGGGATGAGATCAGTGGCAGTGGTGATGGAGTGATGGGATGAGTGGCAGCGGTGATGGTGGTAAGAGGGAATGAAATCAGTGGCAGTGGTGATGGTGGTGAGGGGATTGGATCAATGGCTGTGGTAAAAGCGGTGGGGTTATGGGATCAGTGGCAGAGGTGATGGTGGTAAGAGGGAATGAGATCAGTGGCAGTGGTGATGGTGGTGGGGGCATTCGATCAATGGCTATGGTGATAGTGGTGGGGTGATGGGATCAGTGGCAGAGGTGATGGTGGTAAGGGGGAATGAGATCAGTGGCAGTGGTGATGGTGGTGGGGGCATTGGATCAATGGCTGTGGTGATAGTGGTGGGGTGATGGGATCAGTGGCAGTGGTGATGGTGGTGGGGGGGATGGGATCAGTGGCAGTGGTGATAGTGGTGGGGTGATGGGATCAGTGGCAGTGGTGATAGTGGTGGGGTGATGGGATCAGTGGCAGTGGTGATAGTGGTGGGGTGATGGGATCAGTGGCAGAGGTGATAGTGGTGGGGTGATGGGATCAGTGGCAGTGGTGATGGTGGTAAGGGGGAATGAGATCAGTGGCAGCGGTGATGGTGGTGGAGAGTGTACTATCTCCCATGAAAACTAGAAGAAGCGAGTGGTGGCAGAATGTTAGGCAATAACTCATTGGTTGGGGCCCACCACCTGAGCCCCTTGGGACTCCTGGCCCCCTACATATGTACAGTATGGGCTGTCCCCTCCCCCGATGGCGGTCCTGCACCTGAGCAATTTGGAATTTTTTGGATAGAGTAAAAAAATCTAACAAAATTTTGGCTTAACATACATTCTAACAGACTACAGGGGAGCACATAAGAAAAGTTCATTGTTGGGGTCTACATACACTTTAAGCTTATTTTAAAGTAAAATCTACAAAAAACAAATTGACACTTCTCCACGTTCCTTTTTTTTAAACTCAGTGAAATAAACAGACTCTGGGATTCCATCCACATAGCGAGTCTGTAATTCTCATTCCTGTTTTGTTTTTTTCGGCACAGCCAATACTGAGATGGACGCGCGTCCTCCGGGACACCAGAACGGCTTCTAATAGATTGTACTTCAGTCAGCAGCGCAGTTTGTTCCAAATATTTCCACATCACTTTTCTAAAGAACTGACAGAGAGGAGAGGAAGTGGAGGAAGGGGAAGATTTATGGCAAATTTTTATGATATCAGCACAAGACGAATGGCAAGTTATGCAATCGGTGTAAGAGATAGCTGAGTGGACATGTGATGTGGAAACGCAATGGGTGCGATATTTGATGGGAGTTAACAAGAGGAGGATATGGCAGAGCAAAAATTCACATACCAGCTTCTCCCAAAATGTGTATTTCATTTATGCATGATGACCCCCGATGTTGGCTTATTACTGGCTGTCGGGGACACCAGTGGCCAGACCGATAGACCAGGACTCGGACAAAGATGAAATAGTGGGGACCGGCGGCTTAATGGGTGCCACCTGCCAAAATAAGCACAGAATTATCCACTGAGGTTTCAATTCCCCATTGGTAGTTATAAGGAGTGGAGAGGACCCCATTGTAAAGAAGGGTAATATTTTAATAAGGTCCACCTATCAGTAACATGAGCTACTGTTTACAGCAAACTGGAGGGTGCTACACAGATAGAGGTGGTGGTCATATAACTAGAAAGAAGGGACCTCTGGTGCACCCCTTGGTGTTACCCAAGGCTTGCACTCTATATTTATGCCAGACCCCTGGGAAATCTTCAGTAAGCTTTCTAGACCAGGTCCTTAGACATGGGTTCCCTTTCCAGACCAGGTCTTTAGACATGGGTTCCCTTTCCAGACCAGGTCCTTAGATGAGAGTTCCCTTTACTAGTTTTACTAGATGATTATGAAGCCCCCCCAGCTATGCCACAGCTGGGACTTTGATGACTAATAGCTGAAATCAGGAGAAATCCTGCAGATAGGGGGTTGCCACCTCCACCCAAATGGTTGGATTCCCTCTGACAGCGAGAAGTGAAGAAGACCCTGCTCTAAATTTCAGATTATTTATATGCCTCTCGAGCCGCCTTCTGGGCACACCTTTCCAGGGATTGGCTAGACCACAGTAAATATTCAGGCTGCCCATTTACATTGCTCAACCCTCTGTGTTCCAGAAGCCTCTGGAAGGCAGGTGAGAGTAATCAAACCTACAGACTGAGAGATCCAGAAAGTCCAAAGCAATCAACAACTGCACCACTAATTACAGAGGAGCCAAAAAGAACTAAATTTGCCTGATGGCCTAGCAATCTAACTAGGAGGGTGCTTCACAGAGGTGGTGGTCATATACCTAGAAATAAGGGGCCTCTGGTGCAGCCCCTGGTGTTACCCAAGGCTTGCACTCTATATTTATGTATGCTTTGTTGGGAACCTGTCAGTGGCGGCCGGTCTATTGAGGGCGCAGGGGCGCCGCCCCCCATCCATGCATCCGGCCCCCTAATCTGCATGCCGGACGCATGGAGCTTAATGGGTTTTTTTTTTTTTTAATCACCTGATTAGAGCCAGATGCTCTAATAGGGTGATGCAAAGGGTGGAGCCGGGGCGCAGAGCAGTGCGCCCTGAGCCCACCCATTGTGTGACAATAGCGAATGAAAATTCGCTATTGCCACACCGATCCTCCTCCTGGCCAATCAGGAAACGCATCCGATACGCGCTTCCTGATTGGCCGCAAGGCAAACCCCATGCCATTGGCCGAGGAGGAGGCGGGAGCGGGAGGACTGGAGGAGATGTGCCGCCTGGACTGATCCTGACGCCGGGACACCGATGAGAAGCCGCCCGCCACGGCTGGAACCTGTGTATAATTACCAAAACCAGGCATTCCCATCTCTATCAGGAGAGAGGGAGGGGGCATGTCCTTTCTCTGACTCATTCAACACTAATGTGATCTCTCCTGCTCTTTAAAGCAATATTAAAGACTATATTTTCTTTTTGAATAACAAACATGTTATATTTACCTGCTCTGTGCTGTGGTTTTGCACAGAGCAGCTCAGATCCTCCTCTTCTTGGGTTACTTGCCGGCGTTCTTGGCTCCTCCATCTTTCCAGCTTGCAATGGGGTCACCCAAACAGGCACGTTCATGAGCCCTTGCTCCGTCCCTTTCTTTCCCCATTGGCTCACTGGCTGTGATTGACAGCGGTGGGAGCCAATGGCTCCTGCTGCTGTATCAGCCAATGAGGAGGGAGAGTCCCTGGAGATCCGTACTTAGGTAAGTATTAGGGGGGCCTGGGGGGTGGAGGGGGGGTGCTGCACAGAAGAGAGGGTTTTTTGCCCTTATGCATAGAATGCATGAAGGTAAAAAACTTAGAGCCTTTACAACCATTAGACCTTTACAACAAGCAGAAAAAATCTTCCAGATTTTATTGTCAAAGCTTAACTGAACAAGCTGAAGGTAGAAGCCGATTGGCTACCATGCACAGCTGCACCAGATTCTGAGTGCTCCAGTTTTAATAAATCTTCCCCACTGCTTTCCAGCTTGGGGTTGGTTCACACCTTACAGATGTGACGGAGCATGCATAGTTTTCAGCGCGCTCCCGCGCGTCACATGTAGGGTGGCCTATTCATTTCAATGGGCTGCCCTAAGGTCAAGAAACATGGGGAAAAAAGTTCCTGACCCTTTTTCGATAAGGCGCCGTACTAAAGTGCATGGTGCTGCAGTATTGTGTGATTTGATGCGTGCAAAAACGCATGCATTAGCTGATGCATGGGAGTGCTATTAACAATAAAGGGCACTGCCTTGCATCTGCTAAAAGGGAAACACGTTTCTGTGCTTGTCTGGAAAGCGTGCGATTTTACCTGCAATCACAACACACAAAGGTGTGAACCAGGATTTTTTTAATACTAAACATAAAACATACATTAAAAAAACATAAATTCACTCGAAAGCAGGCAGCTGCAGACAAAACCATGATTATGGGTGGCCAGTATACAAGATAATCTAATGTGTGACCTGGGCACCCAACCCAGCTGGGCACTTCAAATGAGACATTGTTAACAATTTCTACTTAGAGATTCAAGCAGCTCCGCCATTGGAACCATTGAGTATATATATATATATATATATACACTATATTTTTAAAAGTATTGGGACGCCTGCCTTTACACACAGATGAACTTTAATGGCATCCCAGTCTTAGTCCGTAGGGTTCAATATTGAGTTGGCCCACCCTTTGCAGCTATAACAGCTTCAACTCTTCTGGGAAGGCTTTCCATAAGGTTTAGGAGTGTCTATGGGAATGTTTGACCATTCTTCCAGAAGCACATTTTGTGCGGTCAGGTACTAATGTGGACGAGAAGGCCTGGCTCGCAGTCTCTGCTCTAATTCATCCCAAAGGTGTTCTATCAGGTTGATGTCAGGACTCTGTGCAGGACAGTCAAGTTCCGCAACCGCAAACTTGCTCATCCATGTCTTTATGGACCTTGCTTTGTGCACTGGTGCGCAGTCATGTTGGAACAGGAAGGGGCCATCCCCAAACTCTTCCCACAAAGTTGGGAGGATAAAATTGTCCAAAAAGTCTTGGTATGCTGAAGCCTTAAGAGTTCCCTTCACTGGAACTAAGGGGCCAACCCCAACCTCTGAAAAACAACCCCACACCATAATCCCACCTCCAACAAATGATTTGGAGCAGTGCACAAAGCAAGGTCCATAAAGAGTGAGTTTGGTGTGGAGGAACTTGACTGGCCTGCACAGAGGCCTGACCTCAGCCGATAGAACACCCTTGGAATGAATTAGAGTGGAGACTGCGAGCCAGGTCTTCTCGCCCAACATCAGTGCCTGACCTCACCAATGGGCTTCTGGAAGAATAGTCAAACATTCCCATAGACACACTCCTAAACCTTGTGGACAGCCTTCCCAGAAGAGTTGAAGCTGTTATAGATGCAAGGGGTGGGCCAACTCAATATTGAACCCTACGGACTGAGACTGGGATGCCATTAAAGTTCATGTGCGTGTAATGGCAGGCGTCCCAATACTTTTGACAATATACTGTGTGTATATATATGTATATATATTATATATATATATATATATATATATATTTTTTTTTTTTTTTTTTTTTTATAAAATAAAATTACAGTTGGCATTGGTCATCTCCTTGTGCCATTATTACCATTTGGCACAATTCTATAGAGAATGCATCATTCATTTAAAAAAAATAAAAAATTCTTGTTTTAGCATTCTAGACATAACTTCTGTTAAAAAAAACATAGAAAATGTGTTGCTTGTATCGGAGTTCTTCCTTAATCCTTCCTCCAAATGAGGCCTCTTGCTCTCCTTGCAGACGAGCTGTAATGTAATAATGATATGGATCGGGATTACGGCCATATGTCCTGACACTTCTATCCCTTTATATAATTCGGGGAGGATTGCATTGAGCGGGGGGCTGTGCACGGTTAATGATATATATCCTTTTATCCGCCCATCCTTACCAGAATGCAGTGTGTCGGTAATCTCCGCTGTGCTGTTCAGTTTAATGAATCAGATTGACTTTAATTCTCCGACAGATGTAATCTGTGCCTCGGTTTGCTGCAAGGAGGAGGCAGCGGGATCTGCAGATACAATGAGTGTCGCCTGTCTTCCTCCACTTTAATACCAACTTTCATAATGAAATATATCAAGGAACACCAAGGCATCTCGGGATAAAGGGCCAAGGAGCATGTAAGGGGCATTCTTTCTATTGACCACCAATTTAAGGAGCATTCTTCCCACTGACCCCCAATGTAAGAAGTATTCTTCCCACTGATCACCAATGTAAGGAACATTCTTCTCACTGACCCCCAATGTAAGGAACATTCTTCCCAATGACCACCAATGTAAGAAGTATTCTTCCCACTGGTCACCAATGTAAGGAGCATTCTTCCCACTGGTCACCAATGTAAGGGGCATTCTTCCCACTGACCACCAATGTAAGGGGCATTCTTCCCACTGACCACCAATGTAAGGGACATTCTTCCCACTGGTCACCAATGTAAGGAGCATTCTTCCCACTGGTCACCAATGTAAGGAGCATTCTTCCCACTGACCACCAATGTAAGAGGCGTTCTTCCCACTGATCACCAATGTAAGGAACATTCCTCCCACTGACCTCCAATGTAAGGAACATTCTTCCCACTGACCACCAATGTAAGGAACATTCTTCCCACTGGTCACCAATGTAAGGAGCATTCTTCCCACTGATCACCAATGTAAGAGGCGTTCTTCCCACTGATCACCAATGTAAGGAACATTCCTCCCACCGACCAGCAATGTAAGGGGCATTTTTTCTCACTGACCCCCGATGACTTAATTTTACCTGAGACCTAAACACTATTTCAATGGTTTCTCTGGTTGAGAATGGCTATGACGTCTGCACGCTAATACCATAAATGAGAACCTTCACTGTGATATTGTATTTACTGGTTGGAATTTCTACACTGTCACTGTAGCTTCACCATTGAGATTGTGGACATCTGATCATCACACCTATTTGAGTTTGTTGGACGTTCCATTCCCATACCATGACTATTATTATGGAGTTGTTCCCACTTTGTGGCTGCAACACCCTCCCCTCTTCTGAGAAGGCTTTCCCCAGGATTTTGGAGAATGCCTGTGGAGATTTGTGCCTATTTGTGTTCAGTAGGGTTGAGGTCAGGGCTCTATGCACGGCATTCGAGTTCCTCCACATCAAACTAGGCAAACCATGCATCGTATCTGTAGCAATGTAAAGAGACCCAAGTGCCCGCAATCAGGGCCGGGAAAAGGGTGAGCAGGAGGGTCAGTTGCCCTGGGCGCAATGGTTTATTGCAGGGATGGGGGGGCGCCTTGACCCTAACCCTAAGGGAAGGGGGGTGCAGTTTGCCATCCTTGCCCTGGGCGCTGGATGACCTTCTCCCGGCACTGCCCGCAATGTCCGCTTACAGGCGGGTGGTCAGTCACCCACATATAATAGGACATGACCCGTGTGAGTTTTGTCTTAACCACTTTCCGACCGCTGCAAGTAGATATACTGCGGCGGTCAGCCCCGGCCAGGCAGAGTGACGTATACATACGTCACTAGCCTGTGACCGGCTTGTGAGCCAATAGCGGGCGAGCTACTGGCCCACCCCGGCTCGTTCACTGAGGAGTCCGTGCGAGTGACCGGCGGACCCGATGTCCGCCGGTCACTCTGCGATCTTCGGTAGAGAGGGAGAAAGGCAGGCGGCTTATTTAAACAAGCCGCCTGTCATTCTCCCCTGTGTAAAAATGGAGATCAGATGGTTCTACTATGTAGGACCGTTGATCTCTGTTTTTACAATAGTAGACCTGTCCCACTACAGTTAGAAACACGCCCCTAGGGCACACTTAACCCCTCCCTCTCCAATACAGTTAACCCCTTCCCTGCCAGTGTAATTTTTACAGTAACAGTGCATATGTATAGCACTGATTACTGCAGTAATGTCACTGGTAACCCCAAAAGTGTCAAAAATGTCAGTCAAGGGTCCGATCTGTCTGCCGCAATGTCGCAGTCCTGCAAAAAAAATCGCAGATCACCGCCATTACTCGTTAAAAAAAAACACCAAAAATGACAAAAATCTTTCCCTTAGTTAGTAAACGCGATAACTTTTGCGCAAACCAATCAAATTGCAATTTTTTTTACCAAACATATGTAGCATAAAACAAATTGGCCGAAAATGTTAAAAAATTTTGATTTTTACATATTTTTTTTTTTTTGGGAATTTCATATAAAAAAATTTGAAAAATATTGTTATTTTTGCAAAATTTACGCTCTTTTTTTGTTTATAGCGCATGATCAAAAAATTGCACAGGTGATCAAATACCACCAAAAGAAAGCTCTGTTTGTGGGGAAAAAAAGACATCAAAATCGTTTAGGTACAGCGTCGCACGACCGCGCAATTGTCCGTTAACCTCACGCAGTAAAAAATCGCAAAAAACCCCCTGGTCAGGAAGGGGGTAAAATCTTCTGGGGCTTAAGTGGTTAATAAATCAGACTTGTTAGGGAATGGATGCAGAAGTCAAATTCCCATAAATGTGAGCAAATATTTTTTTTGTGTGAATCTCTGGTGAATCTTTGGCAATGTTACCAAAAGATCAGGGTCAATTCAGAGTGGAATTGTTTATGGAAAATGTAGCAATTGTAACATTTGCTGTTTGATACATCAACAAATGTTACAGAAACCAGTATATAAGGCCCCGTTCACATAGGGGCGATCCGACTTGGGGGGGGCGACCTCCGAGGTCGCGGTGCGAGCAGCGCGCCGCGACCTCGGAGCGGCCGCCACGGACTTCATAACATTGAAGTCTATGGCGGTCGCCTCTGGGTCGCCCCAAAGAAGCTCCGGACCCTTTTTCTAAGTCGGAGCGACTTGTGTCGCTCCTATTAGAACGGGTCCACAGCTTCCCTATGGAAGGCGACCTACGGCGACCTGTGAGGTGACCAGGTCACAGGTCGCCTTAGTGTGAACGGGGACTAATATGAAAGGTGATCTTGGGGAAGTAAGTGCCTTATGAAGAGGCAAATATGTTGGTGAATGTTGGGTGAATCTTTAATTGCAAAGAAATTCCACAGATCAACAGATGGTGTATACAGTATATCAAAGGAATGATCAAGTCAAACACAACAATTTTACCCCAAAACTGGCATGACCTCCCTGCTGTCTATCATTATTAAAATTACAGATACCCTTATTTTCTTTTTTAATTTTATAAAATATTAAAATTACCCAGTGAAGTGACTGGCCTCAGGTGAGACACAGAGAAAAAAAATCCTCCTACATAAGTTGTACCTGTTTATCTGCAACATTCTCTTCTCTACAGCCGTTCAAGTCCAGAATGTATATAGCTTGTCTGAGCTTTCAGAAAGCAGGGGGCGGAGAGCTGAAGTTACACCCGGCAGAGCTCAGTGAGGAGACCTCTGAGAGCTGATTGGAGGGAAGGGACAGACCCCCTTCACACAGCACACAGGAACAGAGCTGTGGCTGTCAATCACAGGCTGTGTGCTGCAGTGTTAATTTTGGCAGCAAATTTCAATTTAGTTTTAGTCTTAGTCTTAGGACTAAAATGGCATTTTAGTTTTAGTCCCATTTTAGTCTTCTGCAAGTGTTTTAGTTTTAGTCGTATTTAGTCGACTAAAACTCCAGTACATTTTAGTCAACTAAAACTAATTTTAGTCATCTATAATCGAATGGGTGTAGTTCAATTGTAATTTGTAATGCATTATTTAAGCATTTCTCTGCAATTTCCAAACTCATTATATACTACTGCTGGTCCTGGAGTGAAAAATCTAATATGTTATTATTTATGCTTTGAGCATGCACCAGTGTTAATTTTGGCAGCAAATTTCGATTTAGTTTTAGTTAAAGTCTTTTGACTAAAATGCCATTTTAGTTTTAGTCGTATTTTAGTCTTAAGACTAAAATGCCATTTTTGTTTTAGTCGTATTTTAGTCATCTGAATTGTTTTAGTTTTAGTCGTATTTTAGTCGACTAAAATTGTGTTAATTTAGTCGACGAAAACGTTTTAGTCGGTTTTAGTCGACGAAATTAACACTGGTGTGCTGGTGCTCCCTCCCTGTCACCTTTTTTCTCTTGGTGTCAGAAAAACTTGTCAGAAGTGACTCATGCTGATAGCAGAGTAGCAAGAAGGAGAGACCCCCTAATTGGGACTATAACGGGCAACTGCTCATTTAATAAAAATTTATAATTTATTGATACAAATTTTTGAAAATACAAACATTACATATAGAATCCCATATAAAATTGGTGGGTCTCTGTGGCCCACCAAGGGTCTCCCTCTGCCTCACATGGTCACATTTTTTGCATTATTAGTCGCTTTATTCAATTTTATATGGGATTCTATATGTAATGTTTGTATTTTCAAAAATTTGTATCAATAAATTATCAATTTTTGTTAAATGAGCAGTTGCCTGTTATAGTCCCAATTAGGGGGTCTCTCCTTCTTGCTACTTTGTCCAATGCAGGGATGAGGGCAAACTGACTCTTGGACTCTCTTCTAGACTCAACCATTTAGCTTTTCGCATGCTGATAGCAGAGGAACAAGGCGGCAGACAGAAATGACACTTAGTGCTCTTAATTGTGACACGTACACACCGTAGAGGGATATGCTTTGTTCCTGTTTCATGTCTGAGGTTTACACCTACTTGAACTTGTAAAAATGCGCTTAGTGTGTTTCCCTACATCCAGCACTGCCCCCTCTTTAAGCCACTTCCACCCATCTATTCAGTACATTTAGTACAAATGTTATGAGATGAGAGCATAGGTGTGTGCAGCCTATTGCATAAGGGTGTGCACCCCAAAGCTCAAACACATGCCTTTCTCTGCAGCTGCATGGGCATGGGCTGGGACAAAGGGTTGGGCAGGTGGTTCGGCTGCCCTGGACACAATGGTTTATTGCAGAGATGGGGGCGCCCTGTGTCAGATGCTTCTGTTACACGGCTGACAGTAGTGACAGTTACATCACTGCTAACCCCTAGGGTAGTTATGACGAACCTTGGCACCCCAGATGTTTTCTAACTACATTTCCCATGATGCTTATCACTCTGCAGTGTAGTTGAGCATCATGGGAAATGTAGTTCCAAAACATCTGGGGTGCAGAGGTTCGCCATCACTGCCCTAGGGGAAGGGGGGGGGGCGCAGTTTGGTAGCTTTACCCTGAGCGCTGGATGACCTTGCCCCAGCACTGTGCATGGGACAGTGAGCGAATGGGAAGTGCTCTGTGCTGAGTGTATTCCTATTCATTCACAAACTGAAGCATAGTAAAAAATAGTTTACTATGCTTCCATTATGAGTGAATGTGTTTGCTGTGTTTATTTAGAAAAGGAAAGCGCTGGTAAATGACATAGTTACTAGGCCTTTGCCCAACTCTCCATCCCAAAACAACCCCCACAGCAGCCTAGAGAAGGGGAGGGGGTGGGAGAGGAGGAGTGCCAGCACGGGGGGAAGCCCTGGCAGTAGGGAATCCTTGAGAATCGGCAGCACACAAAGTGATTATGGTGTGCCCAGGCACACCCCTTGCGCACACCTATAGATGAGAGTGCAGAGCGAGAACCCAATAAATCTATTGTTTTATATTAGCTTCCTCGCCACTACATGTAATACTAGCCTCAATATGGCCACAGCCGGGGTGTATTCCTTGTAGCTCAAAAATAAATCTGAACACGGAAGTCCCCATGATGAATAATAAAACACTACATCCAATGATGTCTTCACTGGCTCTCTGTGCTTCCCTATGCAATGCAGGCAGATCTTGGCTGGTAGGAGGTGCTGGCAGGGTGCTATATATATCTTCCTAAAAGCATCACTGCCCCCTGCCTCAGTACTCCTCTCAAGATCCCTCAGTCCTGGTGCAAGCAATGGGCAGGCTCCTGGGAGGAGTTATGCAATTATCAAAATGCTTTGATGGGTGGATGTCAGTCTGCAGGAGCGGGCATTCCTAGGCAGGCTGTATCTGCATGCAGACCACCCACATGTGACAGCGAGCCTCCGTGATTGAAAGAACTGAAATCTAATAAATAAAAAGGGGTGACTCAGGGACAGTCAGGCTGGTAAGAAAAGGTGCTCAACCTGTGGCCCTCCAGCTATTGCAGAACTACAAGTCCCATGAGGCATTGCAAGACTGACAGTTAAAAGCATGACTACCAAAGGCAAAGGCATGATGGGGCTCAGGGGCGTAACTACAGGGGTTGCAATTGCAACCGGGCCCCATGCTCCAGGGCCTGTGCGGCTCCCCTGTACACCTGGATAGGAGGGGCGGCGGGGGCAGCATGTAGAGAAATCACTGTCCTCCTTTTTCCTCCTGTAGCTGCAGCAGGAAAATGGAGGAGATTGGTTCCTCTGTATGCTGCCCCCGCCACTCCTCCTATCCAGTTCACTTGTGTTCTGCTGTCTCTGGGCCCCTGTGTGCTCCCCTGGTTCCCCCCCCCCCCCCACTGTGCTCCCTCCCCTCTCCTGCGGGCTGCTGCAGGGGATGTGTCACAATAGAGAACCAGGAAGGGGTCAGTAAATATGTAATTCACCAGCTTCTTCCTTTTTTCAATGGACAGAGTCATAGTCAGTGACATTGTAAAAAAAATAAAATGATAAAAAATAATACAATTAGAATTCCAAAAAATAAAAACTTCTGACACCAGTGGGTGAACTTCCAGGATAGCAAAAGTCACATTTGCGACCGGGCCCTGGCATTCCACCACCGTGGGGAGGCCCCAAGATGGCAGGAAGGGGGCCCACTGCAGAACCTGTGAAAGGGTCCCGCAATGAGAGTAAAGGGCCCCAGGATCAGTGGGAAGAGCCCCAGGCTTGAAGGGAAGGGCCCCGGGCCAGGGTTCGGGGGGCCCTTCATGGTTTCTTGTACTCGGGGCCCTGAAGGTTCTAGTTCCGCCTCTGATGGGGCTTGTAGTTCTGCAACAGCGGAGGGCTACTGGATGTCTTCCAGCCAGAAAAAAAGGCGGGCTGTATTTGACTTGCTGTTGCTTCTGATGCACACTGTGAAGAGATTGCAGTGTGCAGTAAAATCAGTGTAAATCATTTCCTTATAAGAGAGAAGGTTGTAGCACTGTGCAAGACTGAAGGGAAGGCAGGAGTTCCGCTTTAAAGATCCTAATTCAAAACAACAAAAAGAAGCTTTGGCCGGTGTGCCACTTTAACTCCCTCTACCAAACACTGAAATGTAATCCTTTAAAGGAAAATATTGCAGCTTCAGAGAATGGGAGTCTCGGGCTCCAGGGTAGAGCAGTAATACAGCAGGGAGGACTCTGATAAATAACAAAATATTCAGATAGCCAGCGCCCATTGGAACTCATTGACAGGGTCTGTTTCCTTTTGACTGGGAAGTCTCTTTAATGAAAGATGGACGATGGTTTTCTTCACCCGCACATAGCAGCCAACTCCACACATTCATCAATCACACCAGCGGGAGAGAGCGATCCCAGAATGCCACCGGGGACTCTGAAATTTGGAATCTAATTAAATGTACGGAGTCAACGCAGTGTCAGACTGCAGATTTTTTCTTTGCTTTGCCAAAAGTTCCCGGCCTCCTTCCATCCAAGATCGTACAGAAGTCGCAGAATGGGAGCCCATCTGTGTGAGCGCTATCTTACCGTTGTCATAGACGATTCCAAACTGATCCGGTTTCATAAACAATCAATAAACGCTGGCGCTGGACCGACCGCCAACGAAAAGTGAGGTCAACAAAATGTGAAGCCTGGGCTGAATGGGGGTCAGGAAGGCAAAAAAATGACTTATTCTATAATATTTACATCCAACACAATCAACTCCCATACCGCTACCAACATTTACTGTTGTTTTTATATATATATATTTTTTTTTATTTATTTATTTATTTATTTTTATTATTATTTTTATTATTATTATTATTAGAAATATTATATATATATTTATTTATTTTTTATTATTAATATTATTATTATTATGATTATTATTAATATTATTATTAGAAATATTATATATATGTATATATATTTATATATATATATATATAATATTTCTAATAATAATATTAATAATAATCATAATAATAATAATAATAATAAAAATAATCATAATAATAATAATAATAAATAAATATATATATATATATATTTATTTTTATTATTATTATTATTATTATTATTATTAGAAATATTATTATTATTATTATTATTATATATTATATTATATATTTATAAAGAATTTGCATAGCAATTCGCCGAGGGAAAGTAAATGTTATTAGGCTATTTCCTGTGCTGGATGAAGGTTCTCATTGGCTGAAAACAGAAAATACAGCATTTGGCCACTAGATGGTGCTTAGTGTAATAGGAAATTCCTTGCGTAGCTATTTGTCCAGTGAAAGTGCATTAACGGGCATTCTGTGCAAATTGGGCAAAAAAAAAAAAAGAATGGTATTCGTGGTATAGGGTTATTTCCTGTGCTGAACGAAGATTTTCATTGGTTTAAAACAGAAAATATAGCATTTGGCCACTAGTTGGCGCTAAGTGTTATATGATACTTAGCCATCAGAGAAGAGAATAGGAGCGAATAAGAGAATAGGAGCGCATTTCATAACACTGTCAGCGTCTATTGTTAATATATATAAATATGTATGTTTTTATAATTATATATATATATATATATATAATATACAGTATCTCACAAAAGTAAGTACACCACTCACATTTTTGTAAATATTTTATTATATCTTTTCATGTGACAACACTGAAGAAATGACACTTTGCTACAATGTAAAGTAGTGAGTGTACAGCTTGTATAACAGTGTAAATTTGCTGTCCCCTCAAATAACTCAACACACAGCCATTAATGTCTAAACTGCTGGCAACAAAAGTGAGTACACCCCTAAGTGTAAATGCTCAAATTGGTCCCAATTAGCCATTTTCCCTCCCCGGTGTCATGTGATTTATTAGTATTACAAGGTCTCAGGTATGAATGGGGAGCAGGTGTGTTAAATTTGGTGTTATCGCTCTCACTCTCTCATACTGGTCACTGGAAGTTCAACATGGCACCTCATGGCAAAGAACTCTCTGAGGATCTGAAAAAAAGAATTGTTGCTCTACATAAAGATGACCTAGGCTATAAGAAGATTGCCAAGACCCTGAAACTGAGCTGCAGCACGGTGGGTAAGACCATACAGCAGTTTAACAGGACAGGTTCCACTCAGAACAGGCCTCACCATGGTCAACCAAAGACGTTCACGTCATATCCAGAGGTTGTCTTTGGGAAATAGACGTATGTGTTGCGGGTTGGAGCAGAAGAGTACAGGTTCAGGAGCAGCAGGGTTTGGATTCAGGAGCAGAAGGGTTTGGGTTCAGGAGTAGCAGGGTTTGGATTCAGAAGCAGAAGGGTACAGGTTCAGGAGCAGAAGGGTTTGGATTCAGGAACAGAAGGGTACAGGTTCAGGAGCAGCAGGGTTTGGATTCAGGAGCAGAAGGGTTTGGATTCAGAAACAGACAGGTACAGGTTCAGGAGCAGCAGGGTTTGGATTCAGGGGCAGAAGGGTTTGGGTTCAGGAGTAGCAGGGTTTGGATTCAGAAGCAGAAGGGTAAAGGTTCAGGAGCAGAAGGGTTTGGATTCAGAAACAGACAGGTACAGGTTCAGGAGCAGCAGGGTTTGGGTTCAGGAGCAGCAGGGTTTGGATTCAGAAGCAGAAGGGTACAGGTTCAGGAGCAGAAGGGTTTGGATTCAGGAGCAGAAGATTTGGGTTTAGGAGCAGAAGGATTTGGATTCAGGAGCAGGAGGATTTGGGTTTAGGTGCAGAAAGGTACAGGTTTAGGAGAAGAAGGGTTTGGATTAAGGAGCAGAAGTTTTTGGGTTCAGGAGCAGAAGGGCCTGTGCTCAGGAGCAGAAGGATTTGGATTCAGGAGCAGAAGGGTACAGGTTCAGGAGAAGAAGGGTTTGGATTCAGGAGCAGAAGGATTTGGGTTTGGGCGCAGAAGGGTTTGGATTCAGAAGCAGAAGGGTACAGGTTCAGGAGAAGAAGGGTTTGCATTCAGGAGCAGAAGGATTTGGGTTTGGGCGCAGAAGGGTTTGGATTCAGAAGCAGAAGGGTACAGGTTCAGGAGCAGAAGTTTTTGGGTTCAGGAGCAGAAGGGTCTGAGCTCAGGAGCAGAAGGATTTGATTCAGGAGCAGGAGGATTTGGATTTAGGCGCAGAAGGGTACAGGTTCAGGAGAAGAAGGGTTTGGATTCAGGAGCAGAAGGATTTGGGTTTAGGTGCAGAAGTGCTTGGATTCAGAAGCAGAAGGGTACAGGTTCAGGAGCAGAAGGGTACAGGTTCAGGAGCAGAAGGGTACAGGTTCAGGAGCAGAAGGGTACAGGTTCAGGAGCAGAAGGGTTTGGATTCAGGAGCAGAAGTTTTTGGGTTCAGGAGCAGAAGGATTTGGATTCAGGGAAGGATTTGGATTCAGGAGCAGAAGGGATCGAGTTCAGGAGCAGAAGAGTTCAGGTTCAAGGGAACCAACCTTCTATAAGCCGGGAGCTGCATCATTATGCATCCATGTTGCTTTAGGCAAACCAAGGCAGTCTGGTGTGTGCCAGGGCTGTGCCTTATCCCAAGCCCGGCAAGGTTTGTAGACTCCAGGGAGCATGCTCGGCATTGTAGTCCACCAGGCAGCTGATCATGCCAGCTTTTCCCAGGCCCCGGCGTGCATGCTGTGGCTTTTGTAATCAGCCTTGGAGGCCTTGTTTACAGGCTCAATATATCATTGTTTTTACCATCTGGTTCCCACAAGTGGAGAGCGGCGGGGGGACCGGTACAGCGTGACACTTGTTATCCACCCAAATTACCCCCGTAATCAGGGACAGGTGCATCTTATCAAGACGTGTCCAAATGGCCCATTCTGCCGCCATAATGACTGCATTTACGAGGGACAATTAATGCTCTTCGTATAATTATAATAATCCAAATATTGCACAGAATGGAGATCTATTAAATAAAGTAAATAGGCAAAATGCTCTTCGGGGTTAAACCGAAAAACGCATGCGGGAAGAAAAGCGGGGCAGAAGAAAAGGCATTTAGCTGTGCAGCAATTCAATGTGCATTCTATTAGACGAGGTGCCCGCCATGAATTACTCTCCGGCTAAAGGCTGATATTCATCTCGCACTCTTTACCACCACTTCTCCCAAACACGCCGACCTTCCCAAACAAACCGCGTGATTTATATTTGTATTTACAGGATGCCCTCTAGTGGTCTCTGCTTGTTAAAAGGGTACAAAGCAGCAAAGTGATGGATTCCGGATCGTTCTCCATAGATCTCAGCCTGGTTAACGTAGAACGGTGGGAAAAATCCCAATAATACCGCATTCAGCTGGCAGCGTCAACACCTAATAAAGTTTTATTACTTGTCAGTCCTGACAGTAGAACTTCATTTTTGGAGTGCGCATTTTTAGTCTCTATAGACTTAAATGGCAGCGCCTGATAAATGCGCATATTGCGTGCTTTTTGCGTCGTTTTTTCTCCTAATTAACCTTTCTATGGCTAAAACAAAAAAGTGCAAAAAAGTGTAGCGTCAACACGGCCGCCTAATAAAGTTTTATTACTTGTCAGTCCTGACAGCAGAACTTCATTTTTGGAGCGCGCATTTTTAATCTCTATAGACTTAAATGAGAGCGCCTGAAAAATGCGCATATTGCGTGCTTTTTGCGTAATTTCTTCTAATTAATCCTCCTATGGCTAAAACAAAAAAGTGCAAACCGGAAAAAGAGCATTAACCACTTAAGCCCCGGAAGATTTTACCCCCTTCCTGACCAGGGCCTATTTTGCGATTCGGCACTGTGTGACTTTAACGGACAATTGCGCGGTCGTGCGACACTGTACCTAAACTAATTTGACGTCCTTTTTTTCCCACAAACAGAGCTTTCTATTGGTGGTATTTGATCACCTGTGCGATTTTTTGATCATGCGCTATAAACAAAAAAAGAGCGACAATTTTGCAAAAATAACTATATTTTTCACATTTTTTATATATGAAATCCCCCCCAAAATAAAAAATGAAAATTTTTTAACATTTTAGGCCAATTTGTTTTATGCTACCTATGTTTGGTAAAAAAAAATTGCAAAAAGCGTATTTTGATTGGTTTGCGCAAAAGTTATTGCGTTTACTAACTAAGGGAAAGATTTTTGTCATTTTTATTGTTTTTTTTTAACGAGTAATGGCGGCGATCTGCAATCTTTTTTGGGGGACTTCGACATTGCGGCGGACAGATCGGATCCTTGACTGACATTTTTTACACTTTTGTGGTTACCAGTGACATTACTACAGTAATCAGTGCTATACATATGCACTGTTACTGTAAAATGACACTGGCAGGGGTTAACTTTATTAGAGAAGGAGGGGTTAAGTGTGCCCCTAGGGGCGTGATTCTAACTGTGATTGGATGTGGCTAGTGATGTAACAGCAGAGATCTACGGTCCTACATAGCAGGACTGTATGATCTCTGTTCTTACACAGGGGAGAATGACAGGCGGCTTTGTTTACATTAGACGCCTGCCTTTCTCCCGGTGTAACCGACGATCGTGAGTGAGCGGTGGACATCGGGTCCGCCGGGCACACGCGCGGAGGGGGGGGTCCGTGAGCAAGCGGGAGCACGCCTCCGGCGGTGCGTGCTCGCTCCCTAGAGCCTCACAGGCTAGCGACGTAGACCTACGTCACTTTGCCTGTGAGGGGCTGACCGCCGCAGTAAATAGTCGTTAGGCAGTCGGCAAAAATGGCAGCGCCTGAAAAATGCGTATATTGTGTGCTTTTTGCGTAATTTCTTCTCCTAATTAATCTTTCTATGGCTAAAACAAAAAAGTGCAAACCGCAAAAAGAGCATTAACCACTTTACGACCGCCCGCCGCAGTTATACTGTGGCAGGCAGCCACTCCTGGACAAACCGACATAGCTATATGGAAGCCGATGCACAGGTCAAGCGGCTCCGATTGCCCCCTGACACCCGTGATCGCTCCCCGCTGAGAGAGAAGGACGGTCAGCTGTTGTAAACACAGCTGACCATTCTTCTTCTCTCTGGAATGATCACAGAGTGCCTGTGATCCTTCTATATAGGATTACAGGTCTCTATGATCATTTCACAAGCCACGCCCCCCCATACAGTTAGAATCACTCCCCTAGGTACACATTTAACCCATTGATCACCCACAGTGTTAACCCCTTCCCTGCCAGTGTCATTATTACAGTAACAGTGCATATTTTTAGCACTGATTTCTGTAGTAATTTCACTGGTCCCCCCAAAAGTGTCAAAAATGTCAGTTAGGGGTCCGATCTGTCCACTGCAATGTCGGAGTCCCGCTAAAAATCGCAGATCACCGCCATTACTAGTAAAAAAAAAAAAACTATAAAAATGACATAAATCTTTCCCCTAGTTTGTAGACTTTTGCGCAAACCAATCAAAATACGCTAATTGCAATTTTTCTTAAATAAATAAAATATGTAGCAGAAAACAAATTGGCCTAAAATGTTAAAAAATCTTGATTTTGAAATTTTTTTTTCTTGGAAATGTTTAATAGCAGAATATGAAAAATATTGTTTTCTTTTTTCAGAATTGTCGCTCTTTTTTTGTTTGAAGCGCAAAAAATAAAAATCGCACAGGTGATCAAATACCACCAAAAGAAATCTCTATTTGTGGGGAAAAAAAGAACATCGATTATATTTGGGTACAGCGTCGCACGACCGTGCAATTGTCAGTTAAATTAACGCAGTGCCAAATCGCAAAAAAATGGCCTGGTCATTAAGGGGGCAAATCCTTCCGGTCATAAATTAGTTAAAAAGTGGGGAAAAAAGCTCAAGTGTGATCCTTATCTTATGCAGCGGTTGCTCTTTGTGTTCCTGCATGGGAGATTTCCCGTTACTTCCTCTTAGGACAGGAAGTGATGGAAAATCTCTTCCTCGGAGACAGGAAAGGTAGGAAAGGGTTAAAACTTTTGACAATGTTTTTCTACTCTCTATTCTTTCCTGCCCCAATAACAACAGCACCCTGTATGGGTGTCACAGGGACAGGAAGTGAGGGTAAATCTCTCCAATGGGGTCACAGCTGGGTCTTTCCCCAATCGAGTAAAGGGGATAGAGCCATTGTCAGGTTGTAATTGATCTTTGTGTCCCTGCTTGGGAGATTTCCCCTTACTGAACCTTATGCAGCAGTTGCTCTTTGTGTCCATTCTTGGGAGATTTCCCCTTACTTCCTGTTAGGACAGGAAGTGATAGAAAAAATCTCTTCCTTGGAGACAGATATGGTAGGAAAGGGTTAACGTCTGACAATTTTTTTTCTACTCTCTATGCTTTCCTGCCCCAATAACAACAGCACCCTGTATGGGTGTCACGGGGACAGGAAGTGAGTGTAAATCTCTCCAATGGGGTCACAGCTGGGTCTTTCCCCAATCGGGTATAGGGATAGAGCCTCTGTCAGGTTTTAATTGCTCTTTGTGTCCCTGCTTGGGAGATTTCACATTACTTCCTGTTAGGACAGGAAGTGATAAAAAAATCTCTTCCATGGAGACAGGTATGGTAGGAAAAGGTTAAAACTTTCTAACAATGTTTTTCTACTCTCTATGCTTTCCTGCCCCAGTGACAACAGCACCCTGTATGGGTGTCACGGGGACAGGAAGTGAGGGTAAATCTCTCCAATGGGGTCACAGCTGCGTCTCTCCCCAATCGGGTATAGGGATATAGCCTCAGTCAGGTTTTAGTTCCTCTTTGTGTCCCTGCTTGGGAGATTTCCCCTTACTTCCTGTCAGGACAAGCAGTGATGGAAAATCTAAGGAGACCGGTACAATGGGAAAAAGTAAAACATCTGACAATGGGGGAGATTTACTCAAACAGGAGAGTGCAAAATCCGGTGCAGCTATGCATAGAAACCAATCAGCTTCCAGGTTGTTCTGCGCTCTATGCTTTCCTGTCCTGGTGACAACAGCACCCTCTGTTTCCTGTACGGGAGTCACCGGGACAGGAAGTGAGTGTAAATCTCTCCAGTTGGGTCACTTTTGGGGGGACCAGTGACATTACTACAGTAATCAGTGCTAAAAATATGCACTGTTACTGCAATAATGACACGGGGGGGGGGGTTAACCCAGGGGTGCTCAAAGGGTTAAATATATGCCTTGGGGGGGTGATGGTGATTCGTGAACCTTGGCACCACAGATGTTTTGGAACTACATTTCCCATGATGCTCATGCATTCTGTGGTGTAGCTGAGCATCATGGGAAATGTAGTTCCAAAACATCTGGGGTGCCAAGGTTTGCTATCACTGGCCTAGGGGGTGTTTTCTAACTGTGAGGGGGGTGGGCTTATGGAATCAACTCCTAAATTGGAGGAACACAGGAGCTCTGCGCTGATACCAGAGAGAACAATGGTCTGATGTGTTTACAACAGCAGACCGCTGTTCTCTCTTTACGGGGAGCGATCGTGGGTGGCCGGCGGCAATCGCGGGCGCTGGCCCCGTGGATCGGCTTTCCCGCTGGCAAGTGGGCGCGAGTACCTCTGGCGGCACGTGCACGCGCCCAGGATTGCTCCTGCTAATCACCATACCTGTACCTGAACCTGCCGCCATATAACTGCGGCGACTGTTCGGCAAGTGGTTAAGGGGCCATGGCGGCCGCTGCAGGAAGGGGTTAACAAACCAAATGCCCCCCCTCCACCACCTCGCCACCCCGCCGCACTCCCCGCGTGCGGTTTCTCTCCGGCTGCGCTCGGCTCAGCGAACTGAAAAAGGTTTTTGTGCACATGTGCGCAGACCGAACCCCTGGCAGGCTTTACACTCGGGAGGGGCCCGCCGCTGCGCAGTTCCGGTAACACGGCTGCTATAGAAACCCAAAACCGCCACCGAGCGCCCCCGCGCGCCTCGGTCCTTTTTCCCGGAAAAATCCGGGCTGCAGCTTGTGTGAAGTTAGTTCATTTATTTTTACTGGACGGAGCGAAGTAAAATATTGGTGTTTGCTGAAGCCGGCGGAGGGAGAAGGCAGCCAAGTTCGGTGCATTCCAGAAACTTCTGAGACTCCGCCAGGTTAAAAGAAAGTTTATTTTTCAGCGGAATATTGACTTATTAAAAGCTCCCCCCCCCCCCCAATTCAGACCTTACAGGAGAAGAGCCCCAAAGCTGCACATTAACACAGCTCAGCTCTGCTTCTTGTAGTCCCGGTACAGCAGAGCTCAGATTGGGAGAGGGAGAAGCAGCACGATGAGCCAATCAGTGGTGGCCCAATTCAAGGAGCATGCTGATAGGAGGAGAGAGCAGTGTGATCACAGAGTTGCTGCTTCTCTTTTCACTGTCCAGTCATTGAATGTTAAGGCTCATTTACACTTGTCGCATTGAGCTGCATTTTACCCCCCCCCCCCGGCATTTTTACTACACCCCTGACTGCCCCCCCAAGGTGCAAAGGCAGGGTTGTACAAAAATGATCCCCCCATTTTGGTGGGCAGTACCGACTTATTCCAGTAGATGGAGCTGCACCTCAACTGCCCTACAGCCACGTGCAATGTACATTTTCACTTACATTTGGGGGGGTGGTTTAAACAGGCAGTTGAGCTACATTTTTACTATGCCCCTGACAGCCCCCCCCCCCTAAGGTGCAAAGGCAGGGTTGCACACATGCCACAGCAAAAATTATCCCCCCATTTTAGTGGGCAGTACCCACTTGTTCCAGTGGATGGGGCTGCACCTCAACTGCCCTACAGCCCTACAGTAATTTACATTTACACTTGTGTTGGTTGGGGGGGGGGGGGTTATACACGCAGTTGAGCCCCATTTTTACTACACCCCTGACTGCCCCCCTCCTTAAGGTGCAAAGGCAAGATTGTACGCACAGTAAAAATTATCCCCCCCCCCCCCCCAGCTGCATTCAGAGGGCGGTATCCCTGCTGAACGTGACCCATTCAAGTACCAAAAGGTACTAATCTGCAACTAAGGTCAAATCCATGCAAAAGTCCATAATGATGATAACCGGCGACTCAGATGCTTCTTACCACTTGACTTCCGGAAGATTTACCCCCCCCCCCCCTCATGACCAGGAAATTTTTTGCGATACGGGACTGCGTTACTTTACCTGACAATTATGCAGTAATGCATCGCTGTACCCAAATAAAATGTCATTTGTTTCCCACAATTAGAGATTTCTTTTGATGGTATTTGATTACCTCTGCGATTTCTTTTTTTTTTTTTGCGCTATAAACAAAAAAATAGCGACAATTTTGAAAAAAAAAATTTTTTTTACTTTCTGCTATAAAACATATCCAATGAAAAAAAAAAAAAGGAAAAATCTAATTTCTTAGGCCAAAATGTATTCTGCTACATATTTTTGTTTTTTAAAAAAAATCCCAATAAGTGTATATTGATTGATTTGCGCAAAAGTTATCGCTCCTCCTAACTATGGGATATAGTTTTAAAATTTTTATTTATTTTTTCTTTTACTAATAATGGTGGCGATCAGTGACTTATGCGATATGCGGCTGACAATCAGACAATAACTGACACTGTTGACACTTTTTGGGGACCAGTGACACTAATATAGTGATCAGTGCTAAAAAAATATGCACTGTCACCGTAGATCAGCATCTACAAACTATGGGATATATTTTTGGAACTTATTTATTTATTTTTTTTACTAATAATGGCGGCAATCAGCAACTTATGCAATATTGCGGCAAACAATCGGACACTAACTAACACTTTTTGGGAACTAGTGACATTAATATAGTGATCAGTGCTAACAAAATATGCACTGTCACTGTACTAATGACACTGGCTGGGAAGGTAACATCAGGGGCGATCAAAGGGTTACAAAAAATAAAATGTAGGTCATTTTTTCCCCACAAATACAGCTTTCTTTTGGTGGTATTTAATCCCCCCTGCATTTTTTATTTTTTGCGCTAAAAACAAAAAAACTATTTTGAAGAAAAAAAAACAATATTTTTTACTTTCTGCTATAAAACATATAAAATACATTTTAAAAATCAAAATGTTTCATAAACTTAGGCCAATATTTTTGGTTAAAAAAAATCCCAATAAAAGTTATAGTGTCTAAACTGGAATTTTTATTTATTTTTTATTTTATACTAATAATGGCGGTGTTCAGCCAATCGGACACTAACTGACACTTTTGACACTTTTTGGGGACCAGTAAAAACCAATATAGTGATCAGTGCTAAAGAAAATATGCACTGCCACTGTACTAATGACACTGGCTGGGAAGGGGTTAACATCAGGGGCGATCAAAGGGTTAAAAAAAAAAAAATGTATGTAATTTTTTTTCCACAAATAGAGGTTTCTTTTAGTGGTATTTGAGTACCTCTGCGATTTTTATTTTTTGCGCTATAAACAAAAAAAAACTATTTTGAAGAAAAAAAAAACAATATTTTTTTACTTTCCGCTATAACACATATAAAAAAAAAATAAAATAAAAAATCTAAATTCTTTATCAATTTAGGCAAATTTGTATTCTGTATTCTATACCATATTTTTGGTAAAAAAAAAAAAAACCTCCAATAAGTGTATGTTGATTGGTTTGCGCAAAAGTTATAGCATCTACAAACTATGGGATATATTTTTGGAATTTTTATTTATTTTTATTTTCTTACTAATAATGGCAGCGATCAGCTATATTGTGGCAGACAATCAGACACTAACTGACATGTTTGACACTTTTTGGGGACCAGTGGCACTAATATAGTGAGCAGTTCTAAAAAAAATATTCACTGCCACTGTACTAATGACACTGGCTGGGAAGGGGTTAACATCAGGGGCGATCAAAGGGTTACACAAATAAAATTTATGTAATTTTTTTATCCACAAATAGAGCGATTTTTATTTTTTTGCGCTATAAACAAAAAAATCTATTTTGAAAAAAAAAAACATTTTTTACTTTCTGCTATAAAACATATAAAAAAAAATGTAAAAATCAAAATTCTTTATACATTTAGGCCAATATGCATCCTGCTACATAGGACTGCGATATTGCGGTGGACAATCGGACACTAACTGACACATTGTGGGAACCGGTGACAGTAATACATTGTTCAGTGCTAAAAATTTACACTGTACTAATGACACTGGCTGGAAGGGGTTAAACATCAGGGGCGATCGAAGGGTTAAATGTGTGCCTAGCCAGTGTTTTTGTGTACTATGTGTTGTGCTTTTACTAAGCAATATAATGGATTTTATTCCCTGCATTGCAGGGAAAGAATATCTATCACGTCCCTGCTGACAGAACAGAGCTCTGTATT